>NC_133201.1:52033413-52163413 GCF_958299795.1 Porites lutea | reverse complement strand
CAGCCAATATTTTATACCGTCACCAATACCCTTTTAACACCTCGCTTATTTTCCATTAAATGTTCGAAAGCTGTCCAAATATGAGTTCATGAAAATCTTTTATTCCCCATTAGATATTCGTCAACACACACCCCTAGCTTCTCACGGCTGAATATATACTACAGCTTTCCTGTCTGAGTTTGTCATTTGGTGTTCTTCTCCGCCAAGATCGTTCGACTCCAATTTGCTCTTTCAAGTTTATGATGAAGCTTCAGCTTTTCTTCCTCGTCGTCTTGGTCCACCTCTTGGCCAATCCAAGTGAAGCCCAAGTAAGTAAGATATAAAATATTTCATATCATAAAATTGAATTCTTTCAAAGTGAATCGAAATTTTTGCAGAAACTTTCGATTCCTGCTATATATTTCTCCTTCGACATAGACGTACCCTTTCTTAACGTGAAAACACGCGCATACATCTTATCTTATAAGAGACATTAAGTTCTTTTTGGTAATCTTTTGTTATGCGTAGAGATCATTTTAAAATATCTCTCACATAAAAAATGGTCATGAATAAGATCTAGGCGTTTGAATTCTAAACAATCCAATTAGCTTTACGTTGAACTAATCGAGGCCCCGGGATCGAGGCATAGTAAAATTTGCTCCTGAATTTGTTCAAGGTGTACCCGTTTGTGAATCAATTTTATCCTTGGTTTAAATTTTATTTTCCTTTGTTTCAATTTCACTACCATACATAACCATATCCAAAAACAAAGGAAAATAAAATTTGAACCAAGGAAAAAATTGAACCACAACATACCCAATGTATAAAGGCATTCAATGCACTACGATGTGGATTAAGCCAATTTGAGGGTTAGAAACAGCTCTAGGAATTTGATCCCACCCTATAAAGTGTAAAAAGAATCCTTCTGGTCTCCTACACAGTGCGAAAGATGTTCTCTTTACCTTTCCAACAGATACCTCAGTGTTTGCCTGCATTAGCAACCTACCTTCAGAACCAGGCTTCACTGTTGCAGAGTGTCAAAAACGACCTTGATGCAACTAAGAAACAGCTGCAACAGGCCATTGGTAAGTTTGAACTTATGTTGCCTCCATACCCAGTACGTATCTCTCTGTTTCGCTTGTAGTTTATCGTACGGGTCTATCTCTGTCCTATGAAAGCACTAGAGTACTGGGCCAGTGCATTTACACCAGCATCAAATTTAAGTTACTATTCTTAAAGTGTCTATTTTACATTAGCTACTGTCTTCTCGTCTTCTCCTGAGTCTATTTGTTTCTACATCTTCATCAAACGGGAAGCTCTCCCCCCTTCCTCACCAAGGCAGATATATACAATAGCTTGTGGTAGATGTAAGTCACAAAGCAACCATCAGATTGGCTACATTTGCAAGAAGGACTGTCCAAGCGGCAAATCTTAACGTTTACCCAACAACACGATTTAGGCATTAGTATGCTATTGTAGATTGACGCTCGTGGGCGAAATGTTTTAACCGTAAATGCAATGAACAAGCATTTATCCCCATATCCATGCTACAAAAAGAGGGTTTAAGCATCGGCTTGGTGAACTCACCAATTTTTGACATATTTGTCATCCCTGATGAGGCACATGAGCATCCTCGTCCCCAGACCTGCTCGTCCCACTTATGCGGGCTGGGCCTGTGCACAAGGAACAAGTAGCTCTGAAAAAGTCCAGTCACATAAGCCTTTCTAAACTACCTTGCAAGAAAAAGATTTTGAAACGGATGTGTTGCGATTGGATTCCCTTTGTAAGTTTCTACCCAATTAAATCTTAAGTCCCCAGAGCCACTTGTTCCTAACCCTAACCGTTGTTCCCTAGCCGGTTAAGAGAATTAAGCGGCTCTGGGGAAGCGAGTAGGCACATGGATTGCTCTTTTTTTTAACCAACATATTTTCCTCATAGGTCAATGGCCTCCTGGTCATTATTGCATTCTGGCCAGTGGATCATGCCCACCCGGATTTTCCCGTTCCCAGGGACACATGCGTGCCTTGAAGATGTACTCTCACACCCCCACTTACATCACTCCGGCCACGTTCGGAAGCAGTCGGATCCAGTGTCACGGACCCTGTGGCCGGTACGGGCAGTGGGTCGGAGAACTGTACATCGCAGCATGTTGCAAGTGATGGAGAATCACAACTATTCTTCCATACCACAGTCAGCCCAACGTACATAGCATTGTTACACGAATGATACTAGGAAACTAGGGCAACCTATATGCCAAATATTAACTTACAAAACTTGCTATGTATGGTATTAGTGATGCTCTAATAAAGTGCTTGAAAACATAACCTTGTTTACAGCCTGTTAAATAAACTCGCAGAACTCCATAGATAGGAAAATTTTTGTCACCCGGAAGAAAGGCAGTTAACACAATTAGATTATTTTCCGTTATAGATCTAGACGAAGTGAATTTAATTTTGTGATTAGAATTAATTTTTTAAGGCTTATGCTTATCTTATAAGAAATTGCTCGCGCAAACAGTAATGAACAAAACATGGAAACAAAACTCGGCAGGTTAAGGTGGTGGCAAATAGGTAGCTATGAAATGAGCAAGTAAATGAAAAAAGTCTCTTATCAGTGAAACTGCCTGGTGGCGTTTTACCAAAATAGATAAAAGGCTGCATTTTAAGTGACAAAGTGCCATTTTTTCTGAATCTTGAGTCGGTATTAGGCTTTATGTATGCAACGGGAATAATTTTAATTTTACCAAGTAGGGCGACATTTAGGCTAGCATATGAGCAAGAAGTTTAATCTATATACCTGGTGTGTGTGTTTTTTTTTTTGGACCAAAAAAAGATGAGGCTCTACATTTCACTGTTTCAAAGAGACGAGAAAAGGGCCATTTTTCTCCTTCAGCTGGAGTCAGAATTAGACTTTATGTATGCATTGGCAATGATGACTGAAAACAGAATTTTGGGATAAAATTTCTAAAATTAATGTTTCCTGACTTCTTACTGGTTCATTGTCCAATGTTAATTTACCTTCGGTAAATTTTTTCTGTATTTTAGTGGCCTCCCTTTCCGGGAAATGGGGGCGAAGTGGAGCTTGGCTCATTAACGGGGTACCTTTGGCAGGAATTATTCGTGTTTTAAAAATGTTTTATTGTGTTTAAAAGGGACGTCTGAAAAAATAAGGGCGTTCTTTAATTAATGTACAAGAACACCACAACAAAAATGAAGTTCTATGACAAGTCACTGCACATAATGTATCGTCCGAAACAAATTTTCCGATCAGAGAGAGCCTATAACCAGAAGAAGCTATTATTTTAGTGTTTCTACTCCGGAAGGAGAGCGGGCGCGCAGGTTGGGGGTGAGGGGAAGGGGGCAGTTGTCCTTATTATACAAAGGACGTTCGCATCGCAGAAGATTTGCTATTTATGTGACAACCATTAGCGTCCCTCGCCCACTCCCCTAAAAAAATAGTTTTTTGATAAGGGAGGGGGAAGATAGGCTCGATTACCAGCCTCTGTTCGGGAAGATGTGCCCGCGTTCTTCCCCCCCCCCCCCCCCCCCCCCTCCCAAGAACGTCTCTCTTTGGGGAGGGACGCAGACCGGATCCTTTAGGGCGGCGGAAATCGAGCCTAGGGGAAACATATACACTAGTTAAATGCTTTTATTACGGATGATCTATAGATGTATCAGTAAATTATTTCAAAGGATGTTTTTGTCTTTCGGGCGAAAGAAAAGGCTATCAAAATTGTTTTTCTTCGAATAAGCTGGTCATATCGGAAAAGAGCAGTAAATGTGTTATTTTGTAACACTAAAACCATCACATGGCACAAAATCCTCCATGTTGGATGTCAAATGAATATGTCAGCCCCAAAACTCAGGCAAGACTTTCCTGTGTTTTGGATTTCCCAGTGCGAAAATAAGAGGGTATCAATTAGGTAACGGCCAAAACCGCTTGGCGTAAAATTTGAAAGATTTTGACCTTTAGCTGTAAATAGGGTTAACCACAAAACTTCTAGTCACGAAAGCGAAGTTTATCTTTATATTTATGTGTTTTAGGACCCAGAAAGGGTGATACTCTTAAGGTATCCTCCCAACACAAGCTGGCACATTTTGACAGCTCATATTGTTGCTCTGTCTTTTTGTACCTACTTTTCATGGGACAAAGTTACGCCAGGCACCATAAAAACTGATTCAGAGAAGCTGGGATCTCACATCAGTCCGATCCCAAGGAAGCGCACAAGTTTTCTGATCACAATGATCCATTCAAGACTTTCGCGGAAGAAATCAGTAACTTGAGGGAACGAGCGTCTGAGCTTGCACAGGAGAATGTAACAGCTAGCATTGTTGTGGAATGTGATGATGATGCGGCTACTTTTGAAGCTGATCCCCTAACTGATGGGGATATACTAGCAGAGTTTAACTACTCAGCAGATGCAAATGAAGGGGAAGAAGAAGAAATGGACAAGGATGAGATTGTGATTGTAGAGGAGCCGCCAAAACCACCAACACAGTGTGAATTGCGCCATGCAATCAGCGTGATTAACACATTCAGCTTTTTTTCTAATGATGTGCACCTTGATAATCTGCGCAAAAGTACCAGGAACATTTCTCAAATCATAGACTAGAGTTTCTCGGTTGCAAAGAAGCAACTAGTTATTACAAATTATTTCAGCTAAATTGAGTGAGCCCTATATACAGACTCTACACCACATGTGTTCTGTTATGTTCCGTTTTTGTTTTTTAAGTACGTTTTGTTTGTGAATAAAGGTCAAGATCTACATTTAAAAAAGGATGCATTTTTGTTAAAATTTGAACACTTACTCATAATCAAACAATACCCGGCCAATTCAGCGTAATTTGATGCCACCTTCGATTTCTCGAACTCCCGATTTCTCGAACCAATTTGCGTTTCCCGTGGAGGCTTGAGAAATCGGGATTCCACTGTACAATAAAAAGAGCATTATCACAAACTTGCTGGCTCGAAGATATGAATTTTATGTTCTTCTGACAAAACTGTATCTCACTAGTGAGTGAAGCTCACTCATGAGATACTGTGAGATACCGTGAGATATTATTTATTTAGCCCCTTTATTTAGCCAGCTTAAAGTCCTTGACATATTTAGTATTAATTCATTTTCTGTCGCTACCTTTATGTATTCTTATCACCATAATCTTTTGCCTAATAGCTTTCATGACTTGTTCTTAAGTAGTAATCAAGTCCATCAATACGAAACTCGACTAGCCTCTCAATATAGACCTCATTTTTGTAGAACAAATATAAAGCAATTCAGTATCCTTTACCGAGGACCTAAAATCTGGAATTCGTTGCCTGTTTAACTAATTAGCTCTCCTTCTATATCTGTTTTTAAAAAAAATTTAAAGAATTATCTCACTGATAGCCGATCTGTCGTTTAATTTTCTGATCTTGCTCACTCTGCACTCAGCCATGAACTTAGTTCACTAGGTAGTTGAAGGAAACCTATTAATATAAGCTTCAAGCTTCGTTAGGCTTCCTTGTCACATTAGTTTTATAATTTAATTAAAACCTTTTGTTCATGTTGTGTAAGGTTTTGTGAGTGACTAAATAAATAAATAAATAAATAAATAAAATAAATAAATATTGTGTTTGCCACTCAAACATAAAATTAATATCTTCTCGTCATCGTGTAATATCCTCTAAATGCAGATACTGTGCATGCTGTGGTTGGCTGTTGCTTGTGATCTATTAGATGGCAGATGAACAGATGACCTCACTGTGTGGTGTGACTTGCACACATAGCTACACATGATCCAGACAAAATTCATAGTAGCCAGTCTTCCTGGCAAAGAATTTCAAAACTCCAGATCAAAACAAGCAAAAATATTTAGCTTTAGTAGAAGTCTTCAATGAAAAACACATTGCCGGATTTCTAGGCAGTTAATTCCGCTAAACATGCCAGTTGTTTGCCTGGAAAACCTGTTGAAAGCTGCTTGAAAATTGTGTTTTCAAAAAGTTTGCAGACACTGTGGAAGATCCATGAATGGCAGTGGTTGAACAATTTGCTTGTAGCTTACTAAGTTTTATTACTTTCCAAGTATTAAAATAAAGGTTAGTTTTTCCATGGAAGTTTTAATTTTGAATCATTATGTTTCCTCATCAGTTTTGCAGTTAGTTTTTGTAATTGTGGAAAACTTTATCATGAAATGAAGTTGGAATGACGTGAATTTAGCTACATGTACTTAGACCTGATGGCAACCTTGCTTTTGAACTAAATTTTTCTGTTATTGTATAAAACAAATACATTCAATTTTGCCATCCGTCTGTTTAGTAATAGATCTCACAAGATATCAAAATGTGGCAAGAACATCAGACGAACATGGCTTCGCCTTGTGTGCCACTTTGTTCTTACCACATTTTTGCGTCATCTGTGATCTATTACTGAACAGATGGACAACAAAATGGAAGCTATTCGAAGTAAAAACAACTTAGCCACATTTGTAATGCCTTTAAGACAAAAGAGTGGTGTTTTCCTTTTGGAATATTTTCCTCCGTTCCAGAGATATGAAAGTTAGATATGCAAATTAGATATAAATGATGATGTCATCAGTGGTTCTAGTATGAAGTCAAAACAGAAAACCGATATCTCTGCAAATAATAGGGGAATGCAACTAAAACTCCGCACCATAATTCTAACTTAGGAAAGACACCTAATGATGCACCCTGTGGTGTTACCATGGCAACAACCTTGCTCCCTGGTTTCTTTTATAATTTTTGAATGACAATTTCTGTTTTTCACCTTTACCAAACAGCATCCACTTTGTAAAGTTTAATAGAAAAATTTGCATTTACTTTGGTTTAGGATTACTACGCTTAGTGATTGGTTTGAAAATTTCGCGCCACTTTCTCAACCAATCAGAAACCCAAAACCTTTCTGTAATTGCTTCAGGTTTTGATTGGATAATGGATTGCTCTGCATCCTTTGTAATTGGCCAAAGTTATTACTTTAGTTTTGGTTTTACGACATGCAATTAAAAACTGCTCAAAGGAGACCTAGTGCAATGTGGACTTAGAGACGGTTCATTATTTATGGGGATGACCGGGTCGGATAATTTGAAATAACTTTTCGTATTTTTTTCTAATGCCCGTCACACTGTTTGTCAGAATTTCTAAGCCCGTCCTGATTTGCTAAAAATTTTTCAAAGCCCGGTCAATGTATTCAATATTTAATTTTACGAAGAATTATGACACGGTAACAGTATAAAAGTCGTTTTATGTATTACAACATGACTCGTTTAAGAACAAACGGTTTGCGACAATTTGCGTACATCGCCACAGTACATTTAGTTTCGGTGGGAAACAGCTATTAAAAAGTGCAAAATGCCACCAAAGAGATTAGTGCTAACCAGAAGGTCCAGAATTCAGGTCATCATTATAAAAATACATTTAAATGGCGACAGCCGGTAAATACGCTCGTATTCGCAGGCTATATTAAAATCAAACAACGTTTGAAAATTTAAAAAAGTTGACGCAAAACTCGGTCTATTTACAAGAAGTTTTATACTATAAAAAACACAAAATTTCATCTAAACCCATCAAATTTCACGGTTTGTGAGCGGGGCCGCTATCTGATAAAACAAACAAAATTTATGTTTCTTTGTCACCCGATTTTTACGGGTTTCGTGACCAGTAAATTACAAGTTACCGGAGAAGTGACGCGTTTGTATCCCAGTCATTATTTCTTTTTCAAAACCTGCACTTTAATCAGATGAAAATTTCAAAGCCCGTCGATAGGGAAAGAGAATTTTCTAAAGCCCGGTCATTTTTTACCGACCCGGTCATCCCCATAAATAATGAACCGTCCCTTAGACAGTCACAAATGGTAATAGTGGAGCTCCGGTGGCCAAGGCCACCATGTGGAGCCCCGTACCTATAGAACCCATGCATTCATTTTCTCATGGTCATTATCGTCAGAGGCATATGGCTTTCGGGCGGGTATGTACGACGGCGTCATACAACATGGCACCCATACTGGTCAACCTATGCAATGCAGCTTACAATTTTCTAGCTTACAATATGCATGCAATTTGATATTGGAGATCCACTTGATAGTCAAATGACAGCTGTCAAAACAAGGCATCCACTGACCTGTATCACATGACCATGTCATGGGCTCAAAAGTAACTCATCGAGGTTGCATATTTTTTGAAGTTGACAACTGACCAGGTTGTGGATTATCACTGGATTGCAGGCTCAAGTATTAACACAAATTATAACAACAAGCCAACAATTCAGAGCTCTGCTTTTAGGCTTGGCTAAATCTATATATTATTTGATTTGGAGAGGAAAGAGACTGGAACCAAGCGTTTTGCCATGGCAACACCTCAGCTAGGGTGCATCTTTAGGTGCATTTCCTAAGTTTCAATTGTGGTGCCAACTTTCAATTCCATTGCCCTATTATTCGCAGAGATATTATTGATTTTGGGTGTTGACCTAATACTGTAACCACTGATGAAGTCATCTGTTATTTAATTTGCATAATGTAAAAACTGAAATATCTCTGGCGTGAGAGAAGATACTGCAAAAAGAAAAGCATTCATAGGCAATATGGAAAAATGTGGTTGATTTGGTAATTAATTGTACAGCCAAGAGTTACAGTTAGTCTCAATCAGTCAGAAAACTTCATTTGTGCAACTTTAAACTATAACAAATTCAAGGTAAAGTTTAATGTTTGAGCAAAATAAACATTTGGCATTATCTTTTGTAAATGGTATTAACTGGTATTGGTTGGCAAGTGAAAAATATGTTCTCCATCCTTTTTAATAAAAGTGCTAGTGATCTGAAAATGATGTTTAATGCTTAATTTACTGAGGTAAATATTTCATCCTGCGACAGATTATTCTTTCATTTCAAATTTTGGAGAATTAAAACTTGTGAGCATAAAGGAATGGAAAGTCCCCCAAAGACTGCTAAGGTTTGCTGTGATCAGGAGGATTCTGACAGTGAGCTGTCACCAGAAAGTGACAAAAGTGATGTTAATAATGAACAGCATTGTGGAGAAACTGAACAGAACAATAAAGTTGAAGCTCCCGTTGAACTTAAAGGAGAGGTATGTCAGTGCTGCATGATCTGTTCACTAATTGTACCCATTATTACAGTTTGTGTATGGTCCAAACAGGGGCTTGCCCTGTTGTCTGCAACAGGGAAGTCTGGTTCATTGACTTTGGTTCCATGCCAATAAGTGCCCAGATTGGTGTGTGCAGTAGGCATGTCACACAATTGATAACTAGTAATATCAGTGTGAAAGTGACTGCTGGCGAGAGGTGGAAAAAACAATGGGAATTTTAATTGAAAACTGAACAGTAGTGGAAAACTCTTTCAATCTTCAAGAGTGGGAGTTTAGAGGGTGTGTAGAGTAGGCTCTTGGATACCTGAAAAAGGTGCTATCACAGTTGAACAGTTCGCTTTAACGTACGATTGGCAAATTTTTTCAATTCTTTTGCCTAAAGGGACAAAACAAAGAACATGACAGACGGCACAGTTGTCACGGACGGAAGTTGCGTTGTGTGACATTTGTTTATCTTTTTTCCAAGTTAATACCGAACTGATTGCATAACACTTTATATGAACAACAATTTCTTTTATAAATAGAAATCTAGAATTACAGTGCGGACAGAGAGAAAGATTGTCGGGAGAGGATCGAGAGAAAAGCGAGAACAAAACGAGGTTAAAAAAATTATCAATGTGAGGATTTCTTTGTTGGCAGCTCAAATGAATCCCGACACAGATTTTCCATGAATGAGAACTTGATCAATACCTGTTTACCTGCTGTAACAGCATATGTTAGATCACCACGTACAAAGTGATCCCGGAAGATATGACAGCCATGTGATGTGTCCGTGATTGTCGTTTCAATTGTCCCGGATAATACTCTAATGTGCAGGCTTCGAGTCTTACATCTGAAAAATCTTTGGATTTTTTGCCCTTTTTAAAAGAATAGTGTGCTGTCTTGCTAACGCTCACCAGCAATAATGATAATGATAATAATAATAATAATAATAATAATAATAATAATAATAATAATTTTTTATTGTCCACTGACCTTTATTTCATACAATACTTAACAATTACATTATATTACAGCTGATATGATAACAATAACAATAATAATACCAATAACAATATAATAACAATAACAATAATAATAATAATAATAATGATAATAATAATAATAATAATAGTAGTAATGGTTTATTGGTAACATTTCTACATTGTAGCTCTACATTTACCAATTACACTATATCAAACCAAATATCAGGACAATTAAAACTATATTCACAACTAAGATTATTCAACAGTGTTGGGCAAAACTTGGTGATGAGTGGGCTCCTAACTTTTAAACTGAGTGACAGGCTACATGACAGGCTAGGTTTAGAGCATTAATAATAATATACATTTTTCCTTGTTATTTGAACCGGTGTTTACCTTATTATAGGAAATTAACGCTTCATGGAATTAATGCGAATTTCAAAAATTCGCATTAATTTAAGTCGCGTTTATTAATGTTAACGTTAATTTCCGCACTGTTAATTAAGTAGCGCGTTAATTTCCACGACATTTATTACCATAATTTTTCCCCCAAGTCTGTGACACATGAAAAAGCATCATTTTGTCAGTGTGGTATCATGGACACTGTGAAGATCATTTACGACCATCTACGCTAGTGCGAACACTAAGTGGTGGCGCTTACAAGAGGTGTCCGCTTACAAGAATCGAACCTCAGGGAGCTCTTCCCGCGAGAAAATGTTTGGACTTTACGGAAAATAATTAATTGAATGCAATTTCTAAGTTGCGATATGTTTAGATCCATGTTGTCACAAAATGTTCTTCGCGTACTTTTATAAGTAACATAGTACATACAGAGAACAACAGAGATAAGACCGTGCGTCTAATGGTCGCTTACTGGGTTAAAAACGTTCATGGAAAACTATTTTAAAAACCGTCAACTAAAAAGTGGTCGCAATCGCTTATAGGAGGTGGTCTTTTACGAGAGTTTCAATATCAAAGTCGTGGACTGGGAAAATTTTGGTGTTTTGGATAAAGTGCTTATTAATGGCGGTTGCTGGCCCGGGGTCGCTTATGACATGTGGTCGCACTTGGAAGTTGGACTTATTAAGATTTGCCATAAAATGTATCCATATGGAAACCTTGTAGAAATAAAGGCGCAATCTTGTAAGAACTGAAGCTCTTGAAAAGAAAGAAAATGTATTTTAATATTAACTATACTTGTTTTTTCTATAGTGTTTTTTTCTTCAGTCAATGGTCGCCATAAGGGCCCGGTTGCATAAAACGTCCGTATACGGGTATACGTACGTGCACTCGTAACTTAAGTCAGCTGCCTGAAATCACTTAAGTGGTCCACTTAGGGAATTCACTTAAGTGGTTGCAGTTACGATTTTAGTAAGAGTTCACTTAAGTGTCGTTTATGCAACAGAAATTGCGGGTGTTGCATAAAACTTTTTTTACGGGAAAAATAGCACGTAAATTTACGGGACCAATGTAGGTCCCGTATCGTTACTGTTTTTACTAAACTTAACGAGATCTTTTACTGAGAAATGAAAAAAAAAGTATTTTTCTTCACGTAATTCGTTCTAATGCGCTTTGGTAACATCTGATGTACACTTTAAAGCCGACGTTGTGAAAAAATAAGAACTACCATTTACAGTAGATATTGAGACAAAAGAACGTTTGCATGCAAATTTCATTTTTTTTAGAGGCTTAAAAGTGTTCGAAACGACTTAAAACTTTCTTTACACTCACCGATGGTTAGCATAAAAAAGGAGTGAGTCGTTAATAATTATAAAGTACTATATTTCGAACACTTTTAAGCCCCTCAAAAAAATGAAATTTGCATGCAATCGTTATTTTTCTTTATTGGCTACTGAAAATGATATAATAATTCTTCTTTTTTCACAACGTCGGCTTTAAAGTGTACATCAGATGTTAACAAAGTGCATTAGAATAAGTAACGTGAAGAAAAATACTTTTTTTCACTTCTCAGTAAAAGATCTCGTTAAGTTTAGTAAAAACAGTAACGATACGGGACCTACACAGGTCCCGTAAATTTACGAGCTATTTTTCCCGTAAAAAAAGTTTTATGCAACAGCCGCAATTTCTGTTGCATAACCGACACTTAAGTGAACACTTACGAAAATCATAAGTGCAACCACTTAAGTGAATTCCCTAAGTGGACCACTTAAGTGATTTAATGAAACTCACTTAAGTTACGAATGCACGTACGTATACCCGTAGTTGTTACGGGCGTTTTATGCAACCGGGCCCACACTTACGGGTGTTGCATGGAACCCACTTAGCACTCTCGTAAGTTTCTGTTTTACGTGGTAACTTACGGGCTCACTTAAGAGCACACGTAACTTTGTTATAGTTCTTTTAATTATTAATTTGACTCACTCCAGTTTTTTAAATTAAATTAACCATCGGTGAGTGTAAAGAAAGTTAAAAGTCGTTTCGAACACTTTTAAGCCTCTCAAAGAATGAAATTTGCATGCAAACGTTATTTTTCCTCAATATCTACTGAAAACGATAGTTCTTCTTCTTTTTTCACAAAAGTATACATCAGAGGTTAACAAAGCGCATTAGAAAGAATTACGTGAAGAAAATACTTTTTTTCACTTCTCAGTAACAGATCTCGTTAAATTTAGTAAAAACAGTAACGATACGGGACCCACATAGGTCCCGTAAGTTTACGTGCTATTTTTCCCGTAAAGAAAGTTTTATGCAACACCCGCAATTTCTGTTGCATAAACGACACTTAAGTGAACACTTACGAAAATCGTAAGTGCAAACACTTAAGTGAATTCCCTAAGTGGACCACTTAAGTGATTTCATGCAACTGACTTAAGTTACGAGTGCACATACGTGTACCCGTAGTTGCTACGGACGTTTTATGCAACCGGGCCCTGGGCCTTAACGCATGTTATTAGGAGACCTTAAGCAACTTCGAGGTTGACGGCATGGCAACAAGAACGGCAAAAAAGCAATAGATTTAGCACGTGCTTTTTTCTGCATTTCTTTGTTGTCTTTCACGACTACAACGTGAAAGTTTCTAGTTGCACGCTTTGTGGAGGACATTTGTGGAAGGAGCGATTTCCATATTTACCAAAAACTTTCGGAAATTTCTATGAAAAGGTCGATGGAGTGAAGAACGTGTTCCATTTGACGCAAGTTCGATTCGTTTATTATACTCTTGTCACCAAAATTAAAGATGGTGGCGCAGATATCGCCTTGAATAGCCTAATAGTATAACTGATGATTATTCGTAAATGGAACATGCATTTCTACCAGTAAGTTCCAACAGGAAAAGAGGGCTACCCTTCCAAGATTCCACTTATTCCCAGGAATTTTCCAGTGGAACGTCCGCAAAACGCGTGTTCCATTAACATCCCTACCGGAATTTCTTGATAAATGGAAAGCGCCCAAGACAACGATTTTTTCCTTTTCCTGAACTTCGATACAGCCCTTAGGGAAAATTCGCCAAAATTTGTCGAATTGAACGAGATGGAATAAACGCGTTTAAGTTTGAAGCAGCGCGAACTTACTTTTTAAGTGACGTTTTTGTATAGCCGTCGCCGTCGTTGTACCCAGGATCGAAGGGCCTCTGTTTGCAGGGTACCGTCCCCAATCACCATTGTATGCCTCTATCTCATTCAGTAGTAACATTAAAAAGCCTGGCCTTGCAAACATTACCCTGTCCTCCCCAAAACTTTACTCTTGGCCTGTTGTTATTAATTGTGCAAAGTAAGCAAGGTAGCCTATTATATGAAATGTCAAGTGGATTGGCTCGGTCTAGGCTCTTGTGCAGAGCTATTGCTTGCAAGATAAAAATCGCATTCTTTTCCCATGAACTTGAAGTGCAAAGGTACGTTTTCAAGATCAGAATGTGTTTGCTCGTTTTACGGTCATTTTTCTCTTGTACACTAAAACAAACTGTTATCTTCTCCTGCACCTATAATCGAGCTTTCTTCCCATTATTATCTTCGTTTCTGGAGTCCATGGTCCTGGTCGACACTGCTGCTCGAAAATGGCCGCCAATTCACATAACAATCAGAATACTACACAGGAAGCTTCAGCGCTTCTCCCTCGAGATTAAAAATTCTTGATTGTTATATATACATGTAGCTAGGAGCTGGGACGCTATGAACTTTTAATGATTCTGCAATGAATACCCACAGACAAGGTATTATTCCGCGGATCGAACATGACATAGGTTTTGTTCCTAAAGAAAGGACCGGGTTCATAAGAAAGCTACTTTGTTCACAGCCTTTATTTTACTTGAGTGTCAAAGTATTTAGCACGAACGTGTTAACTGGGGACACTATTTTAATGCTCCGGCTATAGACGGGACCGCCATTTTACGTGGTCATCCAACCACGCGACCGTCTAGTCACTTGCAGTGCAAACGGGGTACCTTCATTTCTCAGTTACTTTAAGATCCTGAGAATTGGTCCGGCCCCGTGAAAAAAACCCGCGACCTCCCGCTCCGCAGGCTAGCGCTCTACCGACCGAGCTAATCCTGCCGCGGTTAACTAAGCTATCCTAGTTGATGATTTGAAGAGATTAACAGTAGCTCATCTATACGCAAAATACGAAGAATTAAAGTAAGTGAACATACCTTACGACTCCTCTAGATGACTTACTATGAACAAGCCTCCCCACTATGAGTGGACGCTGCTAGAGAACTGTCAACTTACCTTAGTGAGTTTTCATTCCCTCGAAAAGTAAGAATATGATGATGTATGGATGCGTCGTCTGAAGTTATCCAACGTTTCCAGTTATTTTCCGGCAACAAACTAAAACCATCCTTTCTGGCCTTAGGCTTGCTTTTAAGCCCACAGTAGCGAAACAATCGCAAAATTCCAACTTCCTCTGTCCGAAATGGACCGTTTTCTTTTTTGTATACAGCTATTTTGAGAAAGGTTGTTGGGAAAAAGTACACGCGAGAATCCCGAAAGGTATTGTGTGTGGTTTTGAGTTCGCTGTTCCTCAAAGGAATAGGGAACTTTAGCACCGACGACGGCAACGGCAGCGAAAACGTCACTTTAAAAATGAGCTCTAGTTTTTTCAAATTTTTCCGCGTTTATTCAAATTCGCTTGAAATGTCAAAAGTGGGCGAATTTCCCTGGAGTTGATTTCTTGGGGACTGCACGGCAAGTTTAGAAAGAGAAAGAAAAATTCGTCGTCGCCTGTTTACGTCCTCCATAAAACGTGAAATTAGGCATTTTCACGTCGTAGTCTTGCAGAGGCGGTAGAGAAATGTACAAAAAAGCGTGATGCACTTGCAAATTTGTTGTTTTGCTTAATAAAATTAAGCCTTTTGCTTTTTTGACGTTCTCGTTACCGTCGCCGTCGTCGTTGCTAAAGCTCCCTAATTTCAAAGAATGGCACGAGAGGCCATGGACGGTATGTTTGCGAGTGCTAAAGG
Organism: Porites lutea; assembly: GCF_958299795.1. Taxonomy (NCBI): domain Eukaryota; kingdom Metazoa; phylum Cnidaria; class Anthozoa; order Scleractinia; family Poritidae; genus Porites; species Porites lutea. Next base: position 52,147,968 of record NC_133201.1, on the reverse strand, counting down.
AAAGCAACAAAAGTAGGTTCGACAGCTACAGCGTTAGGAACAGTATATTGATCATATCCCATATCACCTTTCGAGATTCACCCGCACATATTTTCCGACAACCCATCTCGAAATAGCTGTAACCAACTACGCGACTGACAAGCGACGCGAAAGACTTCATAATTACTAAAAGCCATGCAGGAAAGAAACCTCTGCTTGCAGGGTATGCTTCTTTAGTGCTTTTGTCAAAGTTAATTCTTACGGCAGAAGCACTACGCATGAACTGGCCATGAGCAACGCTAAGTAAAAGAGCTCACGAGCGTTTTAATGATTTAGTGGCCGTTTCGTTTCAAAATAACAGTGGCACTCGACCGGTGAGCCAATCTTGTACCAATGCAAGAGTCCTCCCTTAATGCGTTTATATGCCACACAACATTTAGCTATTTTCACTTCTTCATAAAAAGGAAGCCACTGTAGACTATTAAAAAGCTTAACACTAGACGCCTGGTTATTAGCGTCGGAAATTACCCTTGCTGCTCTCTTTTGTAGCCATTCGTCGATTATTTTCTGAATTTAGATCTAGCAGTACACCGTTACAAATGACTTCACGCTAATTGTACACAATACCAGAAAAATCAGGTAACGGTAGTCAAAAAAGGGATTCCTTCTGTAGGTACCGAGGCACAGATTACGTACAACAAAAGAAACACTGACAAGCAAACAATCGTTGGCATCACACTAGAGCTTGCAAGTATAATGTAAGTGTACTTGGAACCAACTCTGAGTGCGAAGGGGTAAAATGTACCTACTTCAATTTTACTCAGTGGTGACCGTGGAAACGTTCATAGTTCAAAGAAGTCAAAGTTGGTCGCCAAGTATGGTCTACACGACACTTAAGAACAAACTTGATCAATAAGAAATGGAAGCCATGTGGGCGATGTGCACGTGCAGCGGTTCCAAGAATCCAATGAACGGAGAGATTGGCAGCTTTTACTTCAAGTAATATACTTTGTCAACAAGTGTGAAGCCATATTTTCTACCGAGCGACTTAAGATTTCCAGGTGCACTTGAATCAAGTGCTTACTTGAAACTAACTTCGCTTCTAGTGTGAAGCCATCAATTAAAGCCCCCAGGAGATAACGATACCTACAGAAATAACCCATAAAAGAGTGAAAGTGTTTATTGTCTAATACAAAATAGAGACCTCTTTCAGTAAGAAACCGACTGTGCTTTTCTAGACCTTACCTTAGAACAAAGACCTGTGAGAAGCAAAAACGATTCCGCCGATCGTAACCGCAGTTTAGTTGATGGTGAACGTGTCCGCGACTGTCTCCAACTTCTGGGTACAGTCAGAACACATGACAACAACAGACACTCGATGTGTCCTCAGCAGATGCCTCTTGTGCCACTAACATTAAAGCGCGAAGACGATCGCCTTGTCTCTCTGATATTCGTTGCTCACTCACTATATTTTTTTGTGTTCTGTTCTTCGTTACCTAAGACTCTTCGAAGGAGAAGGTTAAGAGCACCTCCTCTGAATAATTCGCTTAGGCCAGTTGTTGCATAGACTACGAGTAGTCCCCATTTTTCCTCAGGGACGGTAGAGCGGGCGAAACCCGAGCGCGCGTGAAAATCACCCCACGCGAGAAATCTCTCCCCGTCGCTTGTCGCCTTTTCTCGCGTGGGATGATTATCACGCGCGCTCCCGTTTCGCTCGCTCTGCTATCCCTGAGGAAAAATGGGGACTACTTGTAGTCTAGTCTGCGAAACAGCGCCGAAATCCTTACAGTTCTAAGCCCCCGCCGGTGTACCAGGATTTGAATACGCGGCATGATTGGTTTGTTAAAAAAGCCATTGTCGATTTACCAATCAATATGAAAAGAAATTCAAAACGCAGTTCCGGCAATTCTTTGAGTCCGTTGGGAACACAGAATCAGGATCTCGGTAGTCTCCCTCGCAGCCGTTTTTTGGATGTCACGCAACGGAACATTGCGTAACATCCAAAAACCAGCTGCGAGGGAGACTAGGATCTCGGCGCTGCTTCGCAGACGTTAGTAACCGAGGTTAGTTGTTGCACGCAGTTGCAAGTCTCTGCGATGAAAAGTCTATCGAGATTTCGCAGTATCGCCCCATGGAATATATTTGTTAGTAACGTCCCCGATAAGTTTCAGCGCTAGTGCTAAGCTAGAAGCTTGCGACATTGTTGAGACTTACGTAAAGTTATTATTATTATTATATGATATGTGGATATTTAAAAACTTTGTGCAGCTATAGTAAAATAAGGACTACTCAAAGCTGGCGCTCACATTTCAGGTATAGTTTTACAAATTAACCTTGCTAGGCTTGCCAAGGATACCACAAGAGCTTGTGCGAATTATTGTGGATCCGTGTAAACTACATAGTCTCGGCTTGCCTTGTGATTGCATGGTACGACCTTGAAGAGCGAAGTGGCGTTAGCGTCACTGTCCAGTTATGTGAGCATCTAAACTTGATGCAACCATTCAGTTCATTCACCATTGACGCTGGAGTGTTCAAACAGTTTTTAGTAACCTGTAAAAATGTATTTACATTCGGCGGAGCTAAACGTAGTGGCAATGACAGAGAATGTAAATACTTTCCTATTGGTATGAACGCACTTGAGCCGCTATGGCGTTAATTGACTCTATTGTTGTAAGATATATAAGGTTTTGACAGTTGTAATGTATTCATCTCAGCTCTCGAACTATCAAATTTTAAAATGCCGTCCGATGATGATCTCGCGCGAAGCATTTCCGAGCTCAAAGACGAGTTTCGTTCTGGTTTATCTTCTTTAAAGAGAGAACTTGCACAACAACACGACGCTGCGCTGAAGAAGCTCAAGACAGCTACTGCTAGTGTTCCGAAATTTAAAAAGAAAGCCAACGAGAAGCAGTTCTTACTTAATTCTGAAGTTCTTAAACACGTCCAGTCTGCTTCGACCGCCATTCAGGCGTCTTCGCCTCAAGTTGAAAAGGCCTTGGAAGAGTTAAAGGAAGGTTCTAATTTTTCCAGCCCGTTCGGTGCCCTTAATTAGCCTATGATAGATGACTATATACACTACTACTGTGTATACACAGCCAAACTAACATTGGCAAGCCAAGTGCTCCTAAATTATTAATGTACACAAACACTGAATATATGAGACCCAGAATATCAAAAAAATTATTTCTATCGGAGAGAGAAAAGTTACCCCTACGGCATTTTGTTGTTGCCCACAACTAGCGATACCCCTTTAGATATTCAGGATTTCTAAAGTGTGATGGATATACAAATTTATATTCAAGAAGGAAAGAAATCTTTGGGATAGAAGAGGAATAATAACATTTATGATTTTTGTAAGCATACAAATACATTGTATGTGATGGAGCTAATTCTTATGTGGATGCCAATGCAAGGAATCAAATTCAGGGATTTCATGTCCAGTGTAGTCTGTGCTTCAAACAGGAATGGCAGTCCAGCAAGTGCAAAGCTAAGGGAAAGAACTGTTTTGCGCTTGAACTTGTGCTAGTGTCAAAGTGGGAGTAATATCGTAATGGTCATATGAAAATACATTAAATCACACTTATCATATTTTATAGTAGGGCAGGGAAAAGAATGCACATATGTGTATTTTCATATTTTATATTGATTTCAGTTGTTTCAAGACATTATGTAAACATTTTAAGCATAACATTAAAATTCTTTTAGGCGCCAATTTTATATATTATAAGCAAATCATCATAGAATAATTATCAGAATAAAATCATCTTCCAAAATGGTGAGGGTTCTTGTCAATGAATCTGAGAGCTTACAGTGCATGATTATTTAAACGCGAATTCATCAGTGTTCCTCCCCCCCCCCCCCCCCCCTTAGATGCAAAATCAAACATTCAAGAATGAAAAAGTGTTCCGAAACAATGCTTTTACGAATAAGTTTTGTTGGGATATACTTTTACATGTTCACGAAAAATCTGAAAACAAGGTTGAAAAGGACAAGAAAAATTTGTCTATCTTAAAACGAAATTTTAGCAAACAATATTTCACAATCCACCGCCCCGATCTCTTAATCTCCGAGAATAAGTAATCGCTAGAGAGCACCAATGTAAACCAGAAAAGCAAATTTTCGAAAATGGAAGGAAACATCCGACTACGGCCTTACTTGTAAGAGTAGGAAATTTGCTTGTTGATTTCATGCCGCTAAATAGTATCAAAATACTCGAACTTCCCCCCTTTGAATTAACCATTAAAAGTGAAAATACGGAGTGACTGAAAGAGAAGTTTAACCTGTTTAGTCGCTTGTGTGGGATATATACATGGATCTCGCTGTACGGTCAGGGTCAAATACTACAACAATACGGGGGTCACATAAATTACGTTGAATTCAGGCTGCTATAATTTTAACACATAACATTCGATGATGCTGCTCCACATTTCACAAAGTAAATCAAGAGGTATATCTTACCTAAATGCTAGGCAGCTCTGCAGATCATGGACGATAACCCAGAAATCCGTGACCGCTTGAATGTCAACAAATCAACACATCACAACAAACGACCTCGTGAACGCTTTATCTGCTTCATCAGAGGAGCCAAATGGATGAAAATTAATTAGGTAAATGGTCCTTCTCCCATACATGACACTTCAACATGGCTTAGCCAAAGTATCCAATCTATAATACATGTCTGCTATTCACTGGATATGCAAAAAAATCTCCCTTGAAACTGCTTCAGGACAGCTTTCGGCCATTGCGATTTCCGGTCAACAAGTGCTTCCCAGCAACCTTGACGCATGCGCAAACTTTACCACTTGCTGTTAGTGGCAATGACAGAGAATGTAAATACTTTCCTATTGGTATGAACGCACGTGAGCCGCTATGGCGTTAATTGACTCTATTGTTGTAAGGTATATAAGGTTTTGACAGTTGTAATGTATTCATCTCAGCTCTCGAACTATCAAATTTTATTTTTATATCTTACTTTATTCATCTATCGATTGATTTTTTACCTTTAACCCCCAGAGGTTGTGTGACCGCATCGGTTGGGGAATACGTTCCCAATTTTTTTCCATTGGGTTTCATGGGTTTTCTTGGGTTTTCTGAGTGACTTTATTTAGGAATATTTGTATACCATTCTTTAGTTATGATGTTGACCTTTGTATGTTATTTGGACGGCATTAAACACTCAGGCTCCATAGTTCGAGCTGCACACCCATTCCCGTCTCTTAGCCGTGAATATAAATAGGAACCGAAGTGAGCTTTCTGCTGAAAACAACAAGATCATTTGGATTATATACCATGTCTCTCAAAGCCATCTGCGGGTAAATTTATGCAGACGTGCAATTCGTGAAAAGCGCGGGAATCAAGCTAGAGGAAGAATGCAAATGGCACAAAGCACTAGAGAAAATATGACAATAGGCTTAAGGCCCAATAAACTTGCAACGTGAACCGTCGCCGAGTTTAATTTGAAAATGCAAATGCATGGTTTGTTTGGACTGGTTCGAGCTACTAGCACAGCAAAAGGATTAATTAACATTCAGTTCGAAATACTTGGTGGCAGGTGTGCGTTATGGTGAAGAGAAATATCCTGGCTCTTGACTGTAAAACAAGCCAACTATTGTAGATGTTTGAGGTCTTGGCCTGTTGATCAAGTGGTTAACGCTTTGGAACTCGGCTATGGGTTCTAGCCTTGGAATTTTGCCACAAACGGATTTCGTAGATTCAATGTAATCAAACAGTTAACCTCCAAACCAAATGTTAAAAATTCGGTTGCATTCCCTAAGGGTAGGTGTCCACTGTAGCGTAATTTTTACGCCCGTAGATAAAATACAGCCGATGTGTGAAAGGCCGCGCGCAAACATAAAAGTTGAGCGAGGTAGTAACTTTTACGTTCACGTGCGACCTTCCAACGCTCGTACAAAATATATGACAGTGGAAATCGAACCTAACAGATCCTAGTAGATTGAGACTTCTCTAGAAGAGTGGGGAGAGGGAGCCATTACGCAAGCGCTGGGCACAAACATTAGATATCAAATTAGCAAATTAACTGGCTGAAAGGCAGCCTTTTCCAGGCATTTAGATAGTAGAGCGCGGAAGAAAAACTGACGAGGAAAAAAAAAACGAGGGGAGTCTAGAGAGGGAAAAGGCAAGGGTTATCTCGCTCTTGCCCCTGTCTACCCTCGTTTTTTCCCTCGTTTTTCCCTAGGTCGATTTAATTGCCTTATTGGTACTTAATAGGCCCTTTGCAGCTTTCCATTCATGTGGTACAAAACCGCCATGTTGGGACGCAAAAGTCGCACTGGGACAAGACAAACAAAGGAAATTACCATTTAAAATTATGTATTCCTTTTGTTGGTCTTACCCCACTGCGACTTTTGCTTCCCAACATGGCGGTTTGGTATCACGTGAATGGAAAGCTGCAGAGGGCCTATTTCGAGATTTTGGCAAGACAGTATTTTGCGGGGTTTTATTTTCGGGATGCTAACAGGCAAATATGAAAAAAAGGGCATTACATTTCGCAATTTAAGCGTCCTCAACTTCATTTTCTTTTTCTTAAAGGGTCTGAACCTTTAAAATTTAGATAAACTGGAACAAGCAATGTTTGAACTCTCTGCATACTAACGTTATTTCACAACGGAAGATACAACATGGAGCTAATCAGTAAAACTAGTTTGCAAATTGTGTTTGTCGGTACATATCGCTGCTGTTACATTTTAATTGTTAATTGAATTTTCTATATGGGTATTAAATTTCACGAGGATATATTTCGTGGGTCTTTAATTTCGCGATTTTTTTACAATTGCAAAAGACGCGAAATTAAAGACCCGCGAAATTAAGTTATATACCATTCCAATAAGGTGGCTTTCTTCCATCTGAACGCCACGCTCTACTATCTGAACGCCTGGAACAGACTAGCTAGCTGTAAGGAGAAAACAGATCAATCAGTTACATACCCGAAGGGTAAAATAAATGTTTATTTCACAGTGTTTTAAATTACCACAAGAGACAACAAATTCAAATAAACAATTTAGTTCATGAAAAAAAGACGTGTTATTGCGTAACATATTTTATGGATTACACTCGTCTTGGTAATAATTTAAACTTTAAGTAAAGCTTAATTGCCAAATACTAAAAGCTCATCAAAAAGCAGAATTGGGCATTATTTTCTGCAAATGCATTGCCTGACTACACTCTCACTTTCGCCTTTAACGCCTGCTACGCTGGCTAGCTAACTGTTAAACTATTTTTTCTACGTCAACTAATAAACGATTAAACGAAAAACTAATAAACGAGTGATCATGAAGGTGAAAGCAATACCTTCAAAGAACCCACAGGATTGGGGTGAATTTAAATGACTTCGCAACAAAGTTAACAGTAACATCAAGATCACAAAGGAATCTTATTACAAAATCATTTACTGAACACAAAAACGACTCACGGCCCACCTGGCAAACTATAAGCGAACTTACATCCCGCAAAAGTAACACCCACTCTACTAACTAAAGAACCAGTTGTAATCTGTGTTTCTATTAACAATACTACCGACTTGGCAAATGCGTTTAATGAACATTTTTCCACAATTGGCCCCGAAACTTGCAATTGAGATCTCGTCGACAGCTAACGGCCACGGACAATAGTTGTCTTGAATATCTTAACATCACTGACCAAAGGTTCTGTTTGACTCCGACAAATTGCAGTCAAGTTTTTTCACTATTGAACAAACTTAGCAAATCAAAAACAACCGGTCTCGATAAGATATCTGCGAGACTAATTCGTCGTGAATGTGCTGATTTGATTTGCTTTTCTCAGTATTTGCAAGATCTTTGATTGTTCTTTGACTGCAGGCATATTCCCAGATGACTGGAAATGTGCTGCTAAAGTCACTCATTTATTCAAACAGGGAAGTTCTAGTGATATGAGCAATTACCGTCCCATTTCTGTTATCTCTGTGGTGGCTAAGGTATTCGAGAGAATAACGTTCGATCAAGTACGCGTACCTATCAGAACATAGCATTATTTCAAAAAGTCAATCCGAATTTCGCTTGATCTATCTACGGTCACTGCTCTACTAGAGGCGACCGATAGCTGGGCTTTTGATATTGATCGTGGAAACGTTAATGCTGTAGTATTTCTAGATTAAAAAACGACCTTTGATACAGTAGACCACACGACATTACTGTCTAAATTAAGTGCCTACGGAATTCAAGAAAATGCTTACAAAAAACTCAAATATGTTCTCTTAGTGGTTCACTTTCCAAAAACTGCTCTCTCCAATGTGGTATCCCTCAAGGGACTATGTTGTATCTTCTATTGTTTTTGCTATACATAAACGACTTACCAAATTGCTTAACTAACTCTTCTCCTAGAATGTATGCCGACGATACGCATCTTACCTACGCTGATAAAGATGTTTGAATGAAGACTTGCTAAAGATCAGCAAATGGCTGACCGCTAACAAATTCAAACTTAATATGACTAAAACTAAGTTTCAGCTAATGGGCTCGAGGCAGAAGCTATACACTCTAACTGACTCTCCCGTTCTGAGTATCAATGGTACTCCCGTAAACCAGGTACCAACGTCAAAATCTTTAGGTGTGCGCATTGATACAAACCTTACCTGGGGCAGTCATATCGAGAAGTTGGCTAAAAAAATTACCTCTGGTATTCTAGCTATCAAACGGGTCAGGCAAATTGTTCCCCCAGCAACATTGCATCTTATCTACAAAGCCTTGACTAAGCCGCATTTCGACTTTTGTAATATTGTTTGGGGAGACTGTGGCATAAAACTAGCAGACAAACTTCAAAAACTCCAAAATCGTGCTGCGCGAGCTCTAACTTTCTCAAGCTATGACGCAGATGCATCGCAGCTGTTCCAAAATTTAAATTGGAAAAATCTTAGTACTCAGCGTGATATCCTTAATGGTTTTTAAATCCCTTAATGGCCTTGCTTCTGAGTAGCTAAGCTCGAAATTTATTGTTCGATCTAATACCACTCCACACACTTTTCGAGATTCTGTAAATAAATAACTATTCCGCAGCCACACACAAATTATCTCCGTAATAGTTTTCGCTACAGAGGTGCTGTTTTGTGGAATAGTCTTCCTGAACCTTTAAGGCAAGCAGAATCCCCACGTAATTTTAAGTCACTTTTGCACACTCATTATAATATCTAGTAAAGCACTGCATGCATATGGAAAACAGTTTTTTTTCTTATATACTTAATTGAATAATTTTAATACTGTAATTAGCGGAACCCAGTAAATGTAATTAAGGTTTAAATTTTTTAAAATATTTTGATGCCTGATGAATTTGTAATCGTGCATACATAAAGATTATCTTACGCATGATATTATGCACTTTTTATCTGAAATTGAGTATATATTCAGGGACTGAAACAAGGAAAGGTCCCTGCCTGAAACAAGGGTCTGGGTAAATTCTCTCAGTCGGTCGGTTCAGGTCTGAAATGGAAGAGAAAATCGAATGTTATTTTCTGAACTAGGGTCAGGATTTAAGGAAGCAATTGCGAAACACCAGAATGTTTCATCGCGCCACTGGCGCTTTTATTCTTGAAATTCATCTGCAAGGCTATGTGCAAACGGACGCAACATTGTTGGCTAACAACTCCCAATACTGTTGGATGGTACATGTTGCGTCCGTTTGCACACTGTTTCGTTGGGAGTTGTTGCGCAAAGTTTGAAACCGGTAAGACTTTTAGCCCGATGCAAACGGGCGTAACATTGTTTGGAATGCATGCTGCGTCCGTTTTCACGTAGATTGAGTGATTCTTTCAATACACGTTAAAAGTGAAATGCTCATTATTATTAGCAGGTACTAATGCATTTGAATTAAAATTATTTTTTCTGAGCTGGTGACCCTGGTTACGGCCTGGCCACTAACGTTAAAAAGGTGGATTTATCTATTTATTTGGTTCGTTCGTTCGTTCGTTAGTTTGTTATATATTTATTCATTTTTTTATTTCGTTTTAGCCAGTAGGCGAAAACTGACCCCATGTGAAGCGGAAAATTCAAACGAGCATGCTTCTTATTTCCTCTGCAGCGTGTTTTTCAATATATTGTCTGATGATTGAATTGTTACTGTTTTTATTTCAGCTGTTTTGCTTGCTGTGCAATAATTGGATAAAATGGCTAACTTCTCCAATTCACCAATCAGAAACCAAACATCTATAACGGTGAGGGTAAAAGGCGGAATGAGTTTGCCGAATGGCACGTGACATGGCTTGCGGAATGACATAATTATGCAGAATGTAAAATATGGAATGTGGCGCAAAGAAATAAATTAAACTGAAAAACATGGGCGCGTCTTTGCCGCGCCTTTTTTTGACGCCAATCTGAGTGAGCAACTTTTTTCTGGTCCATTTATGACTGCGGTTATTATTAGATCCCATCGACCGTAACCCTATCGAGTGAAGCGAACTACTCTCTGTCTCCTTTCGGCCTTTCCGTGGGTCTTCGCACCTTCCTTGTTTGTGCGAGTGTGTGCGTTTGATCGTGAAAAAATGCTAAAACGGCAGGAAGGGAAAAAAAAAAGAAAAAAGGCGCACACTCATTTGCCAGGATTCGAACTCGCCCTTCTCCGCCGGCTGTTAGCTTCGCGTGCCCGAAACTTAACCAAGCAGCTAAGGAAACAAGACACAAGATCCGTTTCATCTCTCAATATTATGTCACCATCACGTACTCACCGTCTGAAAAAGAAACACTTCTTACGCGGTTGCAAATACAAATATAGGTAGAAGGAAACTGTAAAGTTAATGGTGCAAACATCTTTTGCTGAAAAAATTAAAGTAGAGGGGAGAGTGACCTTCCAAACATCTTTTCTTCAATGGCCGACTTTCTTGAAGTAGTATCGTTGCTGCCATCCAGCCCGACCTCATAAAGGCAAGAAGAATCTTTGTGGCAGTGGGAAAAGGCTAATCGACAATGAGCCTTCGTGGCTTTTTGATTGTCATCGTATGTCAACATTTTAAAAAACAGCGTCTGCGTTTGCAAACTGATTGGCGCCAAAAAGAGGCGCACTTTTCAGTTTAATTTATTTCTTTGGGTCATTCTGCATATATTACATTCCACATAATTATGTCATTCCGCAAGCCATGCCACATGCCATTCCGCAAACTCATTCCGCCTTTTACCCTCACCGCATCCATAAGACAAAGGTTAAAATTTTTGTTTCTCATACCTTGACACGTAATCATTGTTTTACCTAAGTTTAAAGGGAGGGCCTCACCTTTCGTTGACTCGAAATTCAATGTCACGTCATCGCCAATCAGCACGAATGGCGCCCAGTACTTCACGGCCTTGAACTCTTCAGACTCCCGCATCCATTTCATGGCATGATGAAGAGACTTACTTGCACTTTGCCCTGCTACCAAATTTTCGTAAAAGTGCTTCATAAACTCCAGAGTGGCTTCGTCGCTAAGCGCCCACAGTGACGCAATAACAGAACGTGCCCCTGCTCCTAAAAAGGCACGTGCAATTCCAACCACGCCTTCGGCGTTTATCTTCCCTCGTGCACTGTAACAGCAGCTTAAAACAACAAGCTTGGCTCGCAATTGTGGGTCCAACACATCTGCTATTGTCAAAAGGAAGTCTTCCTCTTTCGGTCTTATAGCATCAGTGAGATTAGGAGACAAAATTATTTCTCCAGTTTCTGGACAACCATGGGCTGCAAGGTGCACTAAAGAAACTGAGTTAAGCCGGCTTAAAACTTGATCTTTTGTAGCGTTCTTCCCAGTGAGAGGCTTGATGTCAAGAATCTGTCCGATCATTTCTGCTTCTTGTTCGGCACCCGGGAGCTGCGGGAACGGTTTGTTGTCTTTAATGCGTACAGTTTCCACCCACGGATTACCAACAAGCAGTGCACCAGATGTACTATGGTGGCCTTCAGGACACTCTGCCAGCAGCCGTAAGCTTGTTAATGATGGAACCAATCGAATTCGCAGCGTTTCAGACAAGTACCTGGAATGTTGGTTCACAAGGGCAGCGTAAGGAATCAAGAATGACGAACGGTCAAGGACAAGAAGGAGTTCATCACCTTTTATCAGATGTGAAACTGGAGCGATAACCAAGTCATACAATCTTTTCAAAGCAGCACCTTCGTCTTCTTCCTGTAATGTCAAAGGCTTGTTCCCCACAACTTTCTTTACACTAATGTTTTCGTATGTTTGGTGAATCAATGATGTCAAGTTACCATTTATTTCCTTTTGCATCATCTGAAACTCCTTTCCATTTAGAAGTAACCAGAAACTCAGTAATGTGTTAATGTTATCTTCTTCCGCTAGAAAAAGTGTGGGTGATGAAAGAAGGCTCGAAATGGACATTATCAGCTCCATGCCCTGTTCTGACGGCGACCAAATTGATTTTCTGACGCCATATTGTGAGTTCATGAGATCCATAAGAGCTTGTGCTCGTCCCGCTTCAGCTGTGATAAGCGCCTCACCCTCCTTGCCTTGTCGTAATTGAACTCGCCATAATAAAGTAAAAGGTTCATCATATTGATCCCGAAACATGATTTTCCACTCGTCTTTCCCTTGAAAAAGAGCCCTAATTTCCTCAAAAAGTTTTATTGAGGATTTACAAGACTCCTCGGCTTTAAATAAGTCGCCATCAAGAAATGAAAGCCAAGCGAGGCTGTAATATGAGACTGCTTGCTCAACTTTGTTTCCAGTCTCTGTTAAGACATTTAGACCCGCCTGACAAAACTCGATTGCTTTCCTCACATTACCGAGATATTCATAGGCATGGCCAAGGTTGTTATATACACGTCCTTCATCACATTTGTTTCCAGTCTCTATTGTTATAGGTAGACTCAGCTGAAAAAAGTCGATTGCTTTCTCGAAATCACCGAGACAGGCACGGACGACCCCAAGGTTGTTATATACTGTGCCCTTCAAACGTTTGTCTCCAGTCTCTACTGCAAGACGTAAACTAAGCTGCAAAAACTCGACTGCTTTCTTGAATTCACCGAGAGAGAGATAGGTAGATCCCAACGTTGTTATATGCTGAACCCTTTAAACCTTTGTTTCCAGTCTCTATTGCGAAAGGTAGACTCAGCTGATAAAACTCGACTTGTTTCATGGAATCACCGAGAGAGTCATAGGTACCGCCAAGGGAGCTATATACTCTGTACTTCAAATATTTGTTTCCAGTCTCTATTGCGATAGGTAGACTTAACTGATAAACCTTGATTGCTCTCCTGAACTCACCGAGAGATTCATAGGCATGGCCAAGGTTGTTATATACAGTTCCTATAAATTCTTTGTTTCCGCCTTCTTTGGCTTCATTCAATGCTAAGTGGAAGTAATCTCGCGCTCTTTTGAAGTTACCGTGTTTTAAAGTTTGAATTCCCATGTACAATTGTTGCCGAAATCTTCGGCATTGCTGACAACAGTAAGCAATCATTCCCTTAAAAAGAAGACAATAATGGCCAAGATTTTTTATTTAATATTTGTATTCACAACTTATTCACAGCTTTTTGAGTGATAAGTAAAATCATTTGAGATCAAGGTTTTGGTAAATACTACCACGTACGCTTTGCTTATCGTGACCGAACAAATGTTTTAAGTAGAGAGGAAATTAGCCTCAGAAAAGCTTATGATCCAATATTTATTTTCTACGTTGTAAGGAAATCAATTTAAGACAATGATTATGTGAGTAGGTAAGCAATGAAATTCAATGTCATACAAGGCATTGCACAGGCTGTTTAAGTCCAAGTAGAAACAAATGAAACAAATGTTTTTCATCCGGATTTCTATAAAGAAAAATAGCAAACAAAGAAAGGAAGAGAGGCTAGCCTGAGAGCGGGCGGGCTCTTTTTTTTCTTTTTTTTTTTTTTTTTTTTGTTATTTCCGACTTTTTTGTTATTTTCCAGTTGAAAGCCTTCTTTACAAGTTATTAGCCTCCCCAGTCCCGCAAGTTTGATTAATTTTGATACTTGTTTCAAACAACAACGTGATGCGTCTTACGATATATCTCAACGGGTAGGGTGCATTAAGAACGTTAAAAGGATTCAGTATTTCATAAATGTTTAGTTTATGAAAGTAACGCCTGTTTCGCGGGATTGTGGAATAACAGTCGTGTTGAACGTAACGCCTATTGTTGTTGTTTTTTCTTTCCAACGTTGTCAAAGAACAATAAAAAAAAACGAGGGCCGGCCCCCTAAAAATGAAGCAGACGTGAACGACAAATATTCGTTTGTTTGTTTGTTTTTTTCACTTGGCTTAACTACTGCAGTAAAATTGAGCTTAGTATTACAGTCGCACCACCCCTTATGGACTCAATTTATTATATAAAGGACATCTTTAATCATGGAAAGTTCTCTTTATGGCTTCATGGTCCTGCTAAAGATTGAAAATCGTACACAATTTCTACCTCGACAATCAGACTGAAACTCGACTTTGTCTTTTCGCTGTCGTTAGCACCGAGGTCTGAATATTAAAACAGTCGATAGTATAAGGTCGTTGCCACAATATACGACAAGATTAAAGTAATTTTTTTTCTCAGTATAGAAAAATCGGGGGAAGGGATGCTTAAAATTGTAGAAAGGGGAAATTTTAACATAAAAAAAAAATTCAAATTTGAAGTGAAAAATTGATACAAAATGACCAGCCTGTGATTTTATGTTTTAATACAGTATATGACAAAAAGGCAATATTATTGAAATAATATAAGATACCTCGTTGTCCACGGATCTTGTTAGAGCTATTTCCTTTAGTTCCAGCAAATTGGTGTTCGCAGAGTCAATCTTTTTTTAATTGTTAAGGTGTAAAAGTGTTTAAAGTAAGTGCCCATCAAGTACTGATTTCATTTTGACAAGAGAAAATAATTAGACAGGGATGGAGTTTAGGGGCGTTGGCTGGGATATGTTAAGGCTACGTTTAAGAAGAAACAAAAAGCAAACTATGGTGATAAACAGAAGAAAATATAAATGCTTTTCTGGAAAAAAATGAAACTTTTAACTTGACGTTTCGTATGTTCCAACATATATCTTTGGAAGTAATTAACCATTGAATAACGACAGAAATTTAAATGTAGAATAAGTATCTAATTAAAGAAACAATAGATTTCATATGGTTAGAAACTTTGCATATAAAAAAAGCATGCCAGGAGCTCCTGCGTCAGCCTAGTAATATGCATGAATCGCATTTCCGTAGGGAGCCTAAAAATTTAATTCCCGCAGAAAATAATAATAGCAGATGAAAAAGTGTTTGAAACAACAATTAAGAAAGCTTATGACTTTTCATACAAAAACCACTTTTCATGTTTTGGCTGCGCGCAGTCATGCCTCAAAATCTGTTGAATCTTCGTCGTTCCAAAGTAGATCTCAAGCCTACTTAACTTCAGCACAGGTAACCCAGGCTCTGTGATAGTACCACAGTTGTTGTTGTTGTTCGTCCTTTGGAGTCGAAGGTGACCATGACATCCTCAGCTTTTCTTGGAGTTCGCCTTGGCTTTCCGGAGGTGGCTGATGAGGCCCATCCGGGCGTGGAACCCTCTCCCACAAGTTGGACACATGTGAATTAGGGTGGTTTGCTGGTTGCTTGTAGCTATGGCCTTGAGCGTCTCGCGTGCCTTTCCTGCGGCGCCAGTTCTGTTGTCTTCGGCTACATGGGATCTGCTATAAATGAGGTTGCGCCAGGTTGGACGGTCGGCAGCAAGGTTCTCCCAGGTCTAACTGTCTATTGAGAAATCTATCAGAGAGACCTTGAGGCAGTCCTCGAATCGCTTGCGCTGGCCACTAACAAAGCGCTTTCCTTGGAAGAGCTCCCCGTAGAGCAACTGCTTCGCGATTCGAACATCAGGCATGCGAGTGACATAACCTGCCCATCTGATTTGGACCTTGCGCATGAAGGTAATGATGCTGGGCATCTTGGCTTTCTGTAGAACCTTAGTTTTGGAGATTTTGTCCTGCCACCGAATGTTGAGGAGTGTCCAGAGGCATCGTAGGTGGAAGTGGTTCAGCTGCTTTTCGTGCCGTCTGTAGGCAGTCCAGGTCTCGCAACCGCATAGGAGGGTTGTGAGCACTACTGCTTTGAGTTTGGTGGCAAGGTGAATTCCTCTTCTCTCCCAAACTGTCTTCCTGAGCCGCCCAAACGCACTGCTGGCGTTGGAAATTATGTTGTGTGAGAGGGTGATGCAGAGGTAAGTGACATTTTCAACAGCCTGGAGTTTCTGACCTTTGACTGTGATGATGGGGTCCTGGTATGGGTTGCTGGGAGCTGGCTGAAACATCACTTCAGTCCTTTTTGGTGCTGATTGTGAGACCGAAGTTATCACAGGCTGTGGAGAGCCTGTCCATTTCCAGTTGCATCTCTTGTTGACTTCTGACGTTGAGGGCACAGTCGTCCACAAAGAGAAAGTCCCTGATTGCAGTCTCCTTCACCTTTGTGACGGCCTGCAGAAGTCTCAGGTTGAACAACTTCGCGTCTGGCGTATGTCTGATCCTGACGCCAGCGTCGCAATCTATGAATGCATCTGTCAGCATAGCAGAGAACATCAAACTGAGCAGTGTCGGAGCAAGGACACAGCCTTACTTTACACCGTTGGAGACTGGAAAGGATTCTGACGGCTCACCATCATCAAGGACTAGGGCTTGCATGCCCTCATGGAACTGGCGAACAACGGTGATGAGTTTGTGGGCGCAGCCAAACTTGCTCATGATTTTCCACAATCCGTCTCTGCTGACTGTGTCGAAGGCCTTGGAGAGATCCACAAAGGTGGTGTAGAGGTCGCGGTGCCGTTCCGTACACTTTTCTTGAAGCTGGCGGGCGGCAAATATCATGTCGACCGTTCCTTGACCTGCGCGGAAGCCGCACTGGCTCTCAGGGAGGAGACCTTGCCCCAGATGGTGGAGGAGGCGGTTGAGCAGCACGCGGGCTAAGACCTTGCAGGAAATGGGGAGAAGAGAGATATCGCGATGATTGTCGCAGGAATGCCGGTTTCCTTTGCGCTTGTAGATGTGGACGATTGTGGCGTCTCTGAACTCTTGGTGTAGTTGCTCTTTATCCAAGAAGGGCTGAAAGAGTTGGGTGATCTCGTCCAGCAGGAGAGGGCCACCAGCCTTGTACACATCGGCAGGGATTGCATCCGATTCTGGGGCCTTCACGGCGGACATTTCCTTGAGGCCTTTCACCACTTCTTCAGTCGTTGGGGGAGAGTCGAGTTCCAGGTTCACCGGAGCTTGTGAAAGATGTTTAATGGCTGCGTCGTTGATTGTAGAGGGGCGGTTGAGGACACTGTCAAAGTGTTCGGCCCATCTCTCCAGGATCTGTTTTTTCTCAGTAAGCAGGGTGTTCCATCAGGTCCAAGGACGGGGCAAGACCCGCAGGGTTGAGGTCCGTACGTAGACAGCGTTAAGGGCAGTGTAAAACCGCTTGGTTTCATGCCGGTCTGCATAGCCCTGAGTCTCGTCTGCTTTGGCACTGAGCCAGGTGTCCTGCAAAGAGCGGAGCTTTGTCTGTATCTGGCTGCGCAGGTTGATGAAGACAGCCTTTTCCGCTGGGCAGGAGGGGTCGCTATGGTTGGCCCGAAGTAGGCGGCGCTTTTCCTCCAGTAGTACATGGATTACGGGCGTCTGGTGGTTTCTGGTGGTCAGACCGAGGACTTCGAGGGCAGTAGAGTGGGCCGTGTCCCTAAAGGAGGCCAACGCTTCTTCAATGTCATTAGAGGGGGTGGGGAGGTTGGAAAGGTTTCTGTCCATAACTGACTGAAGATCATTTACAGTCTCAGTGTTTTTCAGTTTTGTCACATTCACTCGATTGGTGACCTTCTGCCCTTGGGGCCTTCTCTTCGACTGAATATGGAGGTTGAGTTTGGCGATGATGAGGTGGTGATTAGACCAGCAGTCAGCGTCGCGCATCGCCTTTGTCACCCTCGCATCCCGTCTGTCTCTTGCCCTGATAACGGCGTAGTCAAAAAGATGTCAATGCTTAGATCGAGGGTGCATCTAAGACGTATTGTTAGGGGTCGGTAAGCGAAACATGGTGTTGGTGAAAAGAAGTTTCGTGATAATTTACTCAAATTCACCAATGAAGCCTTCCCAGCGAGAGAAACGAATCCAGCAGACTTGGACAAAATCGAAGGATATGATTCAAAACCTTCTTACGCCGAAGTGGCCAGCTAGCTGGGAAAACTTCATTGGTTTCTATATCTGATGCAATCCTACTTCTCCGATCCTACCATGTTGATTTACCGTTGCAGTTCGAATTTCGTGGAAAACGTTGTGTTGGAAAGGGAGCAAGGCGGCCGAGACGCTCTCTCGTGCCTCCTATCTTGTGTATTATATTATATGGAGGATGAATTTGAGCAAATTATCCCGAAAATTCGTTTGAGTGTTAAGGACAGAAACAACTAACTGCAGAGTAAGTTTCATTGTCCTTTCTGTAGTATTTCCTACAAATTTTAAGATCGTTGTTTCCGCCATATTGAGTTTGTGTCGATTTGATGATTATGTCTTGTTGTTTTCAGGCTCCACGGCAATGATGCTAATGTTTGAGGCCTCCTTTTCCGCTGAGATTTCTTGTTTTTTGTTTTTGTTTTCTGTTTCTATCTTTCACCCCACCAACCGATCCAAAATCAGGAAAATCAATAGACACTAAACGAATAAAAAGGGCAAGGCCTAAGCCTTATGGTTTCTTTTTGAACTTCCTCACCGCTTTGCTTCTGTGTATTTCTGTTTTCTTGTCTTTTGTTTTGTTTTGTTTTTTTGCCGGTGAAATAAACTGAAACTGAAACCTCTTCGCAGATCCTCTATATCCGAACCTTTTTTGAGATTCTCGAGCGCGCATATAAAAATATAAAGCGCGACAGGAGATGGGCTCCTGAGCGCGAGGATTTATTGACCGCAAGGGCAATGGGGTGGGGTCATGGTTCGTTACTGCGCTTCGGTTCACTCGCGTGCTGTCAAATGGTCGAAAACAAAAGGAAAAACGTCGGTGGACATACTATTCACTTCTGGACATCAAATATCACTTACGATGGAACTTATCTCCTCTCCCTGTCCAAGGATCAGAGTTGAGTCAATTCAAGGTGCTGGCGTCAACTACGTGATTCCCTGCCTGCTTGTGGGCGGGACATGTTTCACAAGGACCTTTCCACAGCTACGGAGTCCGTCCGCCGCGAGACCGATGATGTACTTTAAAAAAACAAAGACAAGTTATTTTCGATTTGCCCCCGCCCCCTATTCCCGAAAGTCCGACCGCTTCAAACAACTCCCCACCCACGAGCCAGAAGGGCTGTGGTTGCCCGGGGAATTACATTTTAGTTCAATCAGAAGCCCCTTCTCCCTGGTTAGTTCAAGCTGTGTGCCTTCCTTTTAGCTATTATTTTCGGCCTTGAGGAAACTCACACCGACAGGAGCATGTTATGGACTTCTTACAACAAGTAATTCTGTAGGCTGTATAATGTTTGTGTAATTGAAAACTGCTGACAAAAATAGAAGTTTTGTTTTTTTTCTTGTCGCTCCTCGGCGCTATAAGGTATTCAGGGTAGGCGTATTTTTTATTTACACAAACTTTCAGTTTTCGGCCTTTTCAGCAAGGTAAGACACACCACCAACTCACGGTATAGTGCTGATAACGACTTTCGAAAAATGTCACCAGAAATAAATCTTTAAACCTTTTTATGAAACGGTATAAAAACAAACAAACAAAAAAGACTCCGAGATCACACACAAAACAGATCGACCACGCTTCTTGAATAAGACAGTAAATGCACCATTTATAAGAGCATGTCTTAAGCTAGAAGCCGGTATACATAGTTTTGTCATATATTCCGGCTGGTAAATAAGGACTCATTTTTGAGTGAAATTGTCAGTAGCATCAACATAGAGCTTTAGATTATGAGAGGGGATTTTCTCCATACTGAGTATTGCTCGCGTATAAACTAGTGTCATTTTAGCGGGAAAACGTGATAGCCGTCGTCATTCTACTACGAGTACTACGAGGAAGTCGTAGTGGCTGCCTCCTCCTCAGGCGCTTCGTTTTTTGTATGGTTTCGCATACGGGCGAGCGCGAAACTCAAGTGACTGGTAAAGAAGCGCAATTTTCTGCTTCCCGCCTTCCTTTGTGCGGACATTTTCATTGAGAGAGACATCTGGGTACGAGGCAGTCGTACGTAGTGGCAGGAACAAGTTATCAAATGAAAGAGGGTTTTATAAATAGCATTTCGCTATCGGGAGAGGGCTTATAACCTTCTTCAGTAACCCTACTAACATTTTTGGTGAAAAAAGTAAAACGAAGCCTTCCAGGCGGTCTTTTTTTTTAGAACACGCGCAAAAACTTCACGTTAAATCTCGTACTCGTACTCGTTCTCGTCCTCAAATCTTAAGCTCTGTAACATTAATCCAACATGGCACGTGTTTCAAAGTTACACCGGCATGCTGAGATCTACCACAGGGACAACTGCTCACATCAAGTTAAACGATGAGAGTCTCATTAACATTTCTACCCACGAAAACTCTTACTTGCTGCGATAAAAGAAAACACAATGCTATTTTTGAACTACGCCCTGAAAAAAATTGTGGGCGGATCCAGGAGTTTTTGATGGAGGCTGGATGAAACCAATCGGCCATCAAACTATAGTTGTCCTACGTTTTTCCAAAAACATGGCTACAAAAAAACGACAAATACCCGACAAATGCCCGAGTTGTTGTTGGTGGTGGCATATTTCCGATAAATTCAGTTAACCAAAAAACCTAAAAATGGCCTTTTACCAACTTTTTCACCTGATTTTACATGAAATAGACAGATTTGGTTGTTTTATGCTGAAAAGTGGATTTTTTTCAAAAAGCTTGGTACTTTGCTTAACCCATTCGCTCCTGGAGATTTTGCCGAAAAACACGTTTTGAAGCTAGTCGAGTGGTTTTCTGGTCACTGTCGTGCTATAAAGAGTTAAAACTTACCACAAACTGGTTTACAGGTCGTACACTTCGCGGCCTTCTGATCCAGATGCAAAATATCAGCTCGAGAAGTTCGGGCATGCGCAGAAAGCAAAATGTTTTGCTTTTGGGTTTAAAAGTGACACAGCAGTCTTGACTTTTACTTTTCGCTTTCTCTCCTCCCCTCTTTTTTCGCTTTTCTTGCCTCATTTTTTTTTTATCTTGCTGGGCATATAGTAGGCTTTGTTTTGGTGGGAAAAAGCTTTTAGGATCTTAGGATTAGGTGAAGGGAAAGGTAGGTGAGCAATGGAACAAGATTTTCATGGAGATTTTCAGGTCAATGTCACATGGTTTTTTGCTTCTTTCTCCGGTGTCCTTGACTGAATTGTGCTCATTCTGGTATGGTTTGAAAGATCTCTTCACTCTGCACAAGTTAGTGGAAAAAGTTGTCCTTGACCGTCAAAACTGATGACGTCACAGAGGATAGAAAGGACGTGGATCCGCACGGGTGGTTACAGGCGGTTCAGGGACGAATGGGTTAATGTCTCGTGAAAGTATTACTGTTGAAAGGCGAGCCCAAAAACAAGTGGTAAGCGATCAATCTTTGAAAAGTAACGCAATCTCAGTCGTTTGAGAGAAGATGCTCTTGCCGACGCTGTCCTTGATGTTTTTTACTTCCAATATCTAGGAAACCCATGCTAAGGTATGAAACATATACTGGCAGGCATTGTTCTGTTAGCTAAAATCCAATTCCTGGACGCAGAAACGTTGTGATTTTCACTCATTCCACGTTAAGTGGGTAAATTACCATTTTTTGGTGTCCATGGCAAGTTTTGGGGACTCAAATTGTTTTCCCATAATCATTTCGCTGAAAAATACTTAAAATATGCCCGAATAAATAGCGACAGTACCCCTTTGTGCTCCTGTAGACAGTAACTTTGAGGGAATCAAGGCCAAAAGTGTCAAAAAAATGCAATTTTGCTATGTCCACAGAGAGGGTGGGTATAGAAGGTTACAGTATATTTGTGCTTGTCGCCTTATACTATGGAAAATAATCAATCCAATATCTCAGGAGGGACATAAAGTCCTACATGATCATTTCTCACTGCAGGTCAGTTTTGTTGCTTTTAACTACAGTGAACTTGTGTCCGCTATTTTTATGAAACTTCCGTTACCGATCTGAGGGCAGATCACAAATGGCCAAGAAATAAATACTGCAAATGATTTACATCGGGTAAATATTACTTAAGTTTGCTCTTTTTGATACGCAATGCAGAAAATGAAGAGGAGAAGCCCGTGGAAAGAAATTCCCTCTCACAATAGCAGGATTCAGGGTGAACAGTTAAGGTTGTAACTTCCGTTACTAAGATTACAGCTGAAAAAATGAAAAGTGGGTCGTGCTGATTTTTGTGGTGACGGAGGAGCTAGTGAGGATTATTATGGAGTATGTTTGGTTTTTCCGAGTAATTAATTTCACTTCAAGATGTAACAGAAAAGGTAGAATTGTAACTTCCGTTACTGTAACTTCCGTTACCAAGAATTTGTCCGGTCTCTAAAACATGGGATAAACGTCAGGAAAATTTCAGGAAATGCTGTCACACGATTGCCCCATCAGACAACCCAAGCCTTGATGACATCTGGTGAATATTTCGTCATAAGTAACCCTCATACGTGTGCCATTGGTGAGATACCTCTCTGTCAAGTGTGATAAGGGAATTTTAGCTGAGTTTGTGGTTTGACGAGTTTTTTTGCATAGTTCAGAGAAGTTTATTTTCCTTTGAAGTATTTCTAGGCAATTTAGGAATATAAGATGAAAATGGGACAGGCATCTTGATCATTTTATTATTTTTTTTAAAGTAACGGAGGTTACAAAAAACAGGAAGTAGATTATCTGAAGCTGTTTTTGCTAGTTCAACCCTCTTTTCTGTGAATGGACCTTACAACATTCATGTATTACAATTCTTGTACGAATTCTAACAGATTACCATATATCTATTAATTTTTTTTCTTTCAATTCAATTTATTTTGCTCATTTTGTTGTTTTTAGCCTTGTTCCACCCAAAAATTCCAAAATTTCATCCAAAATTGTTTAGCATTAATTCAATTCAATGGAATAAGTCATATGCATTGTTATTTAAGACGGTCTGTAATCCCAAAAGTAAGTAGTTGGAAGAGAAATGAAATATTACCTTCCTTCTGTAACTTCCGTCACCGAAACTTATTTGATAATCACTCGTTTTCTACTAGATCACATGTTTCCAAACTATAAAAAAGGTAAACCACACTTTCTTTCCTTCACATTTAGCAAAATAATGTTTAGTCTGACGGCTTTTTTAAAGAAAAAACATTAAAAAAAACACAGCAATTTTAAATTCTCAATGTTTTGTTACGTCAGACCAAAGTACACCATGGCAGAACAACTTGACTTTTTCATGCCTTGAGCCACTGACTTGACTAAAATGTAAAACTCAGACCTTAGCCTTCCACGGATTTCATTTTAAACATTTTATAGTATGCTAAATTGAAAAAAAACATACTATAATGCAGCACTGTGCTGTTTCAAGCCATACAAAATATCACACTAGATGCTATTAAATAACAGGCTATAACTTTTTATAGATAAAAGATATGTTGACCAAATTTTGGTTACTCACCCTTCAATAATGTATCTTTCGGTTAAACTAACTACTTGTCTGATTTGTTGACCTTCGATTTTTCGAAAATCCTTGGGACAATTTACCCACTTAACGTGGAATGAGTGTTTTTCAAGTTTATTATAGTGCTTTGCCCTTTGACAACCTTCCGTGACTCGTGCGTTTGGCAGCAGACGATGGCTAAACTCTGCTTTTCTTGTAGGAAAACGGCTTTAAATTGTATCAGATCGCTGGATAAACACGTCGTGGTTTCTGATAGATGATAACATTAAACCACTGTTGCTCCAACTGAGTTCTTATTGCATTTTCCGAGTTTTTAGCATTAGCTCGCTGAGTCAGGAAAGCTCAAATTTCAGAAAAGTACTACTTGTTTTTCCCGGCCTCAAAAATTTTCTTTTAAGTTTCCCATAGTTTTGAAAACAGATTTTGAAAGAAGAGATAACGCTCTTTAACGTGGTATAGGACTCTATACTGAAATCGAGGTACCAGTCGACGATTCTGGGCTTTGAAATTTGCCATTTTTTCATGGAACGAAAACGTTCGAAATATTGAAAATAATGAAAAATCTCTGAAATATTATATTTTCGTAAAACTGAGTAAATCGCCACTTAAAATGTGTACAATTATGTACTTTTCTCAACAAGTTATTTGTTGTTCACATTACAATTGATTTGATTTTTAAAACGAATTTTTTGTGACACATCGTCTCGGGCCTGTAAAACCCGGACCGAGAGCCGCGAAACCAATAACCCCCCCGTACGTCTAAAATAATTATCGGATGGAAGTAAAAATTACGTTTATGTTAATAGCTGACCTAGTGCTACTTTGTGAATTTTTTTGAGAATTTTCGATTTTTCACTTTTGTAGACCTCTGGTCCATATTTACTGACATCCGCTCTTAAATTGCGAACACGTCACGTCCCGAGATGAGGGCTTCTGATGCTTGCTTCTCTTTGCTCTGTATCTAATGTTTCTATTTTCGGGAAACGTGACAAACATATTCATGCAGTGCTTCAGCCATCATCATCTTGTCAACGGTTTCGATTATTGACAAATTGTTGTCAACGCTTCAAGCATTAGCCAATCGTATTTTCGCGTTGTAAGGCCAATTCATAATTCATTTGCTCTGGCTCATTCGTGGTCGTGCAGGGGCAGCAAAGAAACGTACCAAAAAGCGTGCAGCACGTGCAAAATTTGTTGTTTTGCTTAGGCCGCGTCCACAGCAATCAGGATATTTTTGAAACCGCATATTTTAAGAATGATCTATCTCTGTCGCCATCACTCTGCAAATCGCCTCTTCTTTTCTTTCTTTCTTTTCTTCCGTTTTTGGTTTGTTTTATTTTGTTTTGTTTTTTTCGAAAGCAACATTTTGAGCGAGTTCTGTACAGTACCGAAAATGATCCCCAAAATGGACCGCAAATTATCCTCGACCGCAAATGATCCCGAAAGGAAAATCAGAATGGCTTGAACTCAACTGGATCATCGTGTCTTCTTTATTATCACAACGAAAAAAATTAAACCAATTGATTAAATGGAATAAATATGGCTTCACAAATAACTTTTTTAAAAAAATGTAACTCTGTTGTAAAGTGATGCTTAACCTCTCTAATCGCTCTAATGACCACGGCAATGGCAAAAAGCAATAGGTTTGGGTTATGTTCACACCATACCGGATAGCTCTTGCCCCGACACGAAAATTATACCGTTTAAGGCTTCTTTTTACACACAAGAACTGTGATTTCGGCGCGATTTATGTAACGGAGGGAAGCTGCGCCACGCCGATGTCGAAAGTGCAGCGCCTCATATCGAATAGGTTCTGTGCCACACTTTGATGTAATGTCAACAGGTACTCGAACCGTGGCGGAAGTTAATAAATAGGAACGAGGACTGGAACCCACTGAGACGGAAGTAAATATTCAGGGATGAGGATTGGAATTAAGAGGGCCAAACCTCTCGGCTAACCGCTCCGGCACTTCTCCGGCTCAAATGATGTGTGTGAACGACCTGTTCCAGGCCCGGGCAGTTGCTATTCACACTATACCGGATAGCTTTTAATGTCGGCATGAAAAGATATCAGGTATAGAAATTAGATGCGGTCACACTAGCAATTTTTGCCATGGGCAAATAGCTGTTGCCCACGGGGAAGCAACTTTTTGTGTGTGACAGATTTCCCCAAGGTGGAATTGCCTCAGGGAAATTTTCATGGATACGTTAAAAAGAACAAACGAATTACCCATGACAGTTCTCGAGGTAAGTTCTATGGGTTAATAAAAACCTCAGGCTGCTCAACCAATCGATGCAACAAGCAGTAGAAATCACGTGTCGTTTAGGTGTTGAGTTCGTCTTGACGCCAAATAGTACGCGAAAACTGAACTAAAAAGTTCGAAAATTCAGCGTGATTTTGAGCAATGCTGTGTTTTTTTAAGTTTTACGTCAAATAAATTCAAAAGCACTTTGAACGTTTTCTTTAACTCAGTGTTTAAAAATTATTTTCTTATGAAGTAGTTGCAACCATTTTAGTAAACACGTACATTTGACTTCTGAGCAAAAATTTAGGCTAGAAGTTTCCTTTTCTTTTAATCGCGAATGAAGTTATGGCCTTCCTTTTTAGTCTCAAAATCAAGGCCTGAGTCGCCCTAGCCAAGCTTAATTGGTATGGCGGTTTTACTAGAAGGGTAAAAATGGTCCAAACCCCTTATGATTTATGTCAGTCTTTAATGTTTACAACCACGTCTTCCGCGAAACCGGGTTCTAGTTTTTTTCGTCCCTTTGGGTATTTTAGGGTTGTGTGACCGCAGATATGAAAGTAATCAAAACCCAGAGCGAACCCAACCCAAGCCCAACCCATTGAATGAGGAGGTGAAATTAGAGCGCTGAAGTTTGAAAAAGTGCGAATGAATAATAATAATAATAATAATAATAATTCCGTTATTTACCCTCGGCAGTATTTAGAGCACTAATAAGAGTGGGGCAGAGCATATGCTTGAAACAAACGCGAACAGTCAAGCTTAGCGACCACGTCCGCGCGACAATTCAGCACTTGCTATGGTAGGGATGTTACTATTGCTTCTAGGTCAATCATTCGGGAAAATAATATTGAAGCCCTTGTAATTTTCAAAAAGACTCAGTTTGCCCTAGGAACAGATAAGAGAGATGTCGAGCGGTGTCATGTTTATAATTTCAAGCCGCTGAAAAGTACCTTTCTCCTGCTGAGCCTGATTGCACACGCAGGATCCACCAGTAGAAGTTTGCAGATCATGATATGCAACTGTAGGTTCCTGTAACCCCTTTATTTTGTCTAGTATGTTATCTAAATGCGTCAGAGACCACATCATCAGCCGATATAATTCGTTTTAAGAAACCGCAGTTCCGTGGAGTGGTCTTCAGATTTAATAGAGAACCTTAATAAAAAAGACTCCATTCCGCATTGTTGTCAGCAGTTTGCTACAGCCTTGCTGTTTGAAAACGCAGAAGTCTAGGACTAAGTGCAGTTTTGTAAAGATAGGCGTTTTGAAGCTTACTACACGTCAGTTCTGGGATCGAAACGGACAATGATAAATATAGATGCTGGAAGATTCTTATTCCAACAAAGATACTATTTATATGAACGTAATGTATATTCTCAGTGGAACCTCTATATAACGAAGTCCTCAGTCTAGCGAATTTTTTTTTTTTTTAATTAACTCCAGTAATGGTAGAAAATATAAGGCAATATGAAAAAAAAAACACCTCGATATAAGTTAACGAACCTCGTTGAAACGAAGATATTTTGTCAGTCCCTTGGCCCTTCGTCATATCGAGGTTTCACTGTACTTAATTTTATTTATTTATTTTTCAAAAAGTGGGGGGGGGGGCTGCCAACCCCCAGTCCCTCCCCCTGCGCGGGCCCTGTCTTTTAATCATGCAGGCTTGAAAAGAAAAAAAGGATACTGCCAATCCCGTATCACACCAGAAGATCGCCAGCTCAGGCAGACCCAACACGGCAGCGGCTTCTGCTCCTGGAATCATGAAAATATAACGTAACATCAATAAAACTGGAAATTATTCAGTGGCAAAAAGAGGGCAGATTGAAAAATAATGTCCCCAATGGCCTCGTCTGCCCTGCAACCTTTCGTTCCATTTTTCAGTACGAAACAACGAGCCGACAAACAAAAATTTATGACTAGTGAGAGAACCTCGTTGCTTCATTATGATAAGCACTCAATCTTGCGGAAAGACGATAAAGGCTAATCTCCACCGTCTACGAGCAAGCTATGTTGTCATAACTTGTGATGATGACTTTATTACGCTATTGACACTCTTTCTAAGCTTTAATTTCTTCCTTAGTCTTCAAAAGTTTGAGAAACGAAAATAATGAAAGAACGGCTACGGTTTTTCAAAAGAATGCGGTAAGGTAGAAAACGCTTCACTTTAATCGTAATATTGCAGTGATATTATGATAACTACAACGCAGTGTATTAGAAGTTACCTGCTATCATAGGTTTGATTGACGATGGTCGTATGTCCATGGCATTTTGAGCGTCTACCAGTGCGTAAATGTAACTTCCTATGAACGTTGAAAAAAATAGCTAAAACGATACTGCACTATAATGCGGCAAACCAAGCAGATTTCAAAGCAAATACAACATTTTAGGTAAAAGGTGCCAAACGCTGGGGACATTTCCAATGGAATTTCCAACAGCAAACATCAGAAGACACTACAATGTGTCTTTTTGTCCCAAAATTAAAGCAATATTACACCTATAAAAAAACTTCAAGACCAAAAAGGGTTTACTTTTCAAAAAAACTTTGTTATCCGTAGTTCAGTGAACTGTTCCATCTACTTTAGCCACTTTAGAAGGACTCTACTCAAGTAACTCAAATTAACTTAATTAATAATTATTGGACGAGGTTGAGTTTTCGGGCTTGGCTGATAACACCATTACAGGCCAGAGCCCCGATTTTAGTGCGCGCCCGAGGAGGCCTAATCTCCACAGCAACCACCGCAGATCGGTTTCCAGTAACAGACAGGCGTTGCTTTCGTAATTAGTTTTAAGCATTCCTCCAGACACCTTTGGAGAGCGCCGGACACATTGCCTCTGAAGGAACTTTGTACTTCTGATTAAACGAACCAGACATCTCAAGGAAACGCGAAATTTGATCAGACTATTTGGGTATTATAAATTCATTTCACGGTCGATTGAAAATTTGGAAGTCGATTTTCGCGGCTGGCTTCGCAATTGTTAACTACAGTTTTCTCGCCGCATTTGGATTCAATTAGGCTTGATACGTTTTCAATGGTTTTTCAAGTGCTTTCTTTTAAGAAAATAGTGCTCCGATGGTTTATTTAACTTCTTTCAAGGGTAGTATGCCGTGTCAACATTGGTGACCTTCGAAGCGAAAACGGCGAGTCGGCGTATCAAGTTTTTACTGTGGAGCCACAAGTAGGAATACACTCTCTGCTGGCACGTCTTTCTCCGGTTTGGAAGGAACTCTGCGTGGAAAAGACCCTGACCAAACAAATTTTTAAATCTTCTCTATTTGAACGTTTGAGAAAAGCCGTCAACAATGCACATTTTATAGTCTCCGGTGTAAACGAATGCGAGAGCTCGAGCTCTACTTCACATCTCCTTAAGGAACAGCAAGACCGATTATCTGATTCAATGGACGACCTTTTTGATCAAACGGCGAAGGATTCAAATCTTTTTTCTCTGGCTTAAGACGATGTAAGTGTCGATGAGCCTCCAGTGACAAATCACTCTCCAAAAAGCCCCCCAAGCACTGTCGACAGTCCCGCCAAAATCTTATTCGCTAGCAGGAGCCCAAGACGCTGGATTACTCCAGACAATCTTCCACTTCAACATCTTCGTGTTCGCTTGGGTGATCTGTATAATCAACGTCACAGATACAGTATGGTTTCTATATCAGTCATTTTAGTCTCCTTCAAATGTCGATCATAATCCAAAAATTATTATTACAGGTTATCTTTGTATTGTTACTTGTTTTTTACTTAATAGGCCAAATTATAGGGCTACCCTCTCCCTCAGAGCTTACAGGCGGCGCGCCCAAGATTCTGAGGTGAAGGTAGTCTCTCTTTTGAAATGTCGGTCATATCCAAATTATAATTGTAGGTTATCTTTGTACTGTCATTTGTTTTTGACATAGGCCAAATTATGGGGCTACCCTCTCCCTCAGAGCTTACAGGCGGCGCGCCCAAGATTCTGAGGTGAAGGTAGTCTTTCTTTTAAAATGTTGGTCATAATCCAAATTATCTTTGTAGATGATTTTTGTAGTGTCATTTGTTTTTTAAATAGGCCAAATTATGAGGCTTCCCTGTCCCTCAGAGCTTACAGGCGGCGCGCCCAAGATTCTGAGGTGATGATAGTCTCTCTTTTGAAATGTCGGTCATATCCAAATTATAATTGTAGGTCATCCTTGTACTGTCATTTGTTTTCGACATAGGCCAAATTATGGGGCTACCCTCTCCCTCAGAGCTTACAGGCAGCACGCCCAAGATTCTGAGGTGAAGGTAGTCTTTCTTTTAAAATGTCGGTCATAACCCAAATTATCTTTGTAGGTGACTTTTGTAGTGTCATTTGTTTTTGAAATAGGCTTAATTATACGGCTACCCTCTCCCTCAGAGCTTACAGACGGCGCGCCCAAGATTCAGAGGTGAAGGTGGTCTTTCTTTTAAAATGTCGGTCATAATGCAAATTATTTTTGTAGGTTATTTTTTGAAGTATCATTTGTTTTTGAAATACGCCAAATTAATTATGGGGCTACCCTCTCCCTCAGAGCTTACAGGCGGCGCGCCCAAGTTTCTGAGGTGATGGTAGTCTCTCTTTTGAAATTATAATTGTAGGTTATTTTTGTAGTGTCATTTGTTTTTGAAATAGGCCAAATTATGGGGCTACCCTCTCCCTCAGAGCTTACAGGCGGCGCGCCCAAGTTTTTGAGGTGAAGGTTGTCTCTCTTTTAAACTGTCAGTCTTCAACCACAGTATTATTGAATTTTCATTTTCCAGAGTTCATAGTGGCACCTTCTTTACAGTTTTACATGATTTGTGGCGAAGACAAGACCAGGCTAACAAATTTATTTTACTTTATGCGTGCTGCGACAATCACCGTGGCTGACTGGCCTCCAAAGTTCCTTTATAATTTGGACGCTTCTCAGGAGTTCCTTCAATGGTTGTAATCCAGAATTGGCGAGTCTCAGCAGCTTGAAGCTTTTGCATTGCATCAGTTGTTCCTTGGACGGCGACCTTTTCTTGTCCCGAGTACAATATCGATTCTCGACTCTCGATTACCCTATCTTGCT
This sequence comes from Porites lutea, assembly GCF_958299795.1. Taxonomy (NCBI): domain Eukaryota; kingdom Metazoa; phylum Cnidaria; class Anthozoa; order Scleractinia; family Poritidae; genus Porites; species Porites lutea. Next base: position 52,117,159 of record NC_133201.1, on the reverse strand, counting down.
CGTGCAAGGCTTCGACTACGGAACCATTATTAAGACCATTGTAGGAAAACTGTTTGGTAGAAGAAGAGTGAAATGGTGGCTTTCGGTGCGTTACCTGTCTGATGCTCGGTATATCACTGCCAAACTGCGCAACAGAATGCGCGAAAAACCCCTCCAGTACTTGAGAAAATACGATTCTTAATATCCACCTAAAAACCTGAGCGATGTGATTTAGTAACTTATTTATGGTGTTCAGCTTCCGGTTTATTCAGTTAGTTGCCAGTTGTAGGCAAAGTTCACGCGCACATTATCGCACTCTAACTGGGTCGATTGTGAGGAAACTCTTGTCAGTCATTGACTAAAACCCCCGCGCGTTAAGTGTTTGTGCGACGGACGTCCCTTATAAATATAAATTGCCCACACTGATCGCCAATTCTACTTGCAAAGTGTTGCTGATTGAGTTGTGTAATGTATTCTAGAGAGTAAATTTAGTACTAACCTCGCAGATAAGGATGTTATGAGACATTTATTTGCGTAGTTAGGCCTGCTATCCATTGGGCAAGCATCCCTTTTATTTTCTTTCGATAGCCTGTCCATGCACTAACCTTTGGGTATAGAAACTTGCTGCCTCTCGCTGTACCAAAACTTGATAGTTTTGGCGTTCAATATTTTTAACGGGTGCTCACAAAACAACGGAATGCATCGTGCGCCTTTGGCGCTTTGGTACCCTGCGAGCTTTGGTTCATCGCGTTTTGAAAGATGGAAATTTTGATATTCCCGCGTAAAACAAGACTGATAAAACGTGTCTTTCATTGACTACAGTGAAACGCCCGGAAATGAAGGATGTTTTGAAAGAAACGGGAAAACTGATAAAAGTATTATAGTGAAATTAATGAGAAATAACCATAAACTAGTTTTGTTTTTTAAAAGCGGTTTGTCTTGCACCAGATTTGTACAATTACTTTCAATCAAACATGGATCGGGTTTTGTTAATTATGACAGAATGTAATTAAAAAGCATTATATTGACAACTACAAGGCACATGCTTGCCTTAAGCTGCGAGTATCCCGCTATGTTTTAAACAAAAGGCTTCTGACCAAGCCGGCATTCTAATCCGCCACAAATAATGTGAAGCACGCGTCTTTCAAAGTCGCCCAGAACTTAAAATCGGAGCCCTGGCATCTCCATAATTCTTCAGATGATACGAAAGCCGAATTCAATGATTGTTTTATTATTTATTCAATACAAGCTAAAACATGCTTACCTACATCGATGTTCATCTTAAATTGCCTTTTCATCGGCAGGTTTAGGAGATAAAGGGTTTGTTCTTGCTATGTTTTTAGCCAATAGTTCGCCCATTTCTTCCTCGTGAAACGAGTGAAATGTTCCACCATTTAGTAGTCACTACCAAAGCAACTCCAGTTTTCTGGCAGTTATGCTCAGCTGTAGAATTGACGTCATTTTTCACATATCGCAACATGGTCAACAGTAGTTGGTAATTATAAATTATGCGTGGGATTTTTGCCAATCAGAAACGGAAAAATATTTTGAACGAAAAATAACAGACATTAAACACCTAACTGGCAAAAGTTGTGGCTGACGAGGTGAACAACGTGTCTAACGCCTTAAAGCGGGTGTCTTACGCCCTAAGGCGACACACTATAATCTTTGATTACTACTAGTTTACTACTCCATGCGTGGCTTTAACTGGCATTCCGCGCTCTTCCTTCTTTCTTCGCGCTCCACTGTTTTGCGAGTGTTTTGTAGGCTAGCCGCTTTTGATTCAAATCCAGTACCTCTTTATTGCGAGTCTAATGCACTAAGCACTTGCTGGCCACGTATTTCCCCCAGTATTTACAAGATACAATTAATTAACCTAACGAACTGAATCACAAAAGCGAGCCTCACCTAGGCGAAGGTTTGCATGTGCTCTGTTGCTATAAAGTTCAGCTTTTACGTCTACGTCTTTGCAGTTCACTTTAATTCCCTCAGTATAAAAGTAAACAGCGTTTCTGTAGTCGTCCTTTAAGTACGCTTCATCACCTTCAGTTTTGTAAACTTCTGCAATTGCTAAAAATGAGGCAGATTTTAAAACTGTTAAACCTGAAGTTCTACAAAAGGATTGGGAGAAGGCCTGGTTCCGCTTTTTTGGAAACTAAAGGCGATTATTTGGAAATGGGATGAAAGATAAAAACAAGAGCGGGAAGCAGAAAATAAAAAAAAGAAAAAGAAAGAAAGAAAAATGGACCGGAAGGGGATCTTGCGCTTTTCGGAAATAAGTGAACTATTTGTAAATAAGAATTTGGTGCATGATTACTGTACACAATTTTTATTTTGTGTTTACCAGTATATATTTTTTTTCTCTCCTCGCTTTGTCACGTATTAATGTCAACAATAAAAGAAATTATTTGCAAAATCAAAGAAACTTTATTAATTGAAGAGTTAAATTCCTTGCAGAATGTCAAAAAAAGGTAGCGAAAAACTTCTACCAAAAGCTATCAAACTAGGAGCTACACGTACTGATCTACTCCGCTTTTCCCGACTTGTCCCTTGTCCATGTTTCTTACTAAAATAAAGACCCAGGAGCCCATCAAATGGTGCCTCCATCTCTATTAATTTCTTGAGTCAACCCTTTCCCGAGTAGATTTATAAATAGAACGGCTTTTTTCCCGCGAAAAGTGTCATATTTCCTTGAGTCTCGTATGCCACGGTGAAAAAATAAAGTTGGATGAAGTCGAACTCAAAAGCCCGTCCTTCCACCGTTTTCTTTTTTTATTATACGTCCATTTTTATCATTTTACAGCCGCTGGGATCTGGGTATAATGAAATGAAAGTTAATGAACTGTAATGAACTGTAATGTAAGTTAATGAAATGAGCATGAAGCGATGGGACAAAGGCAGCGAACTGAGGATTACTGAAAAGTTGTCTTTGCGAGTGTTTTGTCGTTATACATTCCACATGTAAACATGCACTTCGAAAAGAGTCGACGATTAAGCGTTGTGTGAACGGTTTGGAACATTTCGATGATTAGCGCCGAAAAAGTGCTTGGATCATTTGATTTTTGTCATCACCGTGGAGTGGATTTCGCCAGTTAAGCACCGCGTGCAAAAGCGATCACCTAAGTAGCAACTAACGAGAAATGCTCTAGTTCTGAAATTTGAGAAATTGCAGTCTGCCTCTACAACTGGCTTGTATTACCATGAGTGTTGCCTGATAAAACTGGCACTTGAAAAGTGGAACAGAACAGAACACGATTGCTCGACTGTGAAGCTAAGTCAAAAGTAATATGCTAACGGAGGAATTTGTTACATCGCGCTCCAGTCCAAAGACCCACGTATCTCAAGAAAAACAAAATGGATTGTATCTGCGCCAAAAGAATTATGACTGACTAACAGGACAATTCTCAGCAGTTAATGTAATAAGTTTAAGGTCAATTCATTCCTTCGAATTCGCATCTGTAGATCACCATTCGTGAGAAAACAATGCTAAATAGCTGGGCCCGGCGCTACAAAACATAGCAGGGAATCATCACACTAGCTGACGGGAAAAAAGAGAAAAAGGACTATAATTATTTGTTCAGATAAACGCATTTGGAAAAAAAAAAGCTTTAAAAACAAGAAATTTGATTAACGTTGAGTCAATTAGCCGAAATAAGAACTTTAACGCTTAAAAACATTAGCTAAAGAAAACCGGTACTAGGATCGAATCCTGTCAGAACTACAGACTGTAGGAAGTAGTTAATCATTATACATGGAACAGACCAGCTTCATGGCATCTTAATGTGAGACAAGCAGCCAAAATAAAGATTAACATAGTCAGAGTTTCAAATTCTCCGCAGTAGAATCTACCCGCTAGAAAGAAAAGAAAGAAAATCTCTTAGGGATGAAAACTCTGAAGTCACGTTTCACTAGCTTATGATTGTGTTTGGCTTGTCAACACCGTATTTCCTGCTGTTTGATGAAGTACAATAGCACTGTCATTTTGTCGTTGTGATTGGCTCTTCCCACTGTCGGCGCGTGAAGCCTCCCCTGGGAATCGTTCTAATTATAAATCTACTCGGGAAAGGGTTGACTCCAAGGGCTTGTATGGGAGATGGAGGCTCCATTTGATGGGCTCCTGAAAGACTATAATCCGGTTTTGCGATATTATAATATTAATTCTGTCGTTGCTGTAAAGTTTAAAGTAGGAAATGCCGCAAATTCTGTTTTTACCTTTTAACAGAGGTGTTTTTGTCTAAATTTTTTAACTTCATTTGTGGTCCTTTGTCCCTTGAAATTCTAAAGGGCTTTTGGTTTATACCAAGTATTAAGAGCTGTAAGTACCTTTACCTTTCAAAGTAGCATCGTCAAAGTTCAAAATTTGCTCATCAGTCTCACTTGCTGCTTTGATTCCACTAAGCGCGATGAATGCTTTGATCTGGGAAAAGGTATAACGCTTTCAATTACCGTAAATCCGCTATTAAGACCCCGGCAGGCTTATTTATTTCAAACACATTTAAGGAGGGCTAAAAGCAAGACGGCAGGCTTATTTGAGAAGGAGAGCTCATTTAATTTTGCACAGACGGTGGTATCAGTTCACCATAAAGAACAAGAATGCAAAGTGAAAAGTTCAAGTACCAAGCTCGGTCCCAGGTTCTCTCTCCTACCCGTCTCTCGCTCCGTAGGAACGGGTAGTAGAGGGCCCTAGGAACGAGGTTGCTGAAGTACAAGAAGCTGGATGTCATGCAGCAAAATTCAATTCAAAATTCAATTCAAAACTTCCAGCTGGTAAATAAAAAATCTTTTGTCCACATGAAGTTTTACAATCCAGTCAATTATTTGTCAGTGAATAATAATGAAGAGGGGGGCTTATTAACTTTCTTCCCCTGATAAGGGAGGGCTTATTAGAGAGGGGGCTTAATAGAGGATTTACGGTTATGTTATCGTCATGCATACTGGCATAAGCACATTAAAATTGTCATGGTTTTTCAATGAACAGATAACATTGCTTTACAGAATTATTTCATTTGTAGGCCGCCACGGTCCTAAAATACACCGTCCGGTTAACCAGCGATCGCGAAATGGAATTTCGAGAACCTCAGGACCCGACCCATCCTCAGATTCAGGGCAATTTTTTCTTTCAGCTATCTTTTTTTTGCGTGTGAATAGCAGAACATGTATGAGCGCATTTAAAATTCTGGTAGTTCACTGTTGGAATCTGCTATTGTTAGAGTACAATCTGATGATATTCCTTCCATTTTCCTGGAAGAGCAACTCGATTAAGTTTACTTTATGGGACTTTCAGGGCATTGAAATACCTGATTTGCAGTAGATGCCGTTATTCGAAAAAAAAATGCTGTAATCGGTGACAAAAATATCGTCAGAGAGAACATTAGCTGTACCCATTTAGCGGCTATTATATTGCGTTTTCCATTTCAAAACTAACAGACCTAAATTTTGAAAAATTAAAATTGATATTACCCTTTTAAAATCATCATTGGAATATCTTAATTGGCACTAACTAAAAACATTTTTACAACGGCAATGGCGTCTGAATTTAATTTCCTTGAGCCCGGCTTGTAGCGGGAGTATACGCATGCGCCAAAAAATGATAAATAGTTCTAGAGTGGGTGACAAGGTCGGGGTATCAGTGGAGCGTGCACCACAATTGACGCCTCAAAGAAAAATTTGCAAATCACTTTGGCGACAACACCATGTTAAAAATCGACAAAAAAGCCAAAAAAACAAACAAACAAACAAACAAAAGCACACCTCGCAAGTTTAGAAATACTGCAATATCGAAATTCATGACTACAATGCAATTGTAAACTGCAAGAAAAAGTACTCAACGTACCGCAGCACCGCAAACTTTTTACGAGTACGTACGTCGATAAAACCAAACGATTTCTAAAGGTGAAACTCTAGGACGACAAAACCCGTCTTCCGGAGCTGACGTTTGTTTTCAAATGAACCAAACAAAAGTAAACAAAAGTGCCTGGTGAATGACGGGAAGGGGTTGTGATGCTTCAATTAGAGAGGAGAAATGTGACGTCACGTTACTATGGTAGCAAAATTTCTGGATCTCAACAATCTTCGTTGACGAGGCGGTTATTATCATTGTCGAACGATGGAAGGAAATTATTGGCTACCGTTTTGTTCCAGAGTGCAATCATGCACAGGAAAGTCATACAAGTCAATTTTTTTTCGTTTTTTCCTGCCATATTTACAGGACAACGGTTTTTGAGGTTCAGAAATTTTTGATACCATGGGAATCTGACGTAACGACGTCTCCTTTCTATTGACTCTCTAATACCAGCTGATAGCAGGCGAGTTCACCGCGGTTGAAAGTGTTTCGTTTTTGGTTTGTGGTGTGCTTCGTTTTCGGCGAGTTGAGGGTATTTCGGTTTCGAGCTCAGGATCTTAGCTTTTTTTTTGTAAGTTTGAGGTTGCTTCGAGGTTTAAACTTGTAGATTGTTTCGATATCTGTTTTGCTATTACATGTATGAAAATCGTCATAAGCAATTTGGGCCTTTGTCTAAGAAATCCTTGTAGACGGAAATAGTCCATGATACGTTTCGTTGATAGCCGAAATTAGAACAACTATGACCAGCCAAAAAATAAACAAGAAAATTAAACTAACAAAAAATAGCAAGAAAGTTATATTACACGGAATAAACGAAGGTAGCATGTTTTTTATTCTTTAAAATTTACCTGTACTAGTAAATTGAATTCACAGAAAGAAAACTCGAATAAGAAGCTTGTCGTAAGACTACAAAAACTCTTCTAGCATTTGGGATCCGGGATCCGGTTAAAGACGAGTTGAAATTCCCGCCATTTTCGTGTTTGAAATAAGAGAAAAAGTGGTCAGCCGTTTTAAACCTTACATTGGATTAAAACCCAGCATAGATTTTTGGGGCTGGTGTATGGAGAAACAGACCGGAACTAGACCAGCAACAATGCGTCTTGAAAGAAAAATCTGTACCGAGGAAGGCTGGGACTGTCAGATGTGGGCAATAAGAATTAACCAGTTGAAAAGACTTAATATCGAAAAAAGGCGGTTAGCGTAGGAAAGGATCAACAAAAATGTCTTCTACCAGTTTTCTGAGCCTACTTCTGTGCTCACACAAAATTTATATTAAGTAATAAAGTGATAAAGCAATAGGAAAAATGACGAAAAACCCAAATGGTGTCGTTTGTGTAGGAGGTGCCCAACATTACAAAACATGGAACAGTATTCTTTGTTATCGATAAGAAACAAAGCTTAGTCCAGCAATTTAAACGAACAGCAACAGGCCATTTAAAAGTTCATCAAATTAGCTTACCTGTATCCTGAACTAAGGAGGAATAACTTCTCTAATTCGTTTGACTGCACCTGCTTTGCTCAGATGTACGTTGTATGATGATATGAAAGGGTCGTCAACAGAATATGTAGTCCTTGGATAATCATGTGATCAAAAAGACACGACGCAATAGGATCATTCCGATTTATGAAAATGTGTGTGATGACATCTTGCCTAAAATATGTTTTATTCATAAAAACTTGGGAAAATGATATAAACAAAAGGATATGACGCTCAATAATTTTGTTTCGGGAAAATGGCGTGATGACATCCGGTCGAAAATAAAATGATTCTAGGCAAATTATACCGTTACACACGAATACATCATGGCAGCTAGATAGCAGGAAACGATACAAGGTTTGTATAAATTAAGGCCACTGTTTCCAACTTTACACTGCTGTATATAGTTAGTGAGACACTTTTCACACCAAACACTCGAAAGTATTTGGAAACTGAAAAGTTACAGGTTTCGACCAATTACCGCCTCGAACTCGTTTTTTCAAGTGATGGGAAACTAAACAGTAAAGAATTAGAAATGAAAATTGAACTGGCTGAAATCTTTCCTTAAAAAAGGTTACATTAATTACTTTTCTCTTGGTAGCGATAAATGCTTCCATTTCATTTTGTCCAGTAAATGTTTGCCGAGTGCTAGATATAATTTTTATTTTGATTACTTCAGGTCGTCTTTCATTTTTTACTGAAAGTACATCTATAATAATGCAATCTGGATGGAAAAAAATACTTTTAGCCCGTATCGAAACTGATTGATGCTCTAATTTTGTTTTAATTTGTAAATGTTATGTTGGCTATAAAATTCATAGATGTAAAAGCCGGCTACAATTACGAACCGGGATATACTTTGAAAACCGGCAGCAGCTACCACCCCAATGAAAACACACTTTGGCGCGCACAGCTCTATGGGAAACTGAAGGATGTATCCCTGAAAGCCATCCTGGCGCATGCGTGCCGCAATGCAGTTTATCGATGTACGAAGTTGGCATGTGGTCACTGGTGCCCCCCTGAAACCTATACCAGCTTTTTTGAAGGGAACTGTCACATTTAGCTAGGCCTGTATCATTGTCTGTTTTATAATACATTGATCTGTCGTCAGAGTCCAGGAGCACCAATTTGAGGCACTCTGAAAAAGTAAGAGAACAGTACGATGGAATGAATTTCGCAAAGTAGACAAACGAATTTGGCAAAGTTATTGAGGGATGAATTTCAAGTCAAGTTATAGTGCCTTTCAAAGAAAATTTGAAAACCAGATACTGAAACTGTTTAAGCTTTTGACTCCCAGTGCGAAATACGTGGTTTGAACTAAGTGTACTCAATTAAAAAAAAAAAAGATTGAGCACGCTACCGCTTCATTGTCGTTAAGTCATTTTTCTGATGCGTGCTTTTTGCCTTCTTCTTACTCGACCTTAATCAATGGCATATTGATGGCTGTAACAAATACGAAGCTGAATTTTAGGACGTATTTGCGGACACGAACGAGGAGAACGCCAATTTTGATGGAAAATGATTGAGAAAAGTCATTTTAAGGTCAAAAGGGAGTGATACAAAGTGACTTACCGGGTAAAGATGGGAGCCTTGTGTTTGTGGTGTTCGCAAGTATTGTTGTTTCTGTGTAAAGAAAAATCTTAGGACATTAGAAATGTAACATTTAAAACAGGGTCTGAATGGGGTACCTCTACAACACTAAACACTTCATTTTTTGGCTTTGTAACATGAAACAGTTAAATTTTAGGCATTGTAACAATGAAAGCAAAAAATTCTTTGAAACAGTAATTTTTTTCCAGAAAGAAGAAAAAACAGCTTCAAAAAGGCCAATATCATTTTGTTTAGTATATCAAGGAGTTTCTGGCCATTTTACGACAATTCCGGATTATTTCAGAAGATTTCTGAAGGCTATCGACGATTCCCGAATATTGTCGAAGATTTCCGAAAACTAACGAAGAGGTCCGACCATTGCGGAAGATGTTCGAAGAACCCCCCAAACCCTTAACAGTACTTTCTTCGGAAACAACAAACATTAAAAATTGGCCAATTTAACACCAAACAATAAAAATTATGGGCAAATAACACTGAACACTAAACCCCATTCAGACCCTCTTAATAACGTCCAGTGCTTCAGGAAGTTGATAATTGATTTATTTTCTTTTACAGAACCGCACTGACCAGATAAAGGGACTTTACAAGACACGGTTAGCAACGTTTTATCTTACAATCAAACTGAAGCACCTTCTAGAAAGTTTCTTGTTTTTACCTGGCGAAAACGTTGCTCATTTTGTTATTGTTGTTGTTAGCGTTGTTGTTGTTGATGATGCTGAAGTTGATGCTAATGATGACGCTGATGTTGTTGAAGGTGGTGTAAAAGTTTCCGGGGATGCTATCGCCTCTGCAACAAAACGAATCTAATTTCACAATCAAATGATTTTGTTAAGTGCAGTGCCGGATCTAGACCTTAAGATAAGGGGGGAGGAGGGCGGTCATCCAGATCCTTAGAAAAGGGGGACCCGGTCTCCAAATACACTTTTTTCAGCCCTTCGGGCCTCAGTTTGGTCTAAAAATAAAGTGGGACCCCCAGGCCCCTCCCTGGATCCGCCACTGAAGTGTACATTCTTCCTTTTGAGTCACTTTACTTTTGTGAGTATTTAAAAAAGACAACCACAAAACGTCATACCAGAACGAGTGAGCGATTTTGCAAATGCGTTTTTTGTAGCTTAGTACTATGAAAGTATTAACTCTGAAGCTACGAACAAACTCTACCTTTCCCATTACCACAATAGCGTAGATTGCAAGTTACTGTGCTATGGATTGCAAGTTATTGTTGTTGAGTTCGCAAACAAAGAACGAAAACAGAATTTTTCCAAGAACAGCAGCTCTTCCAGTGAAAGCAAACGTCAAGCCGAACCTTCCCTTCATGCACTGCAGAATGAGGGCCGTCAAGCCAGCCAGGCGCATGCGCACCACAATGATGTGTGGGGACACACGTCGTTGGCATTCCAGTCGCGGCAGATCCATCAAACCTGTACCATCCCCATGTTCATTTATCATCACAAGACGACTTGGAATCGATGAAGTTCAGCGATCGTCTGATTGAATTTAAGATATGATAGTTTTGGCATTCCACATGAAACGTTACACCATGTACATGTTATAAAATAACTAAGATAGTACGCGCGCTCTGATTGGCCGAGAGGAGTGTTTGCATGAGAGTATGTAAACATGGTTGTGGCGTCAAGATGTTTGGCTTTTCGCACGAATTTGAAAAAGTTTTCGAGTTCAAAACTCGACAAGTTTACTTTATTTACTCATTCCTTCGTCGGCTGAAACTTGTAAAATCATTACAAAGAAGGTGAGTCAATTTTTCTTCGCTTAAGCTGACATTTTAAGCGAGAAAAGTCCGTATTTTGCAAAGCATCCTGTTGCAAAACAAGAACTGATTACTCGTGCAAGACTTCGTGGACAAGATTTTGCAACTGGTAAGAATTTCTCTTTTAATCAGTGCCATACAAAGAGTTTTGCGTTTTTTTTCTCGAGAAAGTTATTTTACAAAAGCAATGGAAAACTTTTTTGCTGTGTTTGCATAGCCTGATATAAACACGAGAGGGGTTGGGAGACGTTGGGAGAATTCGAGACAGTTTTGCAAACCCGAGAGGAAGTCGAGGGTTTGCATAACTGTCGAGAATTCCCCCAACCCCTCTCTTGTTTATATCAGGCTATGCAAACACGGAAAACGTTTTCTATTGCTTAACTGTCCGACACCTTACCTGATACCGACGTTAATCGCAAAGAAAAATCTAGTAATTGCCATTTAAATAGTCCATTTGCAACGATTGCGTCATTTTCATACTACTTTACGACCAGAATCCTTTTCGATTTTTCTTTCATATTTAAACTTGGTAATCCCAGCGAGGTTTAAATAACAAAAGCCGTACTTTGCACAAGAAAGCACCTGTAGGATTCTGTTCGTGGTAGTAAAATGGCCTGTTCTATTCTAGCATTGTGGTACTTATACGCTAAGATTTGAGGAAATCCCTTAATTAGCGTACCTGTTGGGATACAAGTTGTTGGTTTTTCCTTTGGCGGAAGGGGAGTCGTGGACTCTACTGTTAAGTGAGTAAAAGGGAAGAAAAAGAAGACAAAAACTCAAAACTGCATTGCATGGACGGGCAACAATAACCTGCTTTGCGGTTGTTTCCACCAGGATTGCAATCATGGGACACGATCGTCGACTGAAAGTGCAAAGAAAGAAGCCGCAGGACAGGGAGGCAATAGATAAACGATAACCGATTAGATAAACGATTCCCTGTCTCGTTTTCAAAATCCTAGAAGCTGGCAGTCTTTACTGCTCTAGTGTCGTAAGCTCGTCCGGGACAAAATCCTAAGGTTTGAACATTTAAATGAAACTTCGAAGCATGACTCCTTCACAGCACGATTTGTTTGTAAGTTGTTGCGAGTAAAAAGTTTTAAACCAACGTACCATTTTGGCAGGTCGGAGCAGGCTAGAAACCAGTTTCGCAGAGACACCACTATTGTTCCTCTTGTCGTTTTAAAATGAAGTATTTCAGCTAAGGCAGCGCAACATCAAGTGGGAAGGCGCCGAAAGGACGAAACACGACGTCCGGTGCTGGTGAGCTGTTCTGCTATTAGTCAAATCGGTTTTAAATTCAGCGTGCCGTCGTCGCTGTTGTTCGTTGTCTTGGAAAATTTTTCTTATTAACTTAAGTTCGAAATGCACACTTACGTGACTCGATGATCATGAAAACTGAGTTCTCTCCTTTGCCTCCTAAACCACTTTTGTAGCCATTTGAAACGCCATCCCTCTTGTACTACTTGCTGCATCGTTACCACTTCTGCACTGTCCGAACGACTGAAGACCAAAGTAAGTGTAGCCTTGGTCACTTGCAAGTTTTGCACACTTTCGCTTGACCTTGCTAAGATCGCGCCAGTCTATCTCGCCAGTTAGGTCAGCCAGCAGTTTTGGGATAGGCCTAGGATCGACTTGTTTGTCTCTGTAGCATCCCACGACTTTGTAGAGAATTTGATGTTTGTCTGCATATCAATAATTAAACAAAAGTAAATGTCAAAACGTGATTCACAAGCTGAATAAAATGGTGCAGGAAATGCGTTAAAATAGTGTTTAATGACATTGGGATTGGTGACAACGACGCAAAAAGTGCTTTAAGGGTAGCATTTACAGTCGAACCCTATGGAGTGTTTTCACATGACGTCACGGCGGCCATATTGGTGTCCCAAAACAATGAAACGGCGGCCATGTTGGTGTCCCAAACCAGTCCTCTGGGAGTTGAACTCTTTTCTTATGCAAACGCTTTCTTTTGTTCCAATAAATTTGCATATATGCTAGCCACGTGAGTGAAAACACTCTATTGATAAAGGTACTGTGGCTTGGGTGGGTGGGGGGGGGGGGGGGGGGAGTGGGGCAGAGAAAGTGTTTGTATTAACTGGATGTCCCTATTCAGAGGGTTGAACTTAGAGGAAATCTAAGGGCTCTCTTTCCTCAGGGACGAAGAAAACTGTCTGTATATGAGGTGTCCGTATTAAGCTGGTGTCCGCAAAGCGTGGTTTGACTGTAGGAACAAGCATCTATTGATGCCCCTGGCTTTCGAATCCCATTGCAAGCAAATGTATTAATCCCTCTCCCTAGTCTTCCAAAAGCTTACACTCGGGCATCTTCCATGTCTAATTGTTTTTCTCTAATGGAGTACTGATAATAACAGTGTAAAGAGTGATTGCGATGTACCTTGACGTACATCTTCAACAATCGTATCGAGGTCTGCTAACATCTCTTGAGCTTCTAGCATTTTATCTGTTAAGAAAAAAAGGATAGCTCCCTAGCTACGAAAAATTTTGCACCGCACAAGCTGATATAAGCTGAAACGCGCCATATAACATTTCATCAGCAAAGACAATATAATACAAAACTTCTGGTGCGAATAATGCTATGATTACTAGAGAATGAGTGTAGACAATCTGATATATTAACACTCGAGTGATGGTAAATCCGGTGTAGATAAGAGAATTGGAAGACCCTGAATTACAATAGTATTGCTGTAGTTTCATTTCCGCTTATAATAATCTTCATATATGCATTGCAATTGTACTGATGCATGAGGACGCATTGCATCAAGGGAAGTTCAATGCGGTTTCCCCCTTCCCAACCTTATTACCTTCGTCCAGACGTTTATCACTCTTGATAACACAGAAATAGTTAATAAAAAACCTCCGCTTTCCAGGTTGACCTAACTCTAGGAGTTCGAATATCTCACCGTCTTCCCAGTCGGTTGCTTCACGTCCACCGTTTTTAGTCGTTATTAGTTCTTTTTTATTTACTGTCGACCTTTCTAACAAGCCTCAAACATCTAAACAAAAATACAAATGAGTTAAAAGCTTATTAACTCATACAAAACCCTTGACTTACAAACTGTATTCTCAAATTGTACAGTTGTTCAGTACTTTCCGCTGCAAAAACGCCTATCCAAGGATTAGTTACCATGGCAACTGACCACCCATGTGATCTGTTTGCAGTTAACCCAGGGTTAACTGTTTAAGTCCCAAAAGTGACCAACATTATTTTTCTCCTAGCAAAATTCATACATCATCAAAAGAAAAGGTTCTGAGAATTAATGACATGATCACTAAAGGGAAAATGTTTTCAAATTGAGACTACGATGCGAATGTTGGGGTTTAAAGGGTTAAAGCCAAACTAGCTGGCTTCAAACAACTCGGCTCAATCTTGTTTTAAGGCTTGCTATCTTCTAAACTCTCGTTTCCTTGTTCATTTAACAGGCTGATTTAGCAACAGAACGGGAACGTCAGTTGACGACGACACGCCCAAATCAAACAACTGGCTTGACCAATGGTAGAGCGACAAATTGAGCACCGGAAGTCGTGTTTAGTCCTTTTCGCGCGCTTTCCCGTCGTCAAAAGACGTTCCCGTTCTGTTGCTAAATCAGCCCAATAGTAATGTTATGCCGGTGATTTAACTGTAGCGAAATGGAATACAGGACTACACCTTCTCTATCATTTAATGTCGTCCAGTGCTCGCGATAGCATTCCGATGTCATCGCAGACGGCTGTGTAAACAAAAATTATTTTCATTGGTATGTTTCCTCCGAAATGAGCGCCCGGGTCTCACAAATTAGCACGTTCTCCCTCCTGGGACTCTTGCGTCAGCCCTGGATATTGAGCGTAGTATTTTAATCTTAACCTTCATCATTAACCTTATTTTAACCTTCATCAGATCGCTGTATTATGCGTTCATGCTCTGAGAGGTCATATACTTTCGGTTTTTGTTTTGTGCCGTTTTTTCGTCGCTGAGCATACCTCCGCCTGAACTTACTGCTGGTGGTGAAAATCTCGCACCACCCGCTGAAGAGGTAGGCTGTATTCTTTCGCTTGCTCTCCGGTGTTCTGCTCCCTCTGTACGTTCTGTGGGTTGGGCAGAATCAAGGCTGGCCAGGGTTGTTTTGGTAAACGTACGTCGCCTTTTCTGTAGGTCTTGCGGCGTTTGTCTTCTCTCCTGTTTTGTATTCGTGGCGAGTGCTTGCTTGCAAGTCAGCCTTCTTGGCGTACGTCGCCTTTCTAATAGTAGGGAGTTTAAGATACCGCCACTACGGACTACGACTATGGAGAAACATGCTACTGCGCATGATCAGAACCACGTGACTGTTCATTTTTCCCGCGTAGTCCAGCGGCTACGGTGAGTTGTTGAGCTGTTTCGCGTAGTAGGGACTACGGAGAACATTTTGGTCGTATTTTGCCGTCTCGGTAATTCAAAAATCTCGTCTTTTCGTAAAACAGTTTTCAATTCACCTGCTTTAAGTGGGAGGGAAGCGAAATATGTAAGTTGTGTCTAATTTCTGCTCAGATTTACGCTTTTAATCCACTGTTGTGACTACATTTTTATCTAGCTAAGCTTAGAATTCAAATTGACGGCCGAGGGCAAGAGAAATTATGCACGTAATTTACTTTCTCTTCGCACTTGAAAAGTTTCAATGTTTGTTCGAACTGATTAGTGTGTCTTTCTTCTTGTGTAACCTTTGTTTATGCGAGTTTTTGTATCGCTTTTGCTGAATGAAAAAGAGGTAACCATCTTCGAGACAATCGAAACTCGGCATTTCAATACTTCAATACATCAGATCAGTAGTGGGAGAAGTCCATCTTCTAAATCTAATAAATGAGCTATTACTATTTATGTCTATATCTTTAATATTTGACATAAGTATTCATGGGCGAAAAAATAAAACCTGTGTAACCAAAACTTTGTTCACCAATTTCACCCGACGTAATTGTTTCCTTCAAGAGTGGAAGAATTTGTTTATTTTTGTAAAGATAAGATCACATGCAAAACTGACTTGCATTTTTGTGAACTGTGATGAAAACAAGAAAATCTTTGCGTGTTGTTTCCCTCTCCGCCTCTTCTCTCGTAGTCTACTGTCTGTAGTGCAATCTTAACGTTCTATATTTGCACGACTTAACCCACTGCTACAAACAAAGGACAACGCTCGTCCAGCCGTAGTTCGTAGTCCGTAGTCTCCGTATCTTAAACTCCCTAGTGTTTTGCTTTTGGCCGTATGTGCTCTCGAAATTAGTTTCCATAGCGTGTGTCGCCTTCAAGTTACCTTTTTATAGCGTGTTTCGCTTTCAGACTAGATTTCACGGCGGATATTACTCTCTAGTTCATTTTCACAGTGTGCGTTGCTTTCGATCGAGTTAATAGGCTGATTTAGCGACAGAATGGGAACGTCATTTGACGACGGGAAAGCGCGCGGAAAGGACTAAACTCGACTTCCACTTCCGGTGCGCAATTTGCGGCTCACTGCCATTAGTCAAGCCAGCTGCTTGATTTGCGCGCGCAGTCGTCAACTGACGTTCCCGTTCTGTTGCTAAATCAGCCTATTTTCATTAACGTACGTCGTTTTCAAGTTGCTTTTCCGGCGTGTGTCGTCTTCAAGTTAGTTTCCTTGGCGTGTTTCGCCTTCAGGTTGTTTACACGGCGTGTGTCGCCTTCAGGTTGTTTACACGGCGTGTTTCGCCTTCAGGTTGTTTACACGGCGTGTGTCGCCTTCCAGTTAGCCTTTTCTGGCATGTGTCTCCTTCACTCTAGTTTCATGGACTAGTTTCATGGTGTCTTTCGTATTTTTTCTCTCCATTTAGGTTTATAGTGTGTGTCGCTTACAAGTTGTTTTCATGGCGTGTGTCAACTTCAACTAAGCGCGTTTCTAGCGTTAGACGATCTCAGAATTATAGTTTTATAAAGTCTATTGCCCTCATTTTTTTATTTTTGCTGAGTGTGTCGCTTTTACGTTTGCACAGCCTTTATGGCGCATATTCCTTTCAGGCTAGTGTTATGTTATTTTCTGCTCCCAATATAGTTTTCGTAGCGTGTGTCGCTTTCAATCAAGTTTTTTGGTATCTTTTGCTCCTAGTTCAGTATGTCGTCCCCCCTTTTTCGGACCGTTTTTTCATAGTGTGTTGCTTTTTTAGTCCTTGTGTGTGACGCGTCATTTTGGTCTTGTATTTATTCGGCGTTTGCCAGTTGTTTAAGTTTTATGGGCTTGTAGTTATTTATGCAGGTTAATCTTGACTGTACTCTATCGTGTTACGTATATCGACCCATCACTTTGTTTTGGTTGGCTTTCGCTTCGGGAAATGTGTTGTTATTTTGCTTTCAGTCTTATGCTCCTGCTATCAGTCCGGTTGATCTGGGGCTGGTCATTCTAAACAGTACCCGATACTCTGTCTGTAACGGGATTCCTGGATCGGCCTGGTTGGTAGCCCCCTTTATTTCTTTTTTTCTGTTCTGTGTAAAGCTATCACGTGAGGTATATTGGTATTGCCTTCGTGGTAATGTATTTCCAATTTTCTCGCTTTAAGGCACCGTTTATTGTTCGGTTAAACAACGCACAAGTTTCGGTCAAATTTGATCCTTCCTGGTGTAACTGAAAAGGGGAGCCCGCCAGCTGGGCCGGTCCGCTCCTGTCTCCCGGGAGGGTGGTCTCTGAGAGGGTCTAGCCTATCCCTCGCTTTCCCCTGGGGTGAGCTTCTGAGATTGGGGGGGATATAACTATTTTTTCTGGGGTTGTTGGCTTATTAGCGGCGTTCGGGTAAAAATAATTTTCGCTTCTATGTTAGTATTCCCCGCGTGTGACATAGAGGTGCAGCATAACAATGAAAATTCTCCGACTATTTTCAGATATTTTGATTGGTATGTTTACTACGAAATGGGCGCACGGGCCCCATAAATAAGTATGTTTTTCCTCCTGGGACCCTTGCATCATCCCTGGGTATTGAGCCTAGTATTAAATTTTAATGCTTATAACAATGAAAATTCTCCTTTTATCGTTCTGCATCGCTTTTCTCCATTCTAGAATACGACCCTTCTCCAGGAACTAGTAAGCACCTTTCCCGTAAACAAAAAAAAAATAGAAAGAAAGAAAGAAATTGAAAAAAGAAGGTAGGAAGAAAACAAGTAAAAACAATTTGAAAAAGAGAGGACACGAGAAAACAGAACTTTTATCATTTAGTTGAGATGTTTTATTTAGACCACAATAACAAGTTAAGAAGAAGAAGTTAAGAACATTTCTGTACTTCGCTGTTATTTTATTATATTTTTTAATTCTGTGTAATCGGTTTATAGTTAATTCACGCCGGATCAGCAGATCAAAACGCTTGAAAGTACACTCTAGGGACTACTTTTACAGGCTTTATCCGTTTGAGCTCAAATCATAACAAGCCGCACGATCGTAGCTAGCAACCAAAAAAAACCCCTCAGTATCCAGCTGAAAAGTGTAAGTGTAAGGGTTTGTTACTGCCGTTACGAATTATTAACAGGACAAATGACATGCTTTGTTTGTTTATGCATCCTGTCATAATGAGACAATTTATTTTTTCTTTTGGCTGGCATGACAACTTAATGTGAATATTTTACATAATTTACTGTATACCAATTTTGGCAAGAAGTTAGGGGACAGATATAAATGGCGCTCATTCTACAAAAAGTTATCCCAAGAAAGCGCTTAATTTGTGGACATTTTTTGAGCTCCTTCTTTCTTTTTTCCTGGATAGTTCACATAAAATTAAGCTATCGCTAGGTAAATTGTATATACATATACACAATAAATTACAGCATTTGCCCGTTTTGAATGAAAGATAATTAAAAGATACCTTCTCCGTAATGTTACGGAAAAAAGGGTTGTTGCTAAGATTTGTGTTTTTTCATCTGGAAGCAAAATAGCATCACATGTCCTAAGTAATGACACTGACATACAAAAAAACAAAACGTTTGGCGACCATTAATTAGGATCGACATATAACCAGCCAGTTCTATATACGAAATACTGGACTAATTCACATTCTGAAAGTGGCTAAAGGGATAATAATTTTCTGATAAAAGAACTATTTAATTGCATTTATTCTTGTAAATTTGCAGTGTTACTCAATAATGGGTATACTGATGTACAAAATAATATCAAATAATTCTTACCTAGGTAGAATAAAGATCCGCAAACTAAGTGCTGGATAGTAAATCTTTCAGCAACCATGCTATCTCCTGGCGATGAGCAAAATGAGATTATGGAGCAGGGCTTATGTAGACGAAGAGCGGTAAAAAGGGTCTCCTGACATGTATGACCTCAAAGTGGTCTAAGAGCAGAATGTTCCTCTTATATGCCACGCTCGCATGTTTACGTCAGAGTCACAGAAACAAGAAAATGTTGATCAAGGAGAAAAATCAGAAATTTAAAACAAGGCTGGCAGAAAATAGATCTTAGCATTACAGTGCAACAAATTTAAAAGTTATTAGATTCATGCCCGGCATATTTACTGAAAGCGAGTGACTCAGATATTTAGACGAGGAAGAATTTTTCTCATCCAGTGTCATAAATGCTCTATTTTTAGTCATTAGCCCTTGTTTGGCCTAAATAAACCAAATTGTTTTCTTAATAGCAGATACGATAAAATATGATATTACGGAAATAATAAATAATTAAAAAATATTTGTTCTCAATTCCTCCCTGATAAAGGCACAGGTTGGCTAAAAATTTTAGAGCAATTGGAAAGATAAAAATATTAATATCCAAAGAATCTGATTAACCTCTTCAGTTGGTTCCTACGATGATCAACAAAGAAATGAAATATTTTTAGTTCCACAGTTCTATTTCGTCATTCGTTAACAATTTTTAAATCAGATTACTCAGTCCCTCTTGTCGAAGATCGTCAACGCATTTTAATTTATCCTTATTTGGTAGCTGAATGTATCAAATCCGTCAAAGATATCGATCGACCATTAATTTGTTCCCAACTAAGTAAAACAATATCGGGAAAATT
Source organism: Porites lutea (assembly GCF_958299795.1). Taxonomy (NCBI): domain Eukaryota; kingdom Metazoa; phylum Cnidaria; class Anthozoa; order Scleractinia; family Poritidae; genus Porites; species Porites lutea. The sequence goes on along the minus strand of NC_133201.1, from coordinate 52,097,507 downwards.
CATATTATTGCTGACGTAAACGTCCCCACAGGACACACCCAGGAGCCGATCGGCTCCTGAAACACCCAATTGTAGTGATGCCCCGGTCGATCTGCTTGTCACTCTAGACCAGACAGTCTCTTCCTCTTGCCTTTATACACCCAATTGTTATTTTTACGTTATGTCAAAAACTTTTATTTCTTCAGCGGTTGTTTCTAACATAATAGTCAAAATTATAATTGCTGCAGTCTTTGAACCATTAGTTTAAAAAGTCTTAGCAAAATTGAAATGCTAGCACCTTAGTTTTTTCTAAGCAAAAAATCAAGATGCAATTTGCTTCGGCCTTGAACCTTGAACTTACGATAAAAATTATTAAATTGTAGTACAATTAATATGTTGTTTTTGTTGTTAATGTTTTGCTGTTTTTACTCAATTATAGTTTAACTGAAAAAACCTAGATACTTGAGTTCCACAATGCATTGCTCTAAAAACGACCAGCCATATTGGAACAGCTAACCGCTCCTTGAGATCGTGTATATGTTCAGATTAACTTTACTTCTTGAAGGCTACTTTACTAACAGCTTATGGCTTTAGATCGTCAACTCCTGCTGGAAAATAGAAATTAAAAAATATCCAATTATTACTATTATGTATTATATTGTGTTCATAAGTCCTCTAAATCGGTCATTTAAAACTAGAAAACTGAGGTGCTTAACTAAAGAGTACACGTGTTCGTGCGCATCAAAAAAGGCCACTTCAAGTTTTCCTATTGAAAACGGTTTTTTATCTCTTGTGCTTTTCCTCTCAAAGTTCAAGAATCTCGCCCGTTCCCCAAAACAGTGGGAATAAACTGGGACTGTACAACACGTAAGGCTAGCCAAACGAGGTTTAACGTTTTCGAGTAATCCTGCTGGCTCCGCTTATCAGCCAAAAAAAGGCAGCTCCCCCTGGGGGGAGGGGGGTACTCCTGGGAATTTTTGGTGGGAGTGTGCCGCCCGCTTCTCCGAATCCTGACCCGATTCCAGACCAAAAAGTGTAATTTTCCGTACCCGTTTTCAGAACAGACCTCTAAAATCCATACCCATTTTCATACCTGGCCTTTAGGCGGAAATTATGTTATCATTACTTAAATTAGAGCGCAAACAAACAAACTCATCAAATCCATTTCGAATTCGCATATTTCTCTTTCTTTCTTACTCATTTGGAATTTAGACGATAAATATCTTCCTACACTCCCGTAGTTCCCCCTAAAATCATTCTCGATTCCAGACCAAAATAAGCAAAGTGTATACCCGTTTTCAGACCAAAATCGCGCAAAAACCCTACCCGATGCCAGGGGCGGCACATATCTATATAGCTTATATAAGGGAGTACCCCCCCCCCCCCCGGGAGGGGGCAGCTCTCGGTTGTATAAGTTCTGTCCAAACTTGTGTTTGAGAATGAAAGTATATGGTAATGACTTTAAAGCAAAGGAAAATACAATTTATGCCCCGATACATCCCATCAATAGTTAGGACGGTCTATAACTTTGATCAGCTGTTCTGGCAAATTGTCAGTTTTTCAAAAACAAATTCTATTGTTGTCCACGACTTTGCCATACGCAAACACAGGAAGGACTTAACAACTGCTGCATGCATAACACGACCCTACGCCATAGGAGTTGGCCACCTTACTAAATAACTCTTAAAAAACGCAAATATTATCTAGTAGTCTGTGGGGAAACGATTTAAGAGGCAGGGATTGAGACTGTTTTTACCTCTGGAAAGATCCCGGCTAGGTTCCTGTGGTAAAGAAACAGATCAGACAATTCGAAAATGTTAGTTTAGATACTTCACTAAGACGATGCCATGTTAATAGTATCTATATTATATTTCTTACACCAGTGTGTTCTTCTCTATCCATGAATTCTGTTGTGTCTGACCAAATAAAATACCTCCTTTACCTATAAACTATAAACAATTTTTTACTTTATACACGCGTAGGCCCGAGGAGCATTTGCAGATATACAGAAAAAGTAATGCAAAAAAGTGCAATTAAAAAATTGAGTGCTGTCCTTCGCGTGAATAAACTTATTTTATGGGGCTAATAAAACTCGCTTTGTATTAAAAGTACTGGAAATATTTTAATATTTTAAAACAGAAAGGTCATTTATTTCAAGTGAAGAATTCAGTACAAGTCCGTTGAATAACATCCTTGGCCCGTTTCAGATTTCTCTTTTTCCCTAATTATGACGTCATCAGACACTAAACTTAAGGACTTTTAGTGGTCATTAAGACTGAAACACTTCTCGGCGATTTATGAGGTATGGCCAGGACCTTACGCAAGCGCACACCCAGATTACATTGGAATTGGCAGCCACGGACAACTGTTTCGCCCTTTTGATTGGGAGCTCATCAGAGTGATCGTTGCATTCAGATGGTTCAGCACAATGACATTATTCAGCGTCTATATGTACTTAGCGTCTATACTCAAGGGATTAAGGTCTGGCTTCTGGGGTCAAAAGAGTGTTGCAAAATATGCTTGATTGGCAATCTCTTGCTAGGATTCCCTGAACGAACAGGATAAAATTTTTCCCGAAGGGAAATCTTAGGGTTTTCAGCAGCAGCCTTGACGTATGTTTATGGTCACGTGAAATACCACTTGATCAAAAGTTTGAAACAAACCATATGAAAATGTAGAAAGTAATGGCGATCGAGAAGGCCTAAAGGAAACCATATGAAGCTAATGAATGTTAATTAGGCCTCCCCTCAATTATAAGTTTTCAAAGATGACCTAAAAATTACGGCGACGGATACAATTTTTGCCAAAAAATATTATTACAATTTTTATCATAAATGTATTAGAAGTTTACGATTAATACAAATACAAATTATTACAATTATTATCATAAATGTATTAGAAGTTTACCATTAAGGTGTTTTGATACAGTTTTCAGAAGCCATAGCAATATTTTTCAATCGCCTTAAAAGTGTTTTTTTCCTTGTACGATCGTTATAAAATTTTCACCAGTAATTGGCTGTGGATTGAAATTTGTGAAAATGTAGTTTTATGTAAAATCGATATTACTATGACAACAATAAACAAAAAAATTGAAATTGATAAAGGCCGAATTTTGTGTGATCTAGGCTAGCTACTGAAAATCCAACACTAGAAACTTAAAGTTTGGTGTTAAGCAAATAACCTCAGCAAGAAGTAAAAAATTCTGTATGTCAGTTGAATTCGACTAAAACTAAAATATATTTCAAACCTTAAATTTTCAATAGCCGTGATAGATTATTTAATAAAAACGTTATAAATAACTCAAATTATTCTTAAGTAGCGTCAGAATGCTGCTTAATATGATATTTTGATGCTAGGAAATTTTGCTGTATTTTCGTGCTTAAGATCTCGAAAACTAACCCGTTTTCTCACCACTTTTATAAGCACAACTTCATTCAAAATTGGGCTTAAAGCGCTTTTTTGTATACCTCTGAAACGACTCGAACAAATTTTTTTAAAATCTCTTCACGTAATCTTCATAATGTATAGAATAAGATCTGAAACTTTCATTGACATTGATTCACTGCAAGATCTTAAAATTTCAAGACAAACCTATCCTACGAAACTGTCAAAAATCTGCGTTACAATATTCACTGTTTTGACGTTATGCTAATTTTTCCAAAATAACGCGCACTACACCTACCTCCATGACTAGTACATTTTAGTTTGAATTTATCGCATCTTTTGGATGTAAACATTGACAATACTTACAGTGAAATGTGCTAGTCATGGATACATGTATTGTCGCTAAAAGTCCAAATTTTGAATAAAGTTGCACTTAGACGGGTGGTGAGAAAACGGGTTAGATTTAAGATCGCAGCAACGAAAATACACCAAAATTTCCTAGCATCGAAATATGATATTAAGCAGCATTCTGACGCTACTTAAGAATAATTTGAGTTATTTATAACGTTTTTATTAAAAAATCTATCAAGGCTATTGCAAATTTAAGGTTTGAAATATATTTTCGTTTTAGTCGAATTCAAACATACAGAATTTTTCAATCCTTACTGAGGTTATTTGCTTAACACCAAACTTTAAGTTCCTATTGTTGGATTTCCAGTAGCTAGTCTAGATCGCGCAAAATAAGGCGTTTATCAATTTCGAAGTTTGTTTTTTATTGTTGTCATGGCAATATCGATTTTACTAAAACCTACATTTTGACAAATTTCAATCTATAGTCAATCATTGGTGAAAATTTTATAGCGATCAGACAAGGATAAAATCACTTTTAAAGCTATTGAAAAATATCGGTATGGCCTCTGAAAAACTATATCGAAACACCTTAATGTTTTAAGTAATTCACGTGTGAATTTGGCCATTGAAATGGTGTTTGTCCTCATAATTATTTTTATCAAAGTTGCAATGGACAGTTTCTGTAAACTTAAATTGTTAGAAATATTTAATACAAAGACTGTAAAGGGAAGACGATTTCTTTTCTAAAATCGGTCACCAATTCGTTACTTATTTGAGACTTTCAGTAAGAATGGTCACGTGACAGTTCAAGCCAGGTACTAAACGGATACTAGTTGTACTTTAATATTTTCAAGGACCTTAGTGTCTCTCTATCTATACCATTTCGACTCAGTTCCATTCCTGCCAAAATTATAGCCAATAAACCATTTTTTTCCCAGAGGTAAACTCACTAACCCAGGTTTTAAACTTCTTGAAGTATAACTTCAACGTTAACCCTCAGACGAAACCCACTAATTTTCCTTCCCACACTCGAAATTCCTGTTGAAAAAGGGAGATGGTGAAGAAAGGCTAAGCAACTGCAAAGGGAATACATTACAGAATTCTCGATTTTTTAGCTTGCTAAGAATAGACTAACAGAGTGTTGGGCAGATAGGACGTTCTCCAAACAGGGAGAGTTATTGTTATTTTTGCGTCTTTAATTTGATTTTGTGGCTAAGATGCATTACTCAGAAAATAATAAGCATGCAATTAATTTAAAATAAAAGCAAGATTGCTATTGGCTAGTCCATAGCTGTATATGAATAATTAACATTAAAATTACATCTAAATTTAATACCTTAAAGTACTTAAATTCTCGCCTGAGAGCTTTAGAATGGACAGAACGTTTTTAGCTTTAAATTACTTATTACTATTAGGATTTTAAGGGAGAATACAGTACAACAGTAATTATTACACACCCTGTTGAAACAGAATGTCACTCACTTCATTCGAAATGGGAAATTTGGCGCTGACTAGAGTCGGGACTTAACAGATCAACAAAGTAATTTAAGTAATCTGCAAAATGTACAGCTATGAGTGGGCCCCTGCTACGATCGGGCTCGACATGAAAGTGAGGCAAACGAATCGTATTAAGCGCGGGCCTTTTTTAAAACAGAAAGGCTCAATTCTAATAATACCTACCAGAAAATACAGTCTATTTTTTATCGCACTTACTTGAACAGATCACTGATGCATCCTCGTTGTGTCCACAGTTATGCACACCCCATGGATTGTGTCGACAACTCACAATGGTACCTTCATTTCCTTGACACTGAACATCGTCCAGCCAAATCTTTCCACTTCCTTGACCAAACCGTGAACTGTGTGGGGCACTGACAGCAAACGAATACCCAAGTTGACGACAGACAACTCGAGCATCATTTTTATCCCAATTATCGTCACAAACTGTTCCCCAGGTATCGTTGTAATAGATCTCCACTCTGCCCTCTCCAGGCCAATTTCCTCCAATCAGTCTTAAAGTTGCTAGTGTATAAGATAGAGGTAAATTCTTATTTGGGTTTTGAAAAACAACTCTATTCCCTTATCTGTTATCCTGACATGCACACAGAATATTTTAAAATGGAAAACTTTGTCTTTTTGTGTAATCTGCAGGGAACTTCGGCGATGCTATTCGACTGAAGTGTGCAAAGAAATAGGGGAATACTGCGAAATGTAACAGAACAAGGCTAGGAATTTTCATTTTGAAAAAGCAACCACCGAAAGACCGGAATGACGCCGTCATCTTTCACCCCCTCTTCGATGACCAAATTTATTATTGAGGAACAGAACTTAACTTTTCCCACGAGACTTGATTTAAAAATAAAAACGTCCGTGAAAACACCTTGACATACTGGCCAAGAGAGTTTAATGGGACCAGCAGAGAGGGAATCTTAATGTGCTGGCGTGGGTATGTGAAATTCACTAAATTTATTTTTAGCGGTTGTAATTAAACGGAAGTCTTATTCCTAAGGCGTCTGTTGAATTCTCTCTTGTCAACGCTGAATCAAGTTTTAACAAGAGTGGCAAATCAAAGGTGAGAGTACGGGGATGATTACAAAGCCCGTTATGTATTACACCAATCATGCTGTGATATATCATTTAGTAGTTAATTAAGCGATGTGTGTCCAGAGTTTTGTGCAAATGGCTGCATAGGTGAATTTTTAATGGCAATACTATGAACTGCGAGCTAATAAGAGTAGGAAAAATTATCTGTAGAACCGTTTCAAAGAGTCACACTCATGTGACGCCTGTCAAGTAATAGATCCTTCTTTGCACAATGTAAACTATTCCAATGAGTCTACAATTATATGGTCAGTAATTTCAGTATTTCTAATAGTAAACAGAATCATACAAACAACGTATTAAAAAAGCTTGCCCACCCAAAATATCGGGAAATTCTCGGGTCCAAGGCAAGTTTAGCCTGAACAGAGGTGTCCGCCCTGAATGGAGGTTGGGCTGGGGCTTGTTAATGATTAACCAACAAATAAAACTGCATTTTTTATTCTGCCTCGGAATCTGCTGCAGTCATTATTTCAAGCATCTAGATAATGTAGAAAAAAATCCTGATTAACTTATTTCTGTAATGTAGTGTGTTGAAGTCCCACAAGTGTAATACGTCGTTTTCAAGTGAGATAGTTCATGTTTTGAAAGCTGTCGCCATTGTGACTAGTGAATATTTAAACTTATCAACGAATTTTGCCGTTAGTCAGCTTTTTGGTGCTGATTAAAGTGTCCCTTGAATGGAGGTTAAAGCCGGGTTTCGGAATCCAGAAAAAGTGTTCCTTTCCTCTGAATAGAGATGTCCCTCCAATAGAGGTAACAAATAAAAAGGTTATGTATGTGAACATTTTCCTGGGACTCCACTGAATTTTCCCTTCAATAAGGATAAGTCCCGAGAGGGTCCATTGTAATTGACATTAGCCTCAACTCTAATAAAATCTATTAATTAATACTTATAAATTACAATCTATTTATTATTACGCTTACTTGAACAGATCACTGATGCATCCTCATTGTGTCCACAGTTATGCACACCCCATGGATTGTGTCGACAACTCACAATGGAACCTTCATTTCCCTGACACTGAACATCGTCCAGCCAAATCTTTCCACTTCCTTGACCAAACCGTGCACTGTGTGGAGCACTGACAGCAAACAAATATCCAAGTTGACGACAGACAACTCGAGCATCATTTTGATCCCAATTATCGTCACAAACAGTTCCCCAGCTACCGCTGTAATAGATCTCCACTCTGCCCTCTCCAGGCCCACTTCCTCCAGTCAGTCTCAAAGTTGCTATTGTATAAGTTAGAGGTAAATTCTTATTTTGGTTTTGAAAAACAAAGAAACAACTCTATTCCCCTATCTGTTATCCTGTCATGCACACATAATATTTCAAAATGGAAAACTTCGACTTTTTTTGTAATCTGCCCAGAACGTCTGGGATGCTATTCGACTGAAGTGTGCAAAGAAATAGGGGAATACTGCGAAATGTAAAAGAACTAGGCTAGGGATTATCATTTTAAAAGAGCAACCACCAAGAGACCGGTATAACACCATCATCTTTCAGCTCCCTCTTCGAATACCATATTTATTATTGAGGAACAGAACTTAACTTGAATTTTCCCGCAAAACTTCATTTAAGGTGTTGGCATGGATATGTAAATTTCATAAAATTTATTTTTAGTGGTTGTAATTAAACGGAAGTCTTATTCCTAAGGCGTTCTCACATTTTAAACAAGTCCAGAAATCAAGCCCTCAATACAAAAAAAGCAGAATATTTGCAATGGGGGCTGTTGAATTCTCTCTTGACAACGGTGAATTAAAGGCACAGTATAACGTTACTGCGCATACACGAAACTTTGATTTTTGGACAGGATGTCACAAAATCAAAAGATGCGAGGACAGTAAGAGAACCTTGAAAAATCCGTTTGCGTCGCGCTTGGTTGAGTTCAATGCTACACTTAAACTTCTCAGGATTACAGATCAATGATACATTGTTCCCGTTAAATTTCGATTTGGGGAAATCGGGATTTTTTGGCGTTACTTTTATTGCCGTTCGCCAGAGGACCAAAACAAGAAAAGTGCTTTGATGCCGATTGACGGCTTATTTCTTCTGCTAGCTTCCATACAAGCTCAAATAATTGTGAAAGGAATACGCAGAAATGAAACAGCAATAATAAAGACTGAAGATGGAGAAATGATCGTCGCAGTGAACGCAATTTATGCAATTGCGTAAAGAAGCCTGAAAAAAAATTCAGGACTTCAGCGGAGTTTGAACCCGTGACCTTGCGATTACCGGTGCGATGCTCTACCAACTGAGCTATGAAGCCACTGACGTTGGGAGCAGGTCAATTGTGGGATCATATGTCCCGTGAAAGAAATGAGTGTTAATGATATATGAAATAAATCATATTTGCGGAATTGAAATGAAGATGAAGAAATGATCGTCGCACGGGAACATATGAACCCACAATTGACCTGCTCCCAACGTCAGTGGCTTCATAGCTCAGTTGGTAGAGCATCGCACCGGTAATCGCGAGGTCACGGGCTTAAACCCCGTTGAAGTCCTGAATTTTTTTCAGACTTCTTTACGCAATTGCAGAAATTGCGTTCACTGCGACGATCACTTCTTCATCTTCATTTCATTTCCGCAGTTCACATATGATTTATTTCATATATCATTAGCACTCATTTCTTTCACGGGAACATATGAACCCGCAATTGACCTGCTCCCAACGTCGGTGGCTTCATAGCTCAGTTGGTAGAGCATTGCACCGGTAATCGCGAGGTCACGGGTTCAAACCCCGTTGAAGTCGTGAAATTTTTTCAGGCTTCTTTTCCCTCCTAAATGTTGTAGACTTGCACACCTATATGGCCTACCGAAGATACATAAGGAACAACTTGCTATGCGCCCAATTCTCTCCGCTAAGCATACTTATAACTATGAGTTGGCTAAGTGGCTAGATGAAAAACTGAAACCACTCTCATGCAATCAGTACACGGTCACAGACACCTTTGAATTTGTCAACGAAGTACAAAGCCTAGGGATCAACAGAGGCGATATTCTAGTATCCTATGATGTCAACTCTTCATTTACCAATGTACCACTAGATGTAGCTATCCAGATCTTAGCTGACAAAGCTTTCACTGATGACTGGTTTAACAAGACCCATGAACTGAACCTACCCAGAGATCAGCTAATTGAACTACTCCACGCAGCCACTAAGAACCAATTCTTTCAGTTTAATGGAAATCTCTATGAGCAAACAGATGGCGTCGCAATTGGATCTCCTCTTGGTCTTCTGCTCGCCAATGTCTTTATGTGCTCCATTGAAGATAAGCTCGATCAAGATGGCAAATTGCCCTTCTATTATCGACGATATGTGGATGACACATTTACCATCATGCCTGATATAGCATCAGCCGAAATTTTTTTTGATACCCTAAACCACTGCCACCCATCAGCAAAGTTTACTATATATGGAGGTTGAACGGAATGCCTCTCTTCCTTTCGTCGGTGTTCAACTGTTAAACTTAGCTCCCAGAAACAAGACCAAGGTCTACGTAAAACCAACTAATACGGGCCTTTTACTCCACTACCAGAGCCACGTGGAAAATCGGTTCAAGCGCAGTCTAATTACCACCATGTTAGATCGAACTTACCGCATATCTTCCGACTGGTCGTACTTCTCACAAGAATGCGATCGGCTTGAGACTGTATTCTTAAAGCTTAAGTACCCGAGGCACCTATTCCTATGGATTCCAAGGTAGCAGACCAGCAGCAAATTCCATCAACCGACAAGACTCCAGCCCCCATCCGAGTTGTCCTACCATTTTTAAAAGATCAGGTCTCTGCTAATATAGTGAAAAAACGTCTCACAGACCTCAGCTTAAAAATCAAGACCACTATTCAGCCCGTGTTCATCAGCAGAAAACTCAACGAAGACCTTAAATTTCGAGAAGTCAAGCGAGCCATTGTTAACCAACAATGTTTAGTTTATCAATTTCAATGTAACCTGTGCGATGCAGGATATGTTGGTTATACTCGCGGCCACCTCCACGAACGCGTTGATGGACACAAACAGAAATCGTCGCCAATTTGTAAACATGATCTTAGCGAACATAACTCGGACGTACCATTTTTTCTTTCAGAACAATTTCACGTGCTCACTAAAGGTTCTAACAAATTTGATCGCCTAATTAAGGAGATGCTCTTTATAAGAAAACTCAAACCATCCCTAAACGTGCAGGCGGACTCGATTCGCGCAAAGGTATTCACTTGAAGAACTTGTATGCTAATTTGTAGAGACTATAGAGATCAAATCTTCGCATTATTTATTGGTGTCATGATGATACCGAAACGTCGGCTTTTAACGTTAATATTCGCTTGCTTATGTTTTAAGAAATCGTTTTAGATCAAGACTTCTTTATGCAATGGCATAAATTGCGTTAACTGCGACAATCATTTCTTCATCATTTCCTTTCCGCAGTTCATATGTGATTAATTTCATATATCATTAACACTCAATTCTATCACGGGAACATACGAACCCACAATTGACCTGCTCCCAACGTCAGTGGCTTCATAGCTCAGTTGGTAGAGCATAGCACCGGTAATCGCGAGGTCACGGGTTCAAACCCCGTTGAAGTCCTGATTTTTTTTTTTTTTCAGGCTTCTTTACGCAATTGCATAAATTGCGTTCACTGCGACGATCATTTCTTCATCTTCATTTCATTTCCGCAGTTCATATGTGATTTATTTCATATATCATTAACAACAATAAGGACTGTAAGAAAGAAACCATTGAGACATTAATGTGGCTAAGGAGATCTTGTGCAATTATGTTTTGTAACGACGCGTTAGTAAACTTTTAAATGAACCTCCCAAAGGCCGACAAAATCAAACAAAGAGGCGCTACAAGTTTACAAAACTTAGCGCCATGAAATCATGAGGCGATGAGTCTTCGCAGACCGCGAGCCAAATTTTCAATAAGACGAAAGATTTCTTCGAAAGTTTAAAACATTACTTGAGAATGTAAACAACAAATCACCGTCGGCGATGCGGTCCGGAAAGGAATCTTGTCGAGTCAATATGACAGTTCTATTGTCTTTTGAAGAAAAAAACAGATGACGCTCGCGCGCGCGCACATTCGGGACACTGTTTCTTTAAGTTTGAGCAACAGTGGCGAATCAAAGGTTAGAGTGCGCGGATGATTCGAAAGTCCCTTATATATTACACCAATCATGCTGTGATACATCATTTAGTAGTTAATTAAGCGATTTGTGACTAGTGGTTTGTGCAAATAGCTGCGTAGATGAAATTTTAATGGAAATACTATGAACTGCAAGCTAATAAGAGTAGAAAAAAACTATCTGTGGAACAGTTTCAAATAGTCACACTCATGAGACGCCTGTCAAGTAATAGATCCTACTTTGCACAATGTAAACCATTCCAATGGGTCTAAAATTATATAGTCAGTAACTTTATTATTTCTAATAATAAATAGAATCAAAAAAACTACATATTACAACAGCTTCACACCCAAAATATCGGGAAATTCTCGGGTCCAAGGCAAGTTTAGCCTGAACATAGGTGTCAGCCCTGAAAGGAGGTTGGGATGTGAATGTTAATAATTAACCAACAAATAAATCTGCGTTTTTTATTCTGCCTCGGAATCTGCTGCAGTCATTATTTCAAGCATCTAGATAATGTACAAAAAAAATCCTGATTAACTTTTTTCTGTGATGTGGTGTGTTGAAGTCCCACAAGTGTAATACCCCGTTTTGAAAGCTGTCGCCATTGTGACTAGTGAACACTCAAACTTATCAACGAATTTTGCCGCTAGTCAGCTTTTTGGTGCTGATTAAAATGTCGCTTGAATGGAGGTCAAAGCCGGGTTTCGGGACCCAGAAAAAGTGTTCCTTTCCCTTAATAGAGACATCCCTTTAAATAAAAAGGTTATGTATGTGAACATTTTTTCTGGGACTCCAATGAATTTTCCCTTGAATACGGACGTGTCCCGAGAGGGTCCATTGGTAATTGACATTCGGCTCAACTCTAATAAAAGCTATAATAATAATAATAAATTACAATATATTTATTAATACGCTTACTTGAACAGATCACTGATGCATCCTCATGGTGTCCACAGTTATGCTCACCCCACGGACTGTGTCGACAATTCACAATGGAACTTTCATTTCCTTGACACTGAACATCGTCCAGCCAAATCTTTCCACTTCCTTGACCAAACCGTGCACTGCGTGGAGCACTGACAACAGACGAATACCCAAGTTGACGACAGACGGCTCGAGCATCATTTTTATCCCAATTATCGTCACAAACAGTTCCCCAGGTGCCTCTGTAATAGATCTCCACTCTGCCCTCTCCAGGCCCACTTCCTCCAATCAGTCTCAAATTTGCTAGTGTATAAGTTAGAGATCTATTCTTATTGGGGTTTTAAAGAACGAACAAACAAAGCGAAAAAACAAACAACTCTATTGCCCCATCTGTTATCCTGTCATGCACACAGAATATCTTAAAATGGAAAACTTCGTATTTTTGAGTAATCTGCACGGAACTACTGCGATGCTATTCAACTGAATTGTGCAAAGAAATAGGGGAATACTGTGAAATGTAACAGAGCAAGGCTAGGAATTTTCATTTTGAAAGAGCAACCACCAAGAAACCGGTATAAGGCCGTCATCTTTCAGCTACTTCTTCGATGACCGTATTAATGAGGAACAGTACTTAACTTGAATTTCCCCGCGAAACTTGATTTAAAATAAAACTGTCCATGAAAACGCCTCGACATACTAGCCAAGAGAGTTTAATGGGACCGGCAGAGAGGGAATCTTAAGGTGTTGGCGTGGGTGTGTGAATTTCACTAAATTTATTTTTAGTGGTTGTAATTAAACGGAAGTCTTATTCCTAAGGCGTCCGCGCAAATTTAGTCAAGTCCAGAAATCAAACCCTCAAAGCAAAAAAAAAAGAAGCAGAATATTTGCAATGGCGGCTGTTAAATTCTTTCTTGACAACGCTGAATCAAGTTTGAACAACAGTGGCGAATCAAAGGTGGGAGTGTGGGGATGATTGCAAAGCCCCTTATGTATTACACCAATCATGCTGTGATATATCGTATAGTAGTTAATTAAGCGATTTGTGACGAGAGGTTTGTGCAAATGGTTGCGTACGTGAAATTTTAATAGAAATACTATGAACTGCAAGCTAATAAGAGTAGAAAAAAACTATCTGTGGAACAGTTCCAAATAGTCACACTCATGTGACGCCTGTCAAGTAATAGATCCTTCTTCGCACAATGTAAACTATTCCAATGGCTCTACAATTATATAGTCATTATTTCATTATTTCTAATAATAAATAGAATCGCACAAATTCTGTATAACACCTTGCCCACCCAAGATATCTGGAAATTCTCGGGTCCAAGGCAAGTTTAGCCTTAGCATAGGTGTCCGCCCTGAATGGAGGTTGGGCTGGGGTTTGTTAATAATTAACAAACAAATAAACCTGCTTTTTTTATTCTGCCTCGGAATCTGCTCCAGCTTCTAAATAATGTACAAAAAAATCCTGATTAACTTATTTGTGCGGGATGTGATGTGTTGATGTCTCAAAAGCGTAATACACCGTTTTCAAGTGAGATAGTTCATGTTTTGAAAGCTGTCGCCATTGTGACTAGTGAATACTTAAACTTATCAACGAATTTGCCATTAGTCAGCTTTTGTGTGCTGATTAAAATGTCCCTTGAATGGAGGTTAAAGCCGGGTTTCGGAATCCAGAAAAGTATTCCTTTCCCCTGAAAGATATGTCCCTTTAACAGAGGTAAGAAATAAAAAGGTTATGTATGTGAAAATTTTCCTGAGACTCCCCTGAATTTTCCCTTCAATTCAGAGGTGCCTCGAGAGGGTCCATTGTAATTGACATTCGTCTCAATTCTAATAAAAGCTATAATACTTATAAATTACGATCTCTTTATTATTACGCTTACTTGAACAGATCACTGATGCATCCTCATTGTGTCCACAGTTATGCTCACCCCATGGACTGTGTCGACAATTCACAATGGAACTTTCATTTCCCTGACACTGAACATCGTCCAGCCAAATCTTTCCACTTCCTCGACCAAACCGTGCACTGTTTGGAGCACTGACAGCAGAAGGATACCCAAGTTGACGACAGACAACTCGAGCAGCATTTTCATCCCAATTATCGTCACAAACAGTTCCCCAGGTACCGCTGTAATAGATCTCCACTCTGCCCTCTCCAGGCCAACGTCCTCCAATCAGTCTTGGTGTATAAACTAGACACAATCAATTCATATTTTGGTCTTGAAACAAATATAAACCTATTTGATTATGCAAGCATTAGCTTCAGGGCTTACGCGTTTGTTAAAAGTGCTCGAATTTGAGCACGTCTCGGCTTAAAGTAAATGCTCTAAAGCGATGAAGGGGTAAGCAAAAGCCGTTGACATATTTAGATGTCTTATATTTTTTGCAAACTCTCCCTTACTCCCTCCCGCCCTGTCATCTGTAGTCAGAGCCAGTTACAAACAACCCACCACTTGCCTTGCTTAAACTTAATTCAAATCTACAGGGCTTCCAAACACAACCACCAACTTCAGGGGGAAACGAGGTGTCTTGTGGCAGAGGTGCAAATCGCCAATTCAAAAACTTGAATATAAAATGACTTAACACTAGAAGTTGAATTCTAATTTCAACAGTGTTGAACAAGGTTAATTAACTCACTGATTACTAGCAGTTTTTTTCCCTTTACTTTAATTTTACATTTACATCGGTATTTTAACTTTTATTTTTTTTTTGCTTTTTAAGCATACTTAAATACACAGGTCGTATTTAATATCACGGTTTCCTCGATTTACACGGGTTTTTAATTGAGCTGGTGCACTATATATCAAGTGAATAGCAATCTAGAGTTACGTCAGAAAGAACACAACAATGATCCCTAACCCGCGTAAACAATAACACAATTATCTCCACACAATGAAACCACACAATAGTGTATATATTGACTTGGTACATCGAGCATCAATCGGTTTTGAACCAAATTAATTCAAAATGGCAGATTTAATATGGCGTTATTCCAGTACGTTGTCTAACAATAAACAAAGTCATCATGACGCCACCGCTATTGTTAAAGATTATCCGTGTGTTAGCCAGCTTCATAAGTTTTTTCAAACATACCACTATTTCAGCATTTTTCGCTTCATGGCTACTCCTAGACAAAAAAAAATTATGAAATTTTGGTTCTGCTTATAACTCATAACAATCGTACGTCATAAGTACGTCAAATCGCGTTAGTTATCCCTAGATGTTGAAAATGATGAGTACATTATTAGGTGTAATTTTGGTGGATGTGTTATGAACTGTTTTAAGTTATCCATGGGAGCCTCCCACATTTCTCTGTCGTAGGAAGCCAGAAAAGGAAAAAAAAAACATGGTTAGACTAGGGTAAAACTTCTGTTTATTAAGTGGGACGATAAGTTTTGTCATGTTTTGTCGAACTTTTGCCGTTTAAAAGCTACAATATTCCTAATGATCATTTATGTGTAGATCATTTTTTAACGACCAAGAAATGTAGCTGTGTTTTATCCGTTTAAAAAAACTGTTTGAAAAAAAAAACTGGTTAGTAGGACTAATGTCTTTTATTTTCTCTTACCCATGGCAATTACCTAAGCAACGTGGAACAGAGGAACTCCAACTTCTATTAGCTTGACAATATATAACATCAGTCCCCACTAGAGTGTAATTCTTATCACAAACAAACTTGACTGATCCACCATAGACGTAGCCTTTCTTGATAATCTGCTTTCCGTTTGCTGGTTTGCCAGGATCACCACACTCAACAGCTATAATAATTACAGGGTGGTTAATTTTGTAGCCTTTGTCGTTTACGTAAAATGAACTAATACAACAAATGAAGATAGCAGGGTATTAAGTAACTGCAACTTGAATGGACGCACACCAGTTAATTCTTCTTTAAACGGTTCAAAGTTGCGGAGTATGTAATTCATTTTGCAACCATTACCGAAATCTGTCACGCAATTTAAAAAGTTGCAAATAAAACAGCCCGCTTTACCTCCAAAATCAACACAAGCTTTTATCTTTAAAAACAAGAATGAACGCTAACCTTTACACTTGGGAGAGGCAGTGTTCCACCTTCCATCTACACAAGTCAGTTCAGCCTCGCCCTCAAGTGTGTACCCAAGGTTACAAGAGTATCGAACTGTTTTTCCGCGCGTGTAGTTATTACCGATTTTACGACCATGATTCAAAACACCAGGTGAGCGACAGTTAGCTTAATCAAAAAGAAAAAAATCAAGCTTAGCTACAGAAAAAAGTAAGGGAACAAAACAAATTGCTCCTTATTTCTTTAGTTTTTTAAAGAAACTAACTCATTGAGTTATTTTGATTTGGACTTTACCTTATTGAGACCAAGGAACATCTTTGAATATCTTCAAAATCGTTTAAACTATGAAATCAAACTTAGCAAATAGTCCTACAAAATAATCTAAGAACATTTAAAAACATGGCGACCTGCACGTCAACTTTAACGTTACCATGGCAACCCAGGTTTAACACCCTTGTTTTACGAAATTCGTCTTTTTTCTATAAAAACTGATTTATTTCAAGGTTTTCTGGCTGAAATATTGTATCACAATCCATTTAGAATTATTTAAATATTTGTTATAACTGTTAATTCAGTCAAGGCCTTTTGGTGACCAAATTGGCACTTCTCCCATAATACACATACTCCCCCAAAATTGTGCATAAGCATTGTCTTCAGTCTCTCCTGGGAAAACTGCAATACCCAGGAAAAATTGAAAAAAAGGCTATGCAAAACTTAAGGGGGCAAACGAGGTGTATTATTGGAGATGTGCAAATGGCCAATAGACCTTTATACCGATACGGCGGCCATATTTGATTAATTGGTTTTAAGGAGTATTATGGGATGCCCAGGGGGCATGAGTTTGATCCGTTCGGTATTTACGCTCGCTTTTCGGAAAATATTCCGAACGTTTTCCTAGAATATGTTTGTAATGGGAAAAAAGATTTGGGGCTAATAATTGTCGCCGCGTTTCCCAAGAAATAGTTGGTGAAAGAACCATACCAGTTTCTTCGGAGGTACGTTAATTCTGCTCTTGCAAATAGCAAAGGCACTTGGCTACTTGGATGAGACTACTGAGCCAAAAGGGATTTAAGGTGAACAAAAATACTAATTAAGTTTGCTCATATCATTTTAAATTTGGAAGACCGGTTGACAGTCATCCTCATCCCACGCCGCTCTTTCTGAAGGGCTATGAAAGGGAAATAGTAACACGTAAGAGAAATGCTCCCATGGACGTGCATCTAGTACAACCAATTATTAGTAAGAGGAAGAGGTCAGATAATGATTCTAAATAGCAAAAGAAAAAAGAAGCAATTAAAATTGTGGACACTCCGAAGAAACTGGTATCGTCTTTCACTGTACTATTTCTCACGTAAAAGGCGATCATTATTACATCCAAACACGGTAAAAAGTTCTTTTTCCCCATTAAAATCTTATTGTTGAAAAACTTTAGGAAAAATTGCCCCGAAAAGCTCTCTAAGATACTGAGTGAGTGTATCGGATGGTGCTCATGCCCCCTCGGCATCCCACAATACTCCTTAAATCTAATTAATTCAATTAAGTTCACTTCCTCTATAAGCAAGGTATTAAATACAATTTCAAGTGCTTTACCTGTTTTGGTGTAGATAACTTTCTCGCGTGGAGAGAAGTTGACGACAGGCACCAAAGCGGAACTGGGATAGGAGCATGTGAATATAAACTCTGTGGTAAACTCTCTGGAAATCCCTTCGCTGTCTTCGCCGCCTTCATCACGACTCTTAACTATCAGGCTATTTTGATAAGTGATTGTGTCTCCTTCGGCGGTGTAGTTAGTCTTGCACGAATCAAGCGGAGTGTTCATCATTAAGTGTGTATTGTTAAGAGACCCGTATTCAGACAATTGGCAGTCATCATCCTTCAGAGTAACTTTGTCGAGGTCAATTTTGACGATTGGTGCGTACTCCAGTGTAACAATCATTTTGTCTTTTGTACACTCCACAGTCAATCCTGCAAAACAAAACAATTATGCGTATTTCTACTAGAGCAAGGTGTTGCCTTAGGGCCTTTTTGCGATCTTGCAGCTCTCGGAAGGCCTCACGGGATTGGTTTGCAACCGGTAGGAAAACCAATAAACAAACAAAGTTAACAATGCAATCTGGGTCCAATTAAATTAGAAGTTCTGAAGAGCTGCAAGGCTTCTGGGGCCTTTTTTTCTTGTTAAGGTACAGCATTAAATTATATCAGCTATTGAAAGTTCCAACTAGCACAAAACATAGATAAACCAACACCATACAGGACAAAAACGGCAATCGGTAGATATTGGAGTCAAATTTTAACAGTGTTCAACAGTATTAATTATCAGCAGTTTTTTTTTTTATTTTTACATTTACATCCCCTTTCTTAGGAGGCCAGAAAAGATTTAAAAGAAAAAAGCATGGTCAGATTAGGGTTAAACTTTTGTTTATTCCGTGTGACGATAAGTTAATTTTTTTATCCAACGAACCTTTGTCGTCTTTTGTAGAACTTTTGTCGTTTAAAAGCTACAATATTGCTACTAATAATTTATGTAGAGATCATGTTTTAACGACCATGAATTGAACTGTCGTTTTTTATTATTAAGACCTCTTTGAAAAAATTAGTTAGCGGGACTAATGTCTTTTATTTTCTCTTACCCATGGCACTTACCTAAGCAACGTGGAACAGAGGAACTCCAACTCCTATTAGCTTGACAATATATAACATCAGTCCCAACTAGAGTGTAGTTCTTGTCACAAACAAACTTGACTGATCCACCATAGACGTAGCCCTTCCTGACAATCTGCCTTCCATTGGTGGGTTTGCCAGGATTACCACACTCAACAGCTATAATAATTGCAAGGGATCTAAATTTTTAATCTTTGTCCTTTACAATTAAACAAGTATGGGAAATGAAGATCACCGGATTCTAGGTAAAACTTTGAGTACAACTCGAGTAGATGCACTGGAGTTAATTCTTCATTTGACGGTCAAAATTTGAGGGCTTATTTATTTTGGAGCAATTACAAAAAGTTTGTTACATAATGTTAAAAGTTGAAAAAAACAACAGCAGCAACAACAACGACGTTAAGCTCCAAAATCAATACAACCTTTCAGCGGAGCCCCATAGCTAAGGAAATGTGGTAATCTACCCATCCGAGAAAATTTGGTAATCTCGTGACCGTACACCGACTGACCGCTCGCCAGACCGTCCGTCCGCACCACAGGAAAACCACTGTTTACTCTCACACTTTCAAGAGAAAACTAATTGCGCATCAATGTTGTGACTAATTGACAGCTGTCAAAACAGGGTATTTGCTGACCAGTATCACCTGACCGTACCGCGGGCTCAAGTCTCGACCTAACGAGGTCCAGTATTTTTTTGAAGTTATCCGCGGACAAATTACCAGTTATAAATGATCGCAGGCTCAAGTTTATTTTTATCAATGATTCATATCAAATATGTTTTGTTTATGTCACTATGGCCCCGCACTATTAGGATTGTGATTTCTAACTGACCTCGGACGCGAAAATTCATCCAGTTTTTTTAAAACTACAGGCGGGGAAGACATTTTCTTACCATGGTCAGGCGTTGGTCAAGCCCTAGGTCCAATTTTTATGCTCTGATTGGTCAAAATTTGACAGGTGAGTTCATGTGGAAAATTCATGCATCATCTGGAAAATTGTTCACTTTGACAGCTGGAGCTAACAGAGTTTTGTGTCAACTTGTGAAGTTTTTAACTGTCTTTTCCCTCTGGAAGTACAAAATGAAATACAGCTGCTATCAAGAGTCTTCTGTTTATTCATGGCTGGTTTGTTTACTGGGGTTTTGGTTGAGAAATGCGTCGCTTGGAAAATTCGGTAATTCGATTTCGGATGGCATCGTTTTCGTTTTGTACCCTGCTTAATGCGTAAGAGGGTTTAAAAGTCTCAAGCAACTGTGGCCTTCCTTGATAGCTTTCAGGAACTCAGGAGGAATCTCGAATGGTAAGCCTGAGTAATTATTGTATTTGATGTTTGTCTTTTTTATATCTAATTTCATGAAGTCGAGCACAGTTTGTGTGGCAAGTTTATACACGTTTGTAAGATTTCGTCAATGATCTGACCCAGTATCAGGTTTGATATATAAGCTTACAGAACTTTGAAAAGCCTTCAGATATATTTTCTCACCGCAAATAGAAAGAAAGCATTCCGAAGAATATTTAGTTATAAATTTCGCTGTAGAGAGAAAACTTTAAGCGATTTTCTTGCTTCGAGGAGTACATCTTTGAAAACAGTAAACACCGCGCCGGGAAGCTGGCTTAAAACATAAGCTTTAGCTTTACGCTTAAAGACTCAGGACTTTTAGAGACACTTTAATAGTTGTCTTCGTGAATGAAAATTGTTGTCTCTGTAAATATTTCACCGAGTTATATTTCTTTTATTGATTGTTAGAAGTCTCTCTTTCAGTTTTAATCGTTTGTCCGTGCCGTTTGTTTTCATCGTTCAAGAACATCGCTTGCAGGAGTACTCAAAAATGTTGCGCGTATCAAACGCTTTATAAGTATTACACATCGTTATAACTGAAACCATTAAAAAACAAAAAGTAATAACAATAAATTCGTTGTTATGTTGCAGCGTAACTCTATTAAAGTTCATTCAAAAACTCGACCACACTGACAGCTCGCACTATAGAGATGAGAACCGGCTGGCCGTATAGGTGATTTTGGAAATGTTTTGAACGGTTTCGATTGATCGTCCTGAATATTGACTGAGTGCAATTTGTCTTGAAAATTTGTGAAATACCGCTTTCTGTCCGAGTTCTGTGTGATAAATAGTACTGTTCCACCTCAGATGTGATCTATAAAAATTATAGAAGGTTGGTTTACACACCCCCAGATTTGTTGTTCGACCTGTCGAACGCAAAAAAATTCGGCTTGATTTGTTTTCCAAGAATTTGTTTTCGAGGCCTAATCTACTGTGATCTTGAATGTGATCGAAGATGTTTGCTATTTTTTGGGTGTACATATAAGGCTATCAATTCGATGAAAGATCTTTCACTCTAAAATAACTTAGCCTTTCCCTCAAAAGTCACATGAATGTGCGCTTAAGTTAACTGATTTGTGGATTACAAGTTTAT
The DNA here is from genome assembly GCF_958299795.1 of Porites lutea. Lineage (NCBI taxonomy): Eukaryota > Metazoa > Cnidaria > Anthozoa > Scleractinia > Poritidae > Porites > Porites lutea. The sequence continues at coordinate 52,075,995 of NC_133201.1, read as the reverse complement.
TGTATGATTTAAATTATAAATTTATTAATTGGAGCTTCGCTTTTAGCCCCGACTAAATCTATATATTATTTTGGAAAACAATAAGACCGCGTACAGCTCGCGTGGTCTCACGTACCTTCCCCATGCATGATAGGATGTGTTGTGCGTTTCTTAAATTCCCTGCAAATTTTCCAGCCTAAAGCCATTTTTTTAAATTAAAAACCACAGGTAACCCAGGCTCTGTGACAGTACCACAGTACCGTCCCAGTAAAATTACAGCGTTTGTATGGGGTAAAAATACCATCCTAAACTTTTTAGAAAATACTAAATAAAGATCAATGAAACTTACTCTGCAGTTAATTTTTGTTGTCCTTATTGCTTTATTTCTCTTGGCCAGAGCTAGTGGTACTCGAGTTGGCGATTGAAGTTAAGTAGATCTCTTTGTTTGCAATCTTACGGCTTCATCTCGAATTCAAATATTTTTTTACAAAAGTGACATAAAAAGCTGACGTGCTGAATAGTTGAAATTTCAATGGCAAGTTAATTGCTGGAGGGTGGATCTGCGGCATCAAAGGCATGTCTCCAGGCTCCGCCACCCTTTTCCCTCCCCAGACTACCTCTCGGCTCGCTACGCTCGCCGATTTTTTTCTGCCCACGCCCATTTCCTTTCCATTTCCAGTGCGTATCCTAGTCTCAGGCTACAAGCTATATACCTCTAAATACAAATTCACTCACGCTTACGAATGTACCTTTGCACTTGGGGGTATCAGTATTCCATGTTCCCTCTTCACAAGTCACTTCAGCCTCGCCTTCAAGTGTGAACCCAGCGTTACAAGAGTATCGAACTGTCTTTCCGTGCTTGTAGTTATCACCAATTTTAAGGCCGTGATTTATATCAGCAGGTGATCGACAGTTAGCTTTAATTTAAACAGAAAGAAAAATCTTAATAACAGAAAAACAAGGGTAAACGAATGATTTGTTCTTTAAGACCAAATTTCATAGTAAATTAATTGGTTTCGTTAACTTGCGTTTCTCTTAGTTTTATTCAGCACACTAAGTTAAATTGTTCGAACAACTAGTATTAATACGTATTTTTAAAAAGCTACAATTTTCTACTGCTAATTTTCATACATTATGTTTCTACGACCATTTTATTATACAGTTTTTTTATACTTTAAGGCAAAAACTAATGAGGGTAAATGTCTTTAATTTTCTCTTACGCATGGCACGTACCTACGCAGCGTGGACGAGGGGAACTCCAACTCCTATTAGCTTGACAATATATAACATCAGTCCCCACTAGAGTGTAATTCTTGTCACAAAAAAACTTGACTGATCCACCATAGACGTAGCCCTTCCTGACAATCTGCTTTCCGTTTGTTGGTTTGCCAGGGTTACCACACTCAACAGCTATCGTAATAATTACAGGGTGGTTAATTTTGTAGCCTTTGTCGTTTACATATAATAAACCAATACAAGAAATGAAGATTGCAGGGTATCAAGTAAAGCTTTAGCCTGCACCTTGAAAAGACGCTCACGAGTTAATTCTTCTTTTACCAGTTCAAAGTTGCGGGCTATAAAATTCATTTTCCAGTCATTCCCATAATTCTCCACGTCATTTGAAAAGTTGCAAATAAAATAACCTTAACTTCCAAAATCAACGAAAGCTTTTATTTTGGAAATGGAAAACAAGAATGAACGCTTACCTTTACACTTGGGAGTGGCAGTGTTCCATCTTCCATCTACACAAGACAGTTCAGCCTCGCCTTCAAGTGTGTACCCAAGGTTACAAGAGTATCGAACTGTTTTTCCGTGCGTGTAGTTATTACCGATTTTAAGACCATGATGTAAATCACCAGGTGAGCGACAGTTAGCTTAATCAAAAACGAAAAAAATCAAGCATAGCAGCAGAAAAAAAAGGAAGGGAATAAAATAAATTGCCCGTTATGTCTTTAGTTGATAAGAAACTAATTGACTGAATTATTTCGATATTGCTTTTACCTGATTCAGCCGTTCTGAAAGACCCAAATATCTTCAAAATAATTCAAACTACGTGTATGACAACAAATTTAGGAAATTTTTCTCAAAATGATCAAATAACATTTTAGAATTATCGCGACCTGTACGTCAATTTTGACGTTATCATGGTAACCGAGGTTTTAACAGCCTTATTTTACAATACTTGCCTTTTGCACTACATAAAATGATTGGATCAATTCATTTCAAGGTTTACTTATTGAATATTGTATCCCAATAAATTTATAATATTTCGTATATTTATTATAACTGTTAATTTAATCCAGGCTTTTTGATGACTAAATGCGTCATTTGCACTTCTGCCATAATGCACCTTGTTTGCCCTCAAAAATTTGCATAAGCATTGTCTTCGTTTCCTGGAAAAACTGCAATACCCAGGAGAAATCACAAACAAAGGTTATGGAAAACTTTAGGGGGCAAACGAGGTGTCTTATGGCAGATGTGCAAATCGCCAATTCTAAAACTTGAATATAAAATGGCTTAATGGTAGAAGTTGGATTTAAATTTCAACAGTATTCAACACAGTTAATTACTAGCATTTTTCCTTTTTTTTTCCTTTCAATTTTAAATTTACATGGGTATTTTTACTTTCATTTTATTTTTTGCTTTTTAAACATACTTTAATAGACAGGTCGCATTTGATATTACGGTTTCCTCGATTTACACGGGTTATTAATTGAGCTGGTGCACTATATATCAAGTGAATAGCAATCTAGAGTTGCGTCACAAAGAACACGACAATGATCCCTAACCCGCGTAGACAATAACACAATTATCTCCACACAATGAAACGACACAATAGTGTATATATTGACTTGGTACATCGAGCATCACTCGGTTTTTCAAAATGGAAGATTTAATATGGCGTTGTTGCTGTACGTTCTCTAATAATAAAAAAAGTCATCATGACGCCTCTGCAATTATTAAAGATTATCCGTGTGTCAGCCAACTTCATAATTTTTTTCAAACATTTCACTATTTTAGCATTGTTCGCCTCATGGCTACTCCTAGGCAAAAAAAATGAAATTTGGATTGTGCTTATAACTCATAACAATGTTACGTCATAAGTACATCAAATCGCGCTAGTTATCTCTAGATGTTGAATGTGATGACTACATTATTAGGTATAATTTTGGTGGATGTGTTATGATCTCTTTTCAGTTACAGAGGGGAGCCTCCCACGTTTCCCTGTCTTAGAAAGCAAGAAAAGGAACAAAAGCATGGTCAGATTAGGGTTAAACTCTTGTTTATTAAGTATGACGATACATTTTCTCGTGTTTTGTCGAACTTTTTCCGTTTAAAAGCTACAATATTTCTACTGCTAATTTATGTATAGATCAGTTTTTAACGACCACCAAAGGTAACTGTGTTTTACCCCTTTAAAAACCTTTTTGGAAAAAACAGTTAGCGGGACTAATGTCTTTTATTTTCTCTTACCCATGGCACTTACCTAAGCAACGTGGAACAGAGGAACTCCAACTCCTATTAGCTTGACAATATATAACATCAGTCCCCACTAGAGTGTAATTCTTTTCACAAGCAAACTTGACTGATCCACCATAGACGTAGCCTTTCTTGACAATCTGCTTTCCGTTTGCTGGTTTGCCAGGATCACCACACTCAACAGCTATAATAATTACAGGGTGGTTAATTTTGTAACCTTTGTCGTTTACATAAAATGAACTAATACAAGAAATGAAGATAGCAGGGTATTAAGTAACTGCAACTTGAATAGACCCACGCAAGTTAATTCTTCTTTAAACGGTTCAAAGTTGCGGGCTATGTAGCTCACTTTGCAACCATTACCGAAATCTGTCACGCAATTTAAAAAGTTGCAAATAAAACAACCCCCTTTACCTCCAAAATCAACACAAGCTTTTATTTTAAAAAAACTGGAATCAACGCTGACCTTTACACTTGGGAGTGGCAGTGTTCCATCTTCCATCTACACAAGACAGTTCAGCCTCGCCTTCAAGTGTGTACCCAAGGTTACAAGAGTATCGAACTGTTTTTCCGTGTGTATAGTTATTACCGATTTTAAGACCATGATTTAAAACACCAGGTGAGCGACAGTTAGCTTAATCAAAAAGAAAAAATCAAGCTTAGCTACAGAAAAAAGTAAGGGAACCAAACAAATTGCTCGTTATTTCTTTATTTCTTTATAGAAAGTAACTCACTGAGTTATTTTGATTTGGATTTTACGTTATTGAGACCAAAGAACATCTTTGAATATCTTCACAATAGCTGAAACTATGAAATCAAACTTAGCAAATAGTCCCAAAAAATAATCTAAGAACCTTTTAAAAGCAAGGGGGCCTGTATGTCAACTTTAACGTTACCATGGCAACCCAGGTGTAACAGCCTTGTTTTACGAAATTCGTCTTTTTTTCTATAAAAACTGATTTCTTTCAAGGTTTTCTGGTTGAAATATTGTATTACACTCAATTTAGAATTATTTAAATATTTGTTATAACTGTTAATTCAGTCAAGGCCTTTTGGTGACCAAATTCGCACTTCTCCCATAATACACATACTGATGTTCCGAAATTTTTCCTAGAATATCTTTGTAATGGGAAAAAAGACCGTTGTGTTTATTTGGGGGTAATAATGATGGCCGCGTTTCCCAAGAAATAGTTGGTGAAAGAACCATACCAGTTTCTTCGGAGGTACGTTAATTCTGCTCTTGCAAATAGCAAAGGCACTTGGCTACTTGGACGAGACTACTGAGCCAAAAGGGATTTAAGGTGAACAAAAATACTAATTAAGTTTGCTCAAATCATTTTAAATTTGGAAGACCGGTTGACAGTCATCCTCAGCCCACTCTCTTTCTGAAGGGCTATGAAAGGCAAATAGTAACACGTAAGAGAAATGCTCCCATGGACATGCTTCCAGTACAACCAATTATTAGTAAGAGGAAGGAGTCAGATAATGATTCTAAGCAGCAAAAGAAAAAAGAAGCAATTAAAATTGTGGACACTCCGAAGAAACTGGTATCGTCTTTCCGTGTACTATTTCTCGGGTAAAAGGCGATCATTATTACATCCAAACACGGTAAAAAGGTCTTTCTTCGAATTACAATCTTATTCTTGGAAAACTTTCAGAAAAATTGCCACGAAAAGCGCGCTTAAATACTGAGTGAGTGTATTGAATGGTGCTCATGCCTCCCTCGGCACCCCATAATACTCCTTAAATCTAATTAATTCAATATGGACGCCGTATCGGTAAAAAAAAAACTGAAGATAAAATGACTTAATGGTAGATGTTGGATTCAAATTTTAACACTGTTCAACAGTGTTAATTATCAGCAGTTTTTTTTTTATTTTTACATTTACATCCCCTGTCTTAGAAAGCCAGAAAAGGCAAAAAGCATGGTTAGATTAGGGTTAAACTTTTCTTTATTCCGTGTGACGATAAGTAAATTTTTTGCTACAACGAACCTTTGTCGTCTTTTGCAGAACTTTTGTCGATTAAAAGCTACAATATTGCTACTGCTAATTTATGTATAGATCATGGTTTAACGACCAAAAATTGAACTGTCGTTTTTTACTATTAAGAACTCTTTGACGAAATTAGTTAGCGGGATTAATGTCCTTTATATTCTCTTACCCATGGCACTTACCTACGCAGCGTGGAAGAGAGGAACTCCAACTCCTATTAGCTTGACAATATATAACATCAGTCCCCACTAGAGTGTAATTCTTGTCACAAACAAACTCGACTGATCCACCATAGACGTAGCCCTTCCTGACAATCTGCTTTCCGTTAGTTGGTTTGCCAGGATTACCACACTCAACAGCTATCGTAATAATTACAGGGTGGTTAATTTTTTAGCCTTTGTCGTTTACGTATAATAAACCAATACAAGAAATGAAGATTGCAGGGTATCATTTTCCAGTCATTCCCATAATTTGCCACCTCATTTGAAAAGTTGCAAACAAAATAACCTTTACTTCCAAAATCAACGAAAGCTTTTATTTTGGAAATGGAAAACAAGAATGAACGCTTACCTTTACACTTGGGAGTGGCAGTGTTCCATCTTCCATCTACACAAGTCAGTTCAGCCTCGCCTTCAAGTGTGTACCCAAGGTTACAAGAGTATCGAACTCTTTTTCCGTGCGTGTAGTTATTACCGATTTTAAGGCCGTGATTTATATCACTAGGGGATCCACAGTCAGCTTTAATTTGAACAGAAAGAAAACTCTTAATAACAGAAAAACTAGCCAGGGTAAACGAATGATTTTTTCTTTAAGACCAAATTTCATAGTAAATTAGTCGTTAACGTGCGTTTCTCTTAGTTTTATTCAGCACACTAAGTTAAATTGTTCGAACAACTAGTATTAATACGTATTTGTAAAAAGCTACAAATTTCTACCATTAATTTTCATATATTACGTTTCTAAACAACTTACTCTTACTGTTATTTATACTTTAAGGCAAAAACTAATGAGGCTAAATGTCTTTAATTTTCTCTTAGGTATGGCACTTACCTAAGCAACGTGGAACAGAGGAACTCCAACTCCTATTAGCTTGACAATATATAACATCAGTCCCCACTAGAGTGTAATTCTTGTCACAAAAAAACTCGACTGATCCACCATAGACGTAGCCCTTCCTGACAATGTGCTTTCCGTTTGTTGGTTTGCCAGGGTTACCACACTCAACAGCTATCGTAATAATTACAGGGTGGTTAAATTTTAGCCTTTGTCTTTTGCATATAATCAACTAATACAAGAAATGAAGATAGCAGGGTATTAAGTAACTGCAACTTGAATAGACGCACACGAGCTAATTCTTCTTTAAACGGTTCAAAGTTGCGGGGTATGTAATTCATTTGTACCGAAATCTCTCACGCAATTTAAAAAGTTGCAAATAAAACAACCCGCTTTTCCTCCAAAATCAACACAAGCTTTTATCTTAAAAAACAAGAATGAACGCTAACCTTTACACTTGGGAGAGGCAGTGTTCCATCTTCCATCAACACAAGTCAGTTCAGCCTCGCCTTCAAGTGTGTACCCATGGTTACAAGAGTATCGAACTGTTTTTCCGTGCGTGCAGTTATTACCGATTTTAAGACCATGATGTAAATCACCAGGTGAGCGACAGTTAGCTTAATCAAAAACGAAAAAAATCAAGCTAAGCAACAGAAAAAAAGGAGGGGAATAAGATAAATCGCCCGTTATGTCTTTAGTTGATAAGAAACTAATTGACTGAATTATTTCAATTTTGCTTTTACCTGATTCAGCGGCTTTGTAGGACCCAAATATCTTCAAAATATTCAAACTCTGGTATGACAACAAATTTAGGAAATTTTTCTTACAATGATCAAATAACGTTTTAAAATTATCGCGATCTGTACGTCAATTTTGACGTTACCATGGTAACCGAGGTTTTAACAGCCTTATTTTACAATACTTGCCTTTTTTACTATATAAAATGATTGGATCAATTCATTTCAAGGTTTACTTATTGAATATTGTATCCCAATAAATTTTGTATATTTATTATAACTGTTAATTTAATCCAGGCTTTTTGATGACTAAATTCGCCATTTGCACATCTGCCATAATGCATCTTGTTTGCCCTCAAAAATTTGCATAAGCATTGTCTTCGTTTCCTGGAAAAACTGCAATACCCAGGAGAAATCACAAACAAAGGTTATGGAAAACTTTAGGGGGCAAACGAGGTGTCTTATGGCAGATGTGCAAATCGCCAATTCAAAAACTTGAATATAAAATGGCTTAATGGTAGAAGTTGGATTCAAATTTCAACAGTGTTCAACACGGTTCATTACTAGCATTTTTTTTCCTTTTTTTTCCTTTTAATTTTAAATTTACATCGGTATTTTTACTTTTATTTTATTAATTTTTTGCTTTTTAAACATATTTTAACACCCAGGTCGTATTTAATATCACGGTTTCCTCGATTTACACGGGTTTTTAATTGAGCTGGTGCACTATATATCAAGTGAATAGCAATCTAGAGTTACGTCACAAAGAACACAACAATGATCCCTAGCCCGCGTAAACAATAACACAATTATCTCCACACAATGAAACAACACAATAGTGTATATATTGACTTGGTACATCGAGCATTACCCGCTTTTGAACAAAATTAATTCAAAATGGCAGATTTAATATGGTGTTGTTCCAGTACGTTCTCTAATAATAAACAAAGTCATCATGACTCCTCTGGAATTGTTAAAGATTATCCGTGTGTCAGCCACCTTCGGATTTTTTTTTAAACATTTCACTATTTTAGCATTTTTCGCTGCGTGGCTACTCCTTGACAAAAAAATGAAATTTGGATTCTGCTTATAACTCATAACAATGTTACGTCATAAGTACCTCAAATCGCGTTAGTGATCCCTAGATGTTGAAAGTGATGAGTACATTATTAGGTATAATTTTGGTAGATGTGTTATGATCTGTTTTAAGTTACAGAGGGGAGCCTCCCACGTTTCCCTGTCTTACGAAGCAAGAAAAGGAAAAAAAAACATGGTCAGATTAGGGTTAAACTCTTGTTTATTAAGTATGACGATACGTTTTGTCGTGTTTTGTCGAACTTTTGTCGTTTAAAAGCTACAATATTTCTACTTCTAATTTATGTATAGATCAGTTTTTAACGACCACGAAATGTAACTGTGTTTTACCCCTTTAAAAACCTTTTTGGGAAAAAATAGTTAGCGGGACTAATGTCTTTTATTTCTCTTACCCATGGCACTTACCTAAGCAACGTGGAAGAGAGGAACTCCAACTCCTATTAGCTTGACAATATATAACATCAATCCCCACTAGAGTGTAATTCTTGTCACAAACAAACTTGACCGATCCACCGTAGACGTAGCCTTTCTTGACAATCTGCTTTCCGTTTGCTGGTTTGCCAGGATCACCACACTCAACAGCTATAATATATACAGGGTAGTTAAAATATTTTAGCCTTTGTCGTTTACATGTAATAAACTAATAAAAGAAATGAAGATAGCAGGGTATTAAGTAACTGCAACTTGAATAGACCCACGCGATCTAATTCTTCTTTGAACGGTTCAAAGTTGCGGCGTATGTAGCTCATTTTGCAACCATTACCGAAATCTGTCACGCACTTTAAAAAGTTCCAAATAAAACGACCCGCTTTACCTCCAAAATCAACACAAGCTTTTATCTTTAACAGCAACAATGAACCCTAACCTTTACACTTGGGAGTGGCAGTGTTCCACCTTCCATCTACACAAGCCAGTTCAGCCTCGCCTTCAAGTGTGTACCCAAGGTTACAAGAGTATCGAACTGTTTTTCCGTGCGTGTAGTTATTACCGATTTTAAGACCATGATGTAAATCACCAGGTGAGCGACAGTTAGCTTAATCAAGAACGAAAAAAATCAAGCTTAGCGATGGAAAAAAGGAAGGGAATAAAGTAAATTGCTCGTTATGTCTTTAGTTGCTAAGAAACTAATTGACTGAATTCTTTCGATTGTGCTTTTACCTGATTCAGGGGCGATGAAGGACCCAAATATCTTCAAAATAATTCAAACTCATGTATGACAGCAAATTTAGGAAATTTTTCTTGAAACGATCAAATAACATTTTAAAATTATCCCCACCTGTACGTCAATTTTGACGTTACCATGGTAACCGAGGTTTTAACATCCTACTTTTACAATACTTGCCCTTTTTACTATATAAAATGATTGGATTTAAGGTGGCTCGATACAGTTTTTTAGGGTCAATACCTCCCACGTTTGAGCATAAACTACGTCGCAATAAACAAAGTTTTGGAAAAATTGCCAACACAGTTGTATTAGATAAGGATGAAAATTTGTTATGATCATGGTTGGAACGGCATCGGAGTTGTCATAGCAAAGAAATGACGCTGTTACCTATTTTACTTGCAGCACTATATCTCGGCACTGGGAACTGTTCTTCGAAAATCGTTCACGGGAGCTTTTTCCTCCAATAGCGGCCTCGATGTTCGTGAAGTTTAAGCGAAATCTGTAAGAGCGTTATCGAGATATTTTGCGATGAAGTTTTTATGGTTAGAAATACAGTAGAAAATGGACAATATTGTTGTTTGGCTGTCATCTGTAGAAAATAAAGCGCTTTTGACATGCAATTTCACCTCAGAGTAGTTTCAATCTTTTTAAAAACCTGTGTGAAAGATCATGGAAATAGCTCCAGCCGATTGCTAGAAAGAAGGGTTTGATTAGTATGTATCGAAGCGCTCTTGTTAGCGCTTTATTAAACATTTTGGTCTTCTTTATCAAATTAGCGAATAATTTTTAAACTGCACGTTAGATTTTTTTAAAAAAATTAAGATTCTTGAGATTATTAAACCTTCCTTTTATATGAACTTTTAGTTTCAAGATTATTGATATATCGTAAGGCAGTAAAATAAGGGCTACAATTCGTTACTTTTTTATTGGAAGTTTCGTCATTACAGGTGAAAGCCTGTCATTATTCAAGGCATTGTCTCCAAGTTTCATTTTCACGTGAATAGCAGTAACTAACAACGCATTTGACATATGCAAAAATGCTAGCTATTGTTGTGCATGAAAATATGAAACTTGGAGACAATACCCTGAATAATGAGAGGCTCACCCTTGTAAACACAAAATTTCTGCCAAAATATGAGCGAATTGTAGCCCTTATTTTACTGCCTTACAATACATCAATAATCTTGAAACTAAAAGGTAATATCAATGGAAGGTTAATCTCTAGAATCTAATTTTTTTTTAAAAATCTATCGAACGGTTTAAAAATTATTTGCTAATTTGTTGAAGTAGACCAAAATGTTAAAAAACCGCGCCTCGATGCATACTAATCAAATCCTCCTTTCTAGCAATCGTCTGGAGCTATTTCCATGATCTTTCACACACTTTTTTAAAAAGATTGAAACTACTCTGAGGTAAATTGCATGTCAAAAGCGCTTCGTTTTCTACGGATGTCAGACGAACATCAAGATTGTCCATTTTTTACCCTATTTCTAACCATAAAATCTTTATCCCAAAATATCTCAATAAAGCTCTTACAGATTTCGCTAACAATTCACGAACATTGAGGCCGCTATTGGAGAAAAAAGCTCCTGTGAATGATTTTGGAAGTAGAGTTCCCAGTGCCAAGATATACTGCTGTAGGTAAAATAGGTAATAATAGCGTCATTTTATTGCTAAGACAACTCCGATGTCATTGCAACCATGATCATAACAAATTTTCATCCTTATCTAATACAACTGTGGTGGCAATTTATCCAAAACTTTGTTTATGGCGACGTAGTTTATGCTCAAACTTGGGAGGTATTGGCCCTGAACAACTGTATCGAGCCACCTTAATAATGCACCTTGTTTGCACCTCGAAAATTTGCATAAGCATTGTCTTCGTTTCCTGGAAAAACTGCAATACCCAGGTGAAATCACAAAAAAAGGTTATGGAAAACTTTAGGGGGCAAACGAGGTGTCTTATGGCCAATGTGCAAATCGCCAATTCAAAAACTTGAATATAAAATGGCTTAATGGTACAAGTTGGATTCAAATTTCAACAGTGTTCAACACAGTTAATTACTAGCATTTTTTCCTTTTCTTTTCCTTTCACTTTTAAATTTACATCGGTATTTTTACTTTTATTTTAATTTTTGCTTTTTAAACATACTTTAATTGACAGGTCGTATTTAATATCACGGTTTCCTCGATTTACACGGGTTATTAATTGAGCTGGTGCACTATATATCAAGTGAATAGCAATCTAGAGTTACGTCACAAAGAACACAACAATGATCCCTAACCCGCGAAAACAATAACACAATTATCTCCACACAATGAAAAGACACAATAATGTATATATTGACTTGGTATATCGAGCATCACCCGCTTTCGAACAAAATTAATTCAAAATGGCAGATTTAATATGGCGTTGTTCCAGTACGTTCTCTAATAATAAACAAAGTCATCATGACGCCTCTGCAATTGTCAAAATTTATCCGTGTGTCAGCCAACTTCATTTTAGCACTGTTCGCCTCATGGCTACTCCTAGGCAAAAAAATGAAATTTGGATTGTGCTTATAACTCATAACAATGTTACGTCATAAGTACCTCAAATCGCGCTAGTTTTCCTTAGATGTTGAATGTGATGACTACATTATTAGGCATAATTTTGGTGGAAGTGTTATGATCTGTTTTCAGTTACAGAGGGGAGCCTCCCACGTTTCCCTGTCTTAGAAAGCAAGAAAAGGAAAAAAAACATGGTCAGATTAGGGTTAAACTCTTGTTTATTAAGTATGACGATACGTTTTGTCGTGTTTTGGCGAACTTTTGAAGTTTAAAAGGTACAATATTTCTACTGCTTATGTTATAGACCAGTTTTGAACGACCACGAAATGTAACTGTGTTTTACCCCTTTAAAAAACGTTTTGGGAAAAAATAGTTAGCGGGATTAATGTCTTTTACTTTCTCTTAACCCATGGCACTTACCTAAGCAACGTGGAACAGAGGAACTCCAACTCCTATTAGCTTGACAATATATAACATCAGTCCCCACTAGAGTGTAATTCTTTTCACAAGCAAACTTGACTGATCCATTATAGACGTAGCCTTTCTTGACAATCTGCTTTCCGTTTGCTGGTTTGCCAGGATCACCACACTCAACAGCTATAATAATTACAGGGTGGTTAATTTTGTAGCCTTTGTCGTTTACATATAATGAACTAATACAACAAATGAAGATAGCAGGGTATTAAGTAACTGCAACTTGAATAGACCCACGTGAGCTAATTCTTCTTTTAACGGTTCAAAGTTGAGGGGTATGTAGCTCATTTTGCAACCATTACCGAAATCTGTCACGCAATTTAAAAAGTTGCAAATAAAACAACCCGCTTTTCCTCCAAAATCAACACAAGCTTTTATTTTAAAAAACAGGAATGAACGCTGACCTTTACACTTAGGAGTGGCAGTGCTCCATCTTCCATCTACACAAGACAGTTCAGCCTCGCCCTCAAGTGTGTACCCAAGGTTACAAGAATATCGAACTTTTTTTCCGTGTGTATAGTTATTACCGATTTTAAGACCATAATGTACCTCACCAGGTGAGCGACAGTTAGCTTAATCAAAAAGAAAAAAGTCAAGCTTAGCTACAGAAAAAAGTAAGGGAACAAAACAAATTGCTCCTTATTTCTTTAGTTCTTTATAGAAACTAACTCACTGAGTTATTTTGATTTGGATTTTACCTTATTGAGACCAAGGAACATCTTTGAATATCTTCACAATAGTTCAAACTATGAAATCAAACTTAGCAAATAGTCTTAAAAAATAATCTAAGAACATTTTAAAAGCAAGGGGGCCTGTACGTCAACTTTAACGTTACCATGGCAACCCAGGTGTAACAGCCTTGTTTTACCAAATTCGTCTTTTTTCTATAAAAACTGATTTATTTCAAGGTTTTCTGGCTGAAATATTGTATCACACTCAATTTAGAATTATTTAAATATTTGTTATAACTGATAATTCAGTCAAGGCCTTTTGGTGACGAAATTCGCACTTCTCCCATAATACACATACTGATGTTCCGAAAGTTTTCCTAGAATATGTTTGTGATGGGAAAAAAGACCGTTGTGTTTTATTTGGGGGTAATAATGATCGCCGCGTTTCCCAAGAAATAGTTGGTGAAAGAACCATACCAGTTTCATCGGAGGTACGTTAATTCTGCTCTTGCAAATAGCAAAGGCACTTGGCTACTTGGACGAGACTACTGAGCCAAAAGGGATTTAAGGTGAACAAAAATACTAATTAAGTTTGCTCATATCATTTTAAATTTGGAAGACCGGTTGACAGTCATCCTCAGCCCACTCTCTTTCTGAAGGGCTATGAAAGGCAAATAGTAACACGTAAGAGAAATGCTCCCATGGACATGCTTCCAGTACAACCAATTATTAGTAAGAGGAAGGAGTCAGATAATGATTCTAAGCAGCAAAAGAAAAAAGAAGCAATTAAAATTGTGGACACTCCGAAGAAACTGGTATCGTCTTTCCGTGTACTATTTCTCGGGTAAAAGGCGATCATTATTACATCCAAACACGGTACAAAGTTTTTTCTTCGCATTACAATCTTATTCTTGGAAAACTTTCAGAAAAATTGCCACGAAAAGCGCGCTTAAATACTGAGTGAGTGTATCGGATGGTGCTCATGCCCCCTCGGCATCCCATAATACTCCTTAAATCTAATTAATTCAATATGGACGCCGTATCGGTAAAAAAAAAATTTGAAGATAAAATGACTTAATGGCAGATGTTGGATTCAAATTTTAACAGTGTTCAACAGTGTTAATTATCAGCAGTTTTTTTTTTACTTTTACATTTATATCCCCTTTCTTAGGAAGCCAGAAAAGGGAAAAAGCATGGTCAGATTAGGGTTAAACTTTTCTTTATTCCGTGTGACGATAAGTAAATTTTTTGCTACAACGAACCTTTGTCGTCTTTTGCAGAACTTTTGTCGATTAAAAGCTACAATATTGCTACTGCTAATTTTATGTATAGATCATGGTTTAACGACCAAAAATTGAACTGTCGTTTTTTACTATTAAGAACTCTTTGACAAAATTAGTTAGCGGGATTAATGTCCTTTACTTTCTCTTACCCATGGCACTTACCTACGCAGCGTGGAAGAGAGGAACTCCAACTCCTATTAGCTTGACAATATATAACATCAGTCCCCACTAGAGTGTAATTCTTGTCACAAACAAACTTGACTGATCCACCATAGACGTAGCCCTTCCTGACAATCTGCTTTCCGTTAGTTAGTTTGCCAGGATTACCACACTCAACAGCTATCGTAATAATTACAGGGTGGTTAATTTTTTAGCCTTTTCATTTACATATAATAAACCAATACAAGAAATGAAGATTGCAGGGTATCATTTTCCAGTCATTTCCATAATTTGCCACGTCATTTGAAAAGTTGCAAACAAAATAACCTTAACTTCCAAAATAAAGGAAAGCTTTTATTTTGGAAATAGAAATTAAGAATGAACGCTTACCTTTACACTTGGGAGTGGCAGTGTTCCATCTTCCATCTACACAAGTCAGTTCAGCCTCGCCTTCAAGTGTGTACCCCAGGTTACAAGAGTATCGAACTCTTTTTCTGTGCGTGTAGTTATTACCGATTTTAAGGCCGTGATTTATATCACCAGGGGATCGACAGTTAGCTTTAATTTGAACAGAAAGAAAACTCTTAATAACAGAAAAACTAGCCAGAGTAAACGAATGATTTGTTCTTTAAGACCAAATTTCATAGTAAATTAATCGTTAACTTGCGTTTCTCTTAGCTTAGTTTTATTCAGCAGACTAAGTTAAATTGTTCGAACAACTAGTATTAATACGTATTTGTAAAAAGCTACAAATTTCTACCGCTAATTTTCATATATTACGTTTCTAAACCACTTACTCTTACTGTTATTTATACTTTAAGGTAAAAATTAATGAGGGTTAATGTCTTTAATTTTCTCTTAGGCATGGCACTTACCTAAGCAACGTGGAACAGAGGAACTCCAACTCCTATTAGCTTGACAATATATAACATCAGACCCCACTAGAGTGTAATTCTTGTCACAAAAAAACTTAACTGATCCACCATAGACGTAGCCCTTCCTGACAATCTGCTTTCCGTTTGTTGGTTTGCCAGGGATACCACACTCAACAGCTATCGTAATAATTACAGGGTGGTTAATTTTTTAGCCTTTGTCTTTTACATATAATGAACTAATACAAGAAATGAAGATAGCAGGGTATTAAGTAACTGCAACTTGAATAGACGCACACGAGCTAATTCTTCTTTAAACGGTTCAAAGTTGCGGGGTATGTAATTCATTTATACCGAAATCTCTCTCGCAATTTAAAAAATTGCAAATAAAACAACCCACTTTTCCTCCAAAATCAACTCAAGCTTTTTTCTTAAAAAACAAGAATGAACGCTAACCTTTACACTTGGGAGAGGCAATGTTCCATCTTCCATCTACACAAGTCAGTTCAGCCTCGCCTTCAAGTGTGTACCCCAGGTTACAAGAGTATCGAACTCTTTTTCCGTGCGTGTAGTTATTACCGATTTTAAGGCCGTGATTTATATCACCAGGGGATCGACAGTTAGCTTCAATTTGAACAGAAAGAAAACTCTTAATAACAGAAAAACCAGCAGGGATAAACGAATGAATTTTTCTTTCAGACCAAATTTCATAGTAAATTAATCGTTAACTTGCGTTTCTCTTAGTTTTATTCAGCACACTAAGTTCAATTGTTCGAACAACTAGTATTAATACGTATTTGTAAAAAGCTACAAATTTCTACCATTAATTTTCATGTATTACGTTTCTAAACCACTTACTCTTACTGTTATTTATGTTTTAAGGCAAAAACTAATCAGGGTAAATGTCTTTAATTTTCTCTTAGGTATGGCACTTACCTAAGCAACGTGGAACAGAGGAACTCCAACTCCTATTAGCTTGACAATATATAACATCAGTCCCCACTAGAGTGTAATTCTTGTCACAAAAAAACTCGACTGATCCACCATAGACGTAGCCCTTCCTGACAATCTGCTTTCCGTTTGTTGGTTTGCCAGGGTTACCACACTCAACAGCTATCGTAATAATTACATGGTGGTTAATTTTTTAGCCTTTGTCTTTTACATATAATGAACTAGTACAAGAAATGAAGATAGCAGGGTATTAAGTAACTGCAACTTGAATAGACGCACACGAGCTAATTCTTCTTTAAACGGTTCAAAGTTGCGGGGTATGTAGCTCATTTTGTAACCATTACCGAAATCTGTCACGCAATTTAAAAAGTTGCAAATAAAACAACCCCCTATACCTCCAAAATCAACACAAGCTTTTATTTTAAAAAACAGGAATGAACGCTGACCTTTACACTTGGGAGTGGCAGTGCTCCATCTTCCATCCACACAAGACAGTTCAGCCTCGCCTTCAAGTGTGTACCCAAGGTTACAAGAGTATCGAACTTTTTTTCCGTGTGTATAGTTATTACCGATTTTAAGACCATAATGTACCTCACCAGGTGAGCGACAGTTAGCTTAATCAAAAAGAAAAAAGTCAAGCTTAGCTACAGAAAAAAGTAAGGGAACAAAACAAATTGCTCCTTATTTCTTTAGTTCTTTATAGAAACTAACTCACTGAGTTATTTTGATTTGGATTTTACCTTATTGAGACCAAGGAACATCTTTGAATATCTTCACAATAGTTCAAACTATGAAATCAAACTTAGCAAATAGTCTTAAAAAATAATCTAAGAACATTTTAAAAGCAAGGGGGCCTGTACGTCAACTTTAACGTTACCATGGCAACCCAGGTGTAACAGCCTTGTTTTACCAAATTCGTCTTTTTTCTATAAAAACTGATTTATTTCAAGGTTTTCTGGCTGAAATATTGTATCACACTCAATTTAGAATTATTTAAATATTTGTTATAACTGATAATTCAGTCAAGGCCTTTTGGTGACGAAATTCGCACTTCTCCCATAATACACATACTGATGTTCCGAAAGTTTTCCTAGAATATGTTTGTGATGGGAAAAAAGACCGTTGTGTTTTATTTGGGGGTAATAATGATCGCCGCGTTTCCCAAGAAATAGTTGGTGAAAGAACCATACCAGTTTCATCGGAGGTACGTTAATTCTGCTCTTGCAAATAGCAAAGGCACTTGGCTACTTGGACGAGACTACTGAGCCAAAAGGGATTTAAGGTGAACAAAAATACTAATTAAGTTTGCTCATATCATTTTAAATTTGGAAGACCGGTTGACAGTCATCCTCAGCCCACTCTCTTTCTGAAGGGCTATGAAAGGCAAATAGTAACACGTAAGAGAAATGCTCCCATGGACATGCTTCCAGTACAACCAATTATTAGTAAGAGGAAGGAGTCAGATAATGATTCTAAGCAGTAAAAGAAAAAAGAAGCAATTAAAATTGTGGACACTCCGAAGAAACTGGTATCGTCTTTCCGTGTACTATTTCTCGGGTAAAAGGCGATCATTATTACATCCAAACACGGTAAAAAATTCTTTCTTTGTATTACAATCTTATTCTTGGAAAACTTTCAGAAAAATTGCCCCGAAAAAGCGCGCTTCAAAACTGAGTGAGTGTATCGGATGGTGCTCATGCCGCCCTCGGCATCCCATAATACTCCTTAAATCTAATTAATTCAATATGGACACCGTATCGGTAAAAAAAAACTGAACATAAAATGACTTCATGGTAGATGTTGGATTCAAATTTTAACAGTGTTTAACAGTGTTAATTATCAGCAGTTTTTTTTTACCTTTACATTTACATCCCCTTTCTTAGGAAGCCAGAAAAAGGAAAAAGCATGGTCAGATTAGGGTTAAACTTTTGTTTATTCCGTGAGACGATAAGTTAATTTTTTGGTACAACGAACCTTTGTCGTCTTTTTTAGAACTTTTGTCGATTAAAAGCTACAATATTGCTACTGCTAATTTATGTACAGATGATGGTTTAACAACCAAAAATTGAACCGTCGTTTTTTACTATTAAGAACTTTTTGACAAAATTAGTTAGCGGGACTAATGTCGTTTATTTTCTCTTACCCATGGCACTTACCTAAGCAACGTGGAACATAGGAACTCCAACTCCTATTAGCTTGACAATATATAACATCAGTCCCCACTAGAGTGTAATTCTTGTCACATACAAACTTGACTGATCCACCATAGACGTAGCCTTTCTTGACAATCTGCTCTCCATTTGTCGGTTTGCCAGGATCACCACACTCCACAGCTATAATAAGAATCGTAGGAAAGTGAATATTTTAGGCTTTGTCGCTTACATATAAACTAGCATATGCAATGCATATTAACTGCTTACTAACTGAGCGCGAGGGCCGTGGAGGTCCGTACTGCCACTACCGAGGGCCAATATACCCAAGTACGGCTCGAGCAAGCTCGGTTAGTAAGTTGTTTATTATGTGGCACTCCGTTTTTGATAGTAAAATGCACTTCCGGTGGCTTACACTTAAAGGGCTTCCGCCGTGACATATGCGTGATGATGCAAGTAACTCAGACAAAAGCTAGCCTGCGTAGCAAGCGTTTCCGCGCGAGTTCGTCGAGAACGTCGGCACGGGAGCAAAAAAACTAACGCTTGCTGCGCAGGCTAGACAAAAGCAAGCTAGCACGAGTTCGAAAAACAAATTTATTGAATGTGAAATCGTCTGAAATCAGCTTAAACAAAACTTCAAAAATGCTTTGTAACGGAATCTGACAAAAGCAATTGTTGATTCTAAAATTCGAATAAAGGGTTTTTCGCGATCAAATAATATTTTCTTGATTACAAAATGTGGATCAAGTCAGTGTCAAGTGAAGCTGTGAAAATTAAATTAAAACTGGACAAAGTTGATAAAAAATAGCTTCAAAGTCAATCGTCCTCATCGCTTTCGATGACAATTCGACGCTTCCTTTCATTCTGAACAATATTCACATTACCATGAAATATTTGGAATGTGCACCCGTTTGATGGATCCTATGTTTGCACCTGTAAAAACTGGAACGTTGGAAGACAGATCGCGGATCGCTTGACGGATCAATCAATGTATTTGTTGTCGAACTTGCAGCGATGTCTGTAGTCGAGCGAGTTACTACTTCAAACCCTTAATTATGGACACTTGATAAAGCTTCATTTCTGGTTCCAGAAAGATCAGCTCTGCTGAGGGTCAAGGAGATCCTCTTTTGGTCTTTAGCACTGGCGGACTTGTAGGACTGTAAACTCTCCCTGCTTTTGTGGCCACTCAGTTGGGCTACAAAGTTGTCTGAAACATGAGCATCAAGGCGCCTCGAAATACAGGTTTTCCTGACAGAATGATTGGTTACTTTTTTTCCCTCGCTGTGAAGGCCAGCAGTCTTCGCTGCAGTGGACAGAAACTTTCCTATTTCATTTTTTCCGAGGGGTGCATTCATATACCAAACTTCTTCATTTGATCGTCGATTATGCCCGACCGCTAAGTAAAATGGCGACTCTGGTGCGTTCATTTCCGTTGGCCGGTGATTGCGGAAGTTTTTGTAAAAACTGACAGGACATCTTGCTGTATTGGTGGCATAAATCTTTGGTTGGAACCAGGGGGGAGGTGTCTCCAAGGAAATCTGTGGTACAGTCCGCCTGCCAGTATGACGTCTTACGTCAGTGACTTTCAAAACTATGGCGAGCAAAGTGTTCATCGAAGAGACGGATAAAAATTTCGATTTTATCACGGAAATACTGTTCCGATTTCTTGGATTTGGAGATTTTAAGGTTTCTATTGTCATAGAAAATTAGACTTAGTACTTTTTTGGAATGAAATGTCCAGTGGTGTAATGAATTTTAAAGATTCCTTTCTATCGTCGAGCAAATTTTACGGGCAATCATACCGACTGGTCACACTTTTGAGGGCCAGTGCACAGCAAGATTGAGGAGTTTAGACACAGCAATAGGAGGTTCATCAAAGGATGTATTATACTTTACACTGTGCGTATTTTCAGCTCTTCAGAGCTAGTGGAACCCCATATCATTCCTCTGAAAGTTCGCTTAGCTGTAGCGTTGAAAGAGGACGCTAAATGGCAGGTATTTGTGAGAGACTGTGAGCACTGAATCTTGTTGCTTTACCGCATTTTAATACTGTATTGGGCATACACCTGTAATTCTGTAATTAAATCCCGAAAACCAATAAAAGGTTTCGTATAATCATTTTTTGCGAGCAAACCCAGTGGAGATTTTAGGGTATTAATATCGTGATGATTAGGACGATGTTTAACTTTCGCCAGTTGGTCACTGGTGGGTGTTGGGTGTAAATTAGTACAGTTTGTGGTGCACTGTGTCTTGTTTGTCGCGATGTCAACTAACATTGAAAAAAATTCAGCTGTTTCAGAGGAGGGGCATGTCTTGACAGCTTATGGTTTTTATCTGGTCGTAAGCTTGGCCAGTATGCAGATCAAGACGTTTTGAAATCCCTTTTCCATAATAAAACTCCGGACTCAGCTTAAAAATATGTATTGATCCAAGTGCATGACCACCAGGGTCAGCAGTAAGAATAAAGAAAAAAAGGCCAACAGGAAAAATAGTGTTTAAAAAAGAGACCAAACAAGGGGAAAAAAAACGGTACATAGAAAAAGAAAACAGCGTCGCCGGAAGTCGAACCCGGTTTATCTGCACGTGCAAATAACTGTCGCACCCCTTGCTAATTTGCACAAGTGACCCCAGGCTCTTGCCCGTTACTATGTGAGGTCATACTGGCTGGCGGAGTGGGTCAAGAAACTTAGGTAGAAAACAATAGAGTTACATCCCCCCCCCCCCCCCCACCTCTGATTGGAACCCTCTTTGGTGTCCTCTCTCCTGACCATGTCAGGTCTTTTTGCCTTGCTAGGCCAACCAAACCAAGACTTCTTGGCCATCATTCTGCTGTTGAAGCTGAAAGTCACCCCAGCGTAACTTACGACTTTCATCTCTTGCTCGGAAACCGAAGTGTAGGGATAAAAACCATCACACAGTTCTTTGAAGCGCAACTGAATTGAAGTCGCCGAATTCTCCTGCTTCAAAAAGGGTATCCTCTTCGTCTTCGTCGATGGTTAACTTAAGATCAGGCCCAGTTTTAGCGGTTCTCATACATTCTCTCTAACGGCTACCGTTTCGCCTTGCCCGCTGGAATGTCAGTTTTCAAAGCGAAACGAAAATAGAACCTGATCTCAGGTTATCGATTGCCTGAGCAGCTTGCGGTTTGTTTCCTTTGCCGTGTTCTTGAACAACTGACTTTCGCTTCGCTGCAAGGACTTTTCTGGATTTTTCGAACTCATTGTTCTTAAGTATGTTAAACACTATCGCTGTATACTGCGCCGAAAACTGGAAACTGTTGTTGGCTCGCACTCTTTTCCATTTTTCTTGCGCCTCCGGCCATGCGTTCAAAAAAAATTCGACTAAGGTGGTTAAGCTCGGACGCACGTAAGCTTTCAGTTTTCTCATTTTTCATCATTAGCTTCCATGTAGCGGAGAAGAGTGTTCATATCAGTAGCCGTCTTCTTGTTTGTGTTTGGACTTTTTTGTTGGTTGATAAAATCGTCTATGGCCTCCTGGCTTTCGGTAATGCCTGTTTCAGTTTCTGCATCAAAAGTTTCCAGATATTCAGCATAATAAAACTCGCTTGGAGAATGTTTGTTCGAAATTTCGGTAAAATTTCAATCTTTTTAGCTTTTTCTGGTAGTTTCGCTGTGAAGAATGACAATTTCGCAGTTTTCTTTTGTTTGTTTTTCGCTGTTTTGGTTGCAAATTTTGAGTTTGCCAGCTTTTTTTCCAAAACAAAAATACACGGCTTCCATGAAAACGGTTCGATCCTGACCGAGAAAGAACCAATCAGAGCACACGGATTTGACTAAGACTGGCTTTGCCATATAATAATGCCGGATATTAAGAAAAACTTTTTACTACAACTTGGATAGGTGCAAACGAGTTAATTCCCCTATGAACAGTTCAAAATTTTGAGGTAATTCTTTTTATCAATGAAAAAATTCCACGTTATGTCAAAAGTTGTAAATGAAACAAAAGGTTAATACTTCCTCTAATTCAGGGCAAGATCTTATTTATAAAAACAAAAAGCTATGCCTACTTTTGCACTTTGGAGTATCAGTGTTCCATCTTCCGTCTTCACAAGTCAGTTGAGCCTCGCCTTCAAGTGCGTACCCAGGGTTACAAAAATATCGAACTGTTTTTCCATGCGCGTAGTTATTACCAAATTTAAGGCCATGATTTATATCGCCAGGTGATCGACAGTTAGCTGAATTTAAAAAAAAAAAACAAAGAAGAAGGAGAACAAATTAATCTTGTCTTACCCCCGTATGACGACATAAGAAAAGCGACAGGAAATGTCCGGTCAGAATAGTGTTAAACTTATTTTTATTTCCTAGCCGAGTGCGCTAAATTAATTTTTTTCATACAACTAACTAGCATATGTCTTATTAGAGTGACTTTTTCTACTGCTAATTTACATAAATCATGTTTCTAAGACCGTAAAATTTAACTGTAGAGGAGTATCAGAAAAATTTAGTGTGTGGAGTTAATGTCGTGGATTTTACCTAAGCAACGTGGAAGAGAAGAACTCCAACTCCTATTAGCTTGACAATATATAATATCAGCCCCCACTAGAGTGTAATTGTTGTCACATACAAACTTGACTGATCCACCATAGACGTAGCCTTTCTTGACAATCTGCTCTCCATTTTTTGGTTTGCCAGGATCACCACATTCAACAGCTGTAATATTTTCAGGCAAGTCAATTTTTTAACCTTTATTTGTCGTTTATATATCAGATAAACTATTGTAGAAATTCAAGACTGGGGGATAGAGCGGTTTTCATTTGAGTGTCGAAAAGTAATTGGTTTTGCACTTTCTACACGATGCGATTGGCTTAAAAGATTCGCGCCACCTTTTCATCCAATCAGAAGTAAAACCAAAGCCAATTGTGACGCGCTCGAATGCATTTTCCCGCGCTTTGCGTCAGCCACATGTAATTACTTCGAGTTTTGATTGGTTCAATGTATTGTCTGCGTCCTATGTGATTGGCCAGAGTAATTACTTTGGTTTTGGTTTTACGACACTCAAACGAAAACCACTCTATCAAGACTACAACTTGGATAAACGATGTTACGTGACGGAACAACCAAGAAATGTCCGCGAACAAGGTATAAGTGAAAAGAACTCCCGAGTACGATATAAGGCACGCAACAAAGTGTGACAACGAGCAGTTACCCTTTTTAACTATTGTTTATTTAGTTATACACCGTTATAGTTACTTAGGTTAAAGATTAAGTTAAGCAGTTCGTAAAGCAGGCAGGCTTACTGTCTTTCATGGCCATACAGGAACAAGTCCCAATTCCACTGACTTGAGACATCAATGCTTGATTTTCTTGACTCACTGGATCCTTTCCACTCATTGGCTTTTCTGTGTTCACAAACTCGTACGGGGAACTTCATCATGAACTCTTTTATCTTCTTCTCTTTTCTGCTATCGTCTCTTTCTTCTCTCCAGATATAGCAATGTCAAAGGTTATAGCTCCTCCATAGTTATTGCAGTTGATTATAGCTTTCTCACAGTATAGCATCCATAGCTGATAAGTTCAATCACAGCTAGCCACGAGGGAAAAGCCCTCGGGCACACACACACACAGCAACCTCTGTTACTTGGAAGCCTGCTTTTATACTTTTTCTTTAAGCATCTAGAATGTTCCGTTGCTATTTATAGTGTATTACAACATCTACTATTTGTGGAAACTGCTGAGTCACATTACAGATATTTCTGGAATATTACAGATGATAAGATAATTCTAGAAAAGTCTGGAATTGCATGACAGATAAACTAAAAATAATTCTGATCCTCATAACAACGAACACAAGTTAATTTTTCTTTCAACGGTTCAAATTTGCGAGCTAACTCATTTTGCAGCCATTGCAAAAATTTACTCGGAAATTTCAATGGTTGTGGCAAAGCTAAAGCAAACCCCTCAAGCTCTTTTCCGTCCGACAACGCATTTTTAGGAGTTCCCAACTCACGACTTTAGATTTGAGAAGATAAATACATGTAAATGCAGACATAACAAACTTTAAACAAATTGTGCACGCACAGGGAATGATTCGGAAGCGCGAAAGATGGCCCCAATTCCAACTATGATGTTCCTAAACAGCTCAAGGTTTTGTGAGTTGTGAGAATGGCGGCTTTGAGACTTGTTAGCAATAATAAGATCGGTGAAAGGTTTGAACCCAGGAGTCATTTCAAAAGTAGGTTGAGTTTGATCGTCCTAATGAACGTAGTCCTGAATAGGACTGTTGTTGTTGACAGTGACTGACGTTTCGACAACCTGTGCGGTAGTCATCTTCAGAGTCAAAGTGAGTTGTATCACGTCAGTTGATGGTATTATACTCTGGTTATTGGTCCGTGATTGGTCAATCACGTCGCGATGTCATTTGTTATTGGTTATTTACAAAACTTTCAGTGAACCAGTTGACCGAATTCTCGAAGACCGAGAAATCCCCTAGCTTACTAACCAATCGTGTGTGATGGCTGGGTGCTGGGTTATTGTGCTACATTAAGCTGTACCCACAAAATACTCATCTGCCGGCAACTTACGTTTGCATTCAGGGGTAGTCTCATTCCATGTTCCTTTTACGCAAGATATTATTTCTGACCCAAACAGTTCGTAACCAACGTTGCATCGAAATTGAATGGACGATCCAGAACTGTAATCCTCTCCGATGATTGAACCATTTTTGAAAGGTTCTGGATTCTTGCAATTGCCTTTGGGCAAGAAAGAGAACGAAAATGTTCTATTTATTTATTTAAAAAAAGAAGAATATACAGTTTACGTATACTTCCTTGAAGAAGAAATATTTCAATAAAAACTCTGCGGTCTAGTCATATCTCAAACCTTCACAAGTTGGAATACTGCCGTTCCATTTTCCTTGAACACATTTGATCTGCCTCAAACCTTGCAATTTAAATCCCTCGTTACATGAAAAAGAGACTAATGCTCCATTTTCATTGCCATTGTTGTGTATTTTTCCATTCCTAAGGGTTTGTAGTGGATCACAAGATGCTGAAGATGAAACGAGAAGTCAAACAAGTAAACACGTTATCAGTGTCATAACATGCCCATGATAGTTTGCTATAGGCATAAGTAAAAAAGACGATAGAAGAAGAGCTTAGCTGCTCTTTCTGTCTGGATAAGAGTAACTGCTGATTAGGGTCTAGTAACCAACAGCAGTAAGTCCGAATCACAAACAGGAAGCTTCTGGGATTAACACACGCGGCACCAAGTAAATCCTATGATTAAGTTATTTTTTTGTTTCGGTTTGGTTTGTTTTTTCTTTTGTATTTTGTTGTTGTTGTTGTTTTTTTTAATTCTGCAGTTTGAATTTGTTGTGTGTGTAGATCATAACTCATGGCTAAATAATCGGCAAAAATTCTGAAATTATCACGTCATTCAAAAGCTGACTTGAATTCTTGTATTTGTATTTGTATTTTATTTTTACTCCATCCTATAGATAATACATTAGTTGTACAATATTAATTAGTACAAGGTTGTTTAAACTACGTGCTACATAAGAAAAAAAAATTAGAATGGAGAAGGGCACATTATAGTGAAACTAATTATGGCCCTTTAACAAGATTGACTTTATTCTATTATGGCTTTGTTATTCATTAAAACACAAACACGCACGCACACACACACACGCAAACAAGTCAATTATTTTTTTAAGTGCCTTTTTGAACAGGATTTTTGATGATTTATTGCGAATAGAGAGGGAAAATCATATTCAAATAAAAGACACCAACAGGAGCTCTTAAACGAAAAACTAAATTATTTAAAGACACAAAAAAAGCAACAAATAACACTCAACTAGCCAGCTTCAAAAGACGCGGCCATCGTCATCGCTGACCGCTGACCAGATGAATTGAATTCGCGCCCTTTAACACACGAATTTCACAATTTCTTAATCCACGCCACTGTTTTGAAGTTCGCCATCTTTACCTACCTGGAGCAGAACATCCATAGAGCTCCAATCTAAGACAAGGAACCACAGGAACCATCAAAAACCTAAACGGGTCTTTTGGGTATATCCTGATTGATCGTGTCCTAATTGGTGGCTTGAAGACATTCTTTTTCAAGGATCTGCTGTTTCGATTACCTTTAAGTAGCTGTAAACAGAGAAAAAGGCCTATGTTTACATTCCTAGCTCAGTAATAGCTATGTTAGCAAAAAAAATTATGGAGCTTTGTTTTTGATAGTGATAAAACTTGTAATAATGAATGTATTTGTAATGTGTCATCAAATATTTGAAGGGACACCGTGGTCGCGATATTTTCTCAGTTTTGGGTTTGTGTGTTTAAAAGCAGCAGTAGTTTAGGCTCCACGGGAACAGAATACAAGATATATGTAAAAAACGTTGTTATGTTCCGAAAAGAGCCAACGAGATGTCAGAAATCTAAACCGCAAGCATCGACACCGTAATGGTGATTATCATATCGTTTCGCCATTTGCTTGCGTTTTGTTCCCTTCAATGTGAATGGTAATGACAAAGTAGTTATTATGAAAAAAAGTGGTTTTGTTTGCTACGTCGACAGTAACTTTATAATGCTGGTAAAAACATCACTGTTAGCTTTCAGAAAAAGTTACCTTTCCGTACGATGTCCATTTTTCGTCTCTCGTGTATGTAACTTCAAAATTTCTGGCCCAACTAGAATCGCGTGAACTTCCTTGGGTTGTTATCGCTGTTATAAGGTTTTCTTCGTCCCAAGTAATTTGTATATACGGTGATTTATCTCCCGGAGCTGAGCACCACGCTCTCGGTCCATCCAGCCGAGCAAATGCAGGTGCGTGATTGGCGCTTAGCTCAGACGATGACGTAATACCATTATCTGGGATTCTTTTGTCTTGCATTCCAAATTCGCTGCTACATTCTGATGCTTAGAAACAATATGTACGTTAGTATAATATCACACAAATAGGACTTATATTTGAGAGTCACCCCATGGACCTAATCGTATAGAGTAATGGTGGCTCCGAGTAGCATGATAAAAGCTAAAGTCAGATGCAAAAGCTAAAATAAAACGAGCTTGCAGAGTAGGCTGAACGTGACGTTAAGATTTTTATCTGGATTAGCAAGGCCAAGACGCTTCTCAATTACATGTCTATAAAACAACAGATACATTATTGTTTGGATCCAAGTAATAACCACTGAATTTTTACTTGAAACCTGTCTTTAAACTCACGTATGCGTCGGTATATACGACGGAAACGCCAATAACCAAGACGTGGGTGCTTTGTAATGCTGCTAAGTTATCCCTAACCGTCTCCTATTTTTCCTTGCGTTCACTTTCAGTTTTTTAAATGAACGATACGATGCGATAAAAATATGGCTGAAAACAAACATAAATAAGAAATTCCGATGTATTACAAATTATCGACTCAAAAAATCTTGTTTTTCTTTGGTTTTAAGAGTAAACAAACGTTTCAGACCACGTTTCAACGCAATACCGCACCTACAATGACTGCTTTAATTAAAGCTGAGTTCTTTAGCCTGAATGCTTAATCCCATTACTGGTGCTTCATCACTGTATTCTATTTTTGCACATCAAAGTTATACTTCCTTTAGTTAATGTCTTGCACGTACACCTTAAAGTTTATTTGTAAAGTGAATTTACCTACAATCTCATTATCTCTTACGTTCATAAAAGTTATATTACACCGTTGGTAAGTTGGTTTGTGGTGACTTTTTTTTCCTCCCGTTGTGCAGTGCGAATTGTATGCCGACACACACTAAGTTTAGCACACTCTCAAAGAGTAGCCATTTGGATCCTAAAAGCACCTTAATGTTGATACTTACTTGCACTTGCAGAACGTTGACCTATGAAACTCAGTGTAACGGCAAATAACCGCATTAAAATCTGATGAAAATAAAACCAGTAAAAAAAAATTATTCGGACTTTCACTTAAATGAGTATTACATAGTATTACATAGATGGCTGGCAATTTTTTTCTCTTTCAAGTGACACTTTTGACACGTTTCATGTTGACATAGAAGGGGAATGTCAGTTGGTTTATTCTCTCATGCGGTCATTAAATAAAAAAAACCTGAGCAGTGCTGTCTCAAAGAACGGAAGACAAATGTGCTGACACTCCCAACCAACAAGAGAACTTAGCCGAATGGATTCAAACGAAGAGGAAATGTTTCACAGACTTCCTATTATCAGTGCACTTGCAACTCACATCGCTTAATATACAGATATACAGCTGTTTATTTGAAACCTCTTCACTGTAAAGTTCAACTCTTCGAAGCTTGTCTGTGGCGTAAACACCTCCGATGTGCACAGCGGTGTTTACACTAGCCGATGGTTTAGCATGAAGTAAACTTTTATAGGGACAACAGTTATATATTTTTGTACCTTGAGAACATACCTTATATCCAACTGAAAACATGTCGAAGAGTGTGAAATGACAGAACCATCAGTTACTCAAAGATGGATTTTCATTCATTGACATCGACTCCGTGCTATTCTCGAAGCAACTCTGCAACTGATTATCGTGCAATGGTTGTTAACCTTTTAACACGCAAAAAGGTCACGTTTTCCCAAAATTTATGATGTCATGCGAAGAACTGAAGAAAGTGGCGAGCGGGTTCGATGAAAATATGCAACATAGTTTATTCATCGTTTAGAGTCATAAGGTCATTAAGCTGTTTAATCTGAGATATTTTAATAGCGGTATAAATTCAGAAAAGTCTATTTTAACAGGGGGTCGTCCGGATGAATAAGGAGTACTGCTGAAAACTATCAATCAGAATTAATATCATTTGCCAAAATAAATATTGTTCTTCTGTTTAGTAACATCCCTGGAACTGACTCGTCCCCAGTCGTCTCAAGTTGTCTCTACTCATTAATTATTTACTACGGAAACGCTTGGGTTATGCGCGCAGGGAAGATGGGAGAACGGGCTCTTTAGCCCGTTCTAGTCTTCCAAGCCAAAACTGAAAAGCTACAGGTTTCGACCAATTACTACCTCGAACTCGTTTTTTCAAGTAATGGGAAACTAAACAGTACAGTATTAGTAATGAAAATTTTAATCTCGTACCCAGATCTCCAACGGCCAAATTTAACTGGCTGAAATCTTTCCTTAAAAACGGTTACATTAATTACTTTTCTCTTGGTAGCGATAGATACTTCCATTCCATTTTGTCCAGTAAATGTTTGCCGAGTGCTAGATGTAATTTTAGTTTGATTACTTCAGGTCGTCTTTCATTTTTTTACTGAAAGTACATTTATAATAATGTAATCTGAAAGGAAAAAATACCTTTAGCCCGTATCGAACTTGATTGGTGCGCTAATTTTGTTTTAATTTGTAAATGTTATGTTAGTATAGGTAATAGCATGGTTTTTAGTGATATTTGGCATAAAGACCACGAATGATATTTCAAAATTGTCATACGTAATTTCACGAGCCGTTAGGCGAGTGAAATTTGAGACAATTTTGAAATATTACGAGTGGTATTTATGCCAAATATCACGTACAAATCATGCTATTAATTGTTTATCCTACTACCCTTAGAAGGTCTGTAATTTTCACATGTAGGTATTTCAAATTAAGCTGAAATACCACTACTCTAAGCCAATCAAATTGTAGAACTTTCTCATGTAGTAGTATAAGGTATAAAATTGCATGTTTTTATATTTAACTTGTAGGTATTGGCATCATGTCAACGAGGGAAGGTTACCGGAATTGTCACGGTTTTGAGTGGTCCAAAATAAAGCCGCAACACTAAGAGAGAATGATCGAGCTACCTTATCGTCTCTTGGTCGCAAATACAGTGAAACCGCTATCAAGTGGACCCTCAATTAAGCGGACACCCTCTAATAAGCGGATACTAAGCCTGGTCCCGAAACGAACGTCTGATATTTCCCTTTATAACGAACCCCTATTCAGTGGACACCTCTATTAAGCGGACGCGGACAAAAAAGTTGTATTTGGCTAATTTCTATTATTAAAAACCTCTATTAAGCTGACATCAGACTGAATTGACAATGGTAGTATTGGATTACGTCCTTGAAATACGTAGTACTGAAGTCAGTTAATGTTTTTACGTTTACAAACAAATTAAAGTTAGTAAGGAAAGGTAATGAATTTGAACTCTGGATAACTTCTTTAACAACATGCAACTTTAAATCACAGTACAGAGTAACCGCATGAATATTGATCGTTAACAAACGTTGCGCAATTTTTGCAACCTCTATAAAACGGACACCCTCTATTAAGAGGACACTTGGGAAGGTCGCGAAGGTGTTCGCTTAATAGAAGTTTCACTGTATAGATCTTGTCACGGTTTTCGACGCCATCTTGACGAGTAGGCAAACGCGTGAGAAATTACAGTGTTTGTATGAGAATCTAATGTCGAATAATTTCCGTGGAACGGCTGTTCTGAAAAAAATATGATTTGTAAACTAAGGCTTCACTCCAGAGGATTCTCCTGAAAAAATTTGAGGGCGTTACATGCACTAGGAGACCTAGAACCACTTTTAAAAATTTTCTATACATTTGTCTGTAAGAAAGTCCCGGGAAAATTACAGACAAATGTATGGAAAATCTAAAGCAATCCTCTGGAGAAATTTAAGCACAGGTACGCCCCAAAATTTTTTAGGACAATCCTTTGCCTTGTAGCTTTAGTTTACAATTGATATTTTTTTCAGAACAGCCGTTTTACGCAAATTATGAATTCGACATTAGATTCTCATACAAACACTGTAATTTCTCACGCGTTTGCCTACTCGTCAAGATGGCGTCGAAAACCGTGACAGGGTCTATACAGTGAAACTTCTATTAAGCGAACACCTTCGCGACCTTCCCAAAAACTAAAAAAAAACTAAACATGAGAAGTTCGACGCAGGGTGTCGATCACAATCGAAAAACTTGTATTTGGGCTTCAGGAAGAAGCAATAATTCCAGATAAGTAAAAAGTATCAATATTATTGCAGAGCAGGAGCCCATATAGCTCCTGTGCATAGTTGTTATCTAAAGTTATAAAATAACTGAGATAGTACGCGTGATCTGATTGGTCAAAAACCTATGGTTTATTATACCGGTAAACCCATAGAAAAAGGCATCCGGACCACGAGCCATAAACAAAACCGGCTATTGATCTGCAAAAACGATTTTAGAAAGGCTGAAAAAACAGAACAAGTTACTTACCCAGCCCTTCTTAATATTAAAAGCATTCTGTTTCTGAGGAGAACACTCCAAGGGGCTTGGTAACCAGGCAG
This sequence comes from Porites lutea, assembly GCF_958299795.1. Taxonomy (NCBI): domain Eukaryota; kingdom Metazoa; phylum Cnidaria; class Anthozoa; order Scleractinia; family Poritidae; genus Porites; species Porites lutea. The sequence goes on along the minus strand of NC_133201.1, from coordinate 52,044,160 downwards.
ACGTTGACCTTGACATGATTATCATGTCAAGTTCACAAGCTATTGTGAATTGATTGAATGCTCTCGACCAATCAGATTTTTCATAGCGAGTCTGATGTATAATAAAAGCTTTTCTCGTGTTCTCCCAACATCCCAAGTGGGTTATCACGCCGGTAAACCCATAGAAAGTTATACGCTCAATGCGCTCGCGGTACATTCCCGGCCAGGGGCTTGGAACCAACAAAGACTGTCGCGCGTAGCAACCATAACAAACTTCAATATGGCGGCCGAAGGTTAATTTATTTGTCGTTTGGACGTGGAAAGTTGAGCTATTTTTCCGCAGATTGAGTCACCGTTGTTGTTACTAATACACTAGTAAATATGTCTAAGTCTCGAAGAGGAAAAAGCGCATCAGCCAATGAATTAAGCAGATGGGAAACAGAATTAATTCAGACGCCGTTCAACGAGGTTTGATTTCTGTTCTTCAATTCCCTGTTCAACTTTCGAACTTTTTACTGTGTTTGGATTGCTGACTAAATGTCAGGGTTTTTTCTGGCTTTATATTAGGAAGCATGGAGATCTTGCGTGTATTTCATCGTTCCAAACAGAGTGGAAGATAATGTGTTTATCGACGTTCTGTCAGAAGTTGTTGCGACTGGCCTGAGAAAGTTGTACAGCATTATAACATTCGACGGTCTTGTTAAAGATGTAAGTTATACGATCTCTATGTTCTTATTTAAGTTACAAATGAGCGTTTGAGTGATACTTCGCATTTAAAATTGCTAGATCTGTGTTCATTAATCAGCGTGTTATTTATTCACAGATTGCCCTAACAGGATGCATCTGTTTTGTTAGTAGAAATTAAAGTACCATTGTATTTGTGCTAAACTCTCTTATTGCTGAAAATGTATACATGTTATATGTACTCCTATTTAATATGGTATAGATGATTAATATTACTTTTTATATAAGGGCCTGTTTACAAAATGGGAGGGAAATCCTGGGGCTATGGTTTACCGTAGCGTTAGCGGGCCTAAGTACCACCTGGGTCAACGTCTTTACAAGCTTTAGTGACATGTTGACATGCGTGACCACATAAGACTAAAATACACAGTCTTTGTATAAACCTCCAAGATTTGAATGAAATCTTGAAGATCTCCAAAGAAACAAGTTAAATTCACAATAGTACAGACAAATATTATCATTGTATACCAAAAATAATTTATATGTACCTCATATTGCTCAGATTATTAAATGTTAGCTTGAAAAATTGGGTAACCGCATTCAAATTTTAAACAATTATTGGATGAGGTTTTTGTAAGAATAATCAAGGTCAAGGTAAGTGTTATCAGCAGAGCTGAAGGCCGAGGCTGATAACATTTACCGAGACCTTGATTATTTAGGATATCACAAAAACTGAATCTAATAATTGTTTTATTATACATTGTTTTGAAGAAAATAATGACAAACACACTGTCACAAGGAACCTGAATTGATATTGTTATTGCAAATCATGCATTGCGTGCAACCTACAGATAAGCCAGTTACCTGCTAGCATGTAATGAACTATTAAATCTGTAGGTTATGCTGATTTCCAAAATTAGCTGTAGGCTCTTAGCCAATGAGAAGACAGATAGTTAGTACAAAATGTATAGTAAACAAGATTACTAGTCATGTGCGATGGAGCATGGTAAATCCATCTGCCTTGTAAATGTAAATGTAAATGTAAATGTCGCGATTGAGAGGACAAACATACATGTCCTCTTTACATAGCTTTCTGCAGTGGGCTCGGACATCAGCATACTAAGGGCGCCGATGGCAGCCGCTATCAGTCCATTTATGAGCCCACTGAACCCTCCCAACCCATGATGAGTGATGATGTAAGTGATGAAGATAGACCACAACACCGGGAACTACGTCCCCTACTCTTTTCGAATAGTGTGTGGGTTCTTTAACGTCCCACAGAGTTATATGTGAACAAGGTTTGTGAGACGGGACCTCCGGTTTATCGTCCTTATCCAAGAAGACTTGAAAGTCTAATCATTTGCAGATGTCATTACAAAGACAGCACTTTCTCTTTCTCTTTCTCTTTTCACTCCTTAGTTATTTTTACGACCCTGACTGTTGGCCCGGCCAGGATTCGAACTCGCGACCTCCCACTCAGCAGACCGGTGCTCTCCCAACTGAGCTAACCGGGCGGCGGTAAACACTTCCTGTAACAAAACAAAGAAATGTGCAAAGTGCTAGGGTAACCCCCTTGCAAGGGTAACCCTAGCACCAGGGTTATAACTTTCCTCCTTGTAAACAGGCCCTAAGTTTTACTTTTAATTTATGTATTACCACTGTTCAAGGTTAAAGAATTTGCTAAACCTGCTGCTACTGGTGGTAAAGGTAAAGGAGCAGCATCTGCTAAACCACCACAGTTTCATGAAGTCTGTGAACAAGTCAAACCACTCGTGGATCAAGGTGAACCTATTCCACCTTCTTTGATGGCCAAACTTCTAAAGTTCAAGTTGTTACATGTTAAACAGAAGGATCTAGAGAGAAGAGAGGAAGAAAAGAAGGTAGGTTCTTACAAACTGAGTGAACTATATATTTCACACCTTATATATTAAATTACTGTTTTGTTTTTTCAAAAAAATGCCATTTGTTTCTGTTCCAGCTATTTTCTGATCATCCAAAAAGACACTGCTCTCTCCTCAACATTAACCTTTCAGTTTCTCTCTCTCCCCTTGCATCTTTCTTTAATTTTCTTCCCTCTCCTAGTATCTGCAAAGATAGTTGTGTCCCAGCCCTAGGCTTGTAGATTTTGGTATTGAATTCTGTTTTTAACAGGCAAGTGAGAAGTTTTTCTGGGAATTCCAATTACAGAAGACCTGTAATCAGTCCTGCTGGAAAAATGTTTTGAGGGGGCTACATGTAGTTAAATTGACTACTGGGCTAGCAAACGCTATATCTACAGCTTGCCCAAAATTATGACAAGCTGTAATTAAAACTGACTTAATTTGAACTCTGCCTCCTTTTCTGGGCATCTTCTAGACCTCATTTTGTTGGGAAAGGTTTTCATGAAAACTTAGATGGTCATCAGAAATACTTTTTAAAGAAGTTATGTTGGGTGTATTTTTCAAAGAAAAAGATTTTTTTTTTAAATTTTGTTTTCAGTCAAGATTACATGTTCCTTTTTTTTCAAATTTTTTTTTCTGGCCTGTTTGACTGAATCACCCTCTTTTGGGGATGGTTAAAAATATTTCTTTCCCTGGCAGATTAAAAGTGGTGCAAGGGACAACTGATTTCCTACATTCAAGTGGGTATAAACAGTTGAGGTACTTCACTACGGATGTGTTAATACATTTTCTAAAAATCTACTTATAATTTAAACTTGTCAACTCATTTTTAACAGGCTGCCAAAGCTGCTGAGGCTGGAAAAAAGGATGACAAAGGAAAGAAATCTGGACGAAGTCCATCAGCAGGAAAACGGTCAAAATCACCTGGAAAGAAAAAAGGAAAAAAAGAAGCAGACCTTCCACCATCCCCAAAGAAGGATACAAAGCTAAAGAGAAGAGGAGATGTGGAGGACACTTTCAAGACTATTGGTAAGATATGAATTTTATAACACTGAAGATTTCCATATTTTATGGCTACACAAAACCACTTCAAAGTGAGGCCAAATGAAGATTAATCCACTCACTGTATAGTTTCTGACAATTGCTCTACACTTGGCTGGCATGGATCTGTAGTTGTAAGGACATACATTGTATTGTACAGTGTAAGGTGTTTGAGCAAGCAACTGTGGAATGCAGGCAGCATATACCGGCAAATAGTTTTGAAATTTTGTCCTTCTGAAATGCAGTGTTCATTTTCCTTCCAAGGGAATTAGATTTTAGTTGCAAATTGTTTTTTGGTGGCTTAGACTGAAATCTCCAAACTTGGCTACTTTATTTTACTCCAGCAGCTTCAATCAGTGACGAAATTGTGGAGACATTGTCCTCAAATGGGGTAATTTTGGAAAACAAAACAATCCACACCCCTGCCCCCTCCCCACCATTCAAAAATGGCGTGTTAATGCGTTCTACAGGTAGCTCAAACTGCGGCAGCACAACATTGCATGGATGGGTTGGGGATGCAAAACTTTATTTTCTCCTTTCTAAGTTGGCAAACTGTTAGAGAGGCACTTTAGAGCAAAGTGTCTCAACTAATTTTGTTGCCAATTGTTGGTCAAAGGTGGTGCTCTCTAGGAGATTGTATATGGCAGTGGCTCAGTATATTTATACTTCCAAGAAAACCAAAAAAAATTGCATGTTACACTAAAATGTTGTTCTAAGAATGGTTGGTTAGATAGACAGGGTACAAAGAAAGTCAGTTTTACTAGCCCAGAAGTCATTTCAACTAGCCCGAAAAAAAATTTTTGATGAGCATTGGTTACAGTTCTTCTGTAATTTGAATTCCCTCAAAGAACTTTGTTTGCCCATCGAGCAAGTTAAGAATAGAAATCACTAGCCCCGTAGCAAAATCCACCAGCCCCAGGCTATCGGACACCACTTTCTTTGCACGCTGGATAGAAGATAGATAGATAGATGTTTATAACCAATACTTTTGCAGCCCAAAGGCTGCATAGCATATTTACAAATGATGGAATTGATAAAAATGTGTATATAAAACTAAGTACAGTAAAAATAAAAGTATAAAAAATATGATAAAAAACTAAAAATCTATGTATTAATTATCAAGACAGGATCTAATAATAAAACTATTCCTAAAACGATCTATCTTTCATTTAGGTATGATGAAGTACCTGTTGCACCTTAAAGAATAACGTGATGGTCTACTGAATGGTATTAAACTGTTCAGATGGTGTTCAGGGTTCTTTATAAGGTTGTTGTGATTTTTATTTGCCATAGATGATGAGCCTGATGACGAAGGAAGTCCCCAACATTATATCCTGATCCATGGCATACTTACAGCTCCTGTTATCCATTACTTGAGTGAGATTGGCGTCAATGTCGATGCTCTGATCTGTGTGAAGGCACAGACCTATGAGAGCCTCACACCAGCTCCAGAACAGCAGGGGGAGACCAAAGACACAGAGGATGAAGCTGTTAAAGTAAGAAATTTGCTTGTCATAATGGCTGACCAGTTCCAAAAGTGCAGGGCAAAATGAAGCAAATCATGTGTACTGATAGTCGACCCTAGTGGGCTAAAAAGCAGAATAGCCAATGTCCAATTTTCCTGTGTCATCAACAAACAATAATGAACATACTAACTAAGTTAATTTGTACTAAACAAAGAAAGGTTTGCATTTCCTTAAATACCTTCAGAGAAGGTCGTAGTTTCAACTCCTGTTCAGGGCTTGGAAAGTTCACTGTCCGGTCATCTGGGACATGTGAAGTTTCTTCTTGGGCAAGTAACATTTAAGCTAGCTAAGAGAAGCAAATAGCTAGTTGCCTTGGGCAAGAAAGATGTGAGGTTGTTTGCCTAAATGACACGTTGGAATTCAAGATTTTTTTTAGCCCTGCTGTTGGGAGAACTGGGATATTTTTTCCAGTCCCCTGTGTCACTGATTGGAGAACATCATTCACACTTACATATTAGTTTAAAATTCTGTTACCTGAGTTTTGCTTATAATGAAAGAAGTTAGATATTATTTTCGGGTTACCCCAGTCGTTTATTGCTTTATTTAACTTTATGCCTGTATTACAATAATGAGCCAGTTACTGTCAAAATTTAGAAGCTGTCATAATAGACATGAATGAATGTCAGAACTGAAAACATCATCTCTAAATAACAGGAAGAAGATCCAGAGATGTTAGACAAAGAAATACAAGAGTCAGAAGAGAGGGCTCAGAAACTTGAGGCAGAATCCACCCTTAAAGCATTTTGGTCAGAATCAGAAAACATTGTGATGAAGGCACCATCAGGACACAAGCTAAAGGATATAGCAAGATATGAAGTTACAGTGAAGGAAAGTGTGGTGCCTGAGGGTGATCTCATGGAATTGGAAACAGAGAAAAAGGTAGCTTATATTCAGTGTTCTTTTATATGTACTATGAATATTAAAGATTTTATTACCCACGCAGGGCTGTCGTTAGTAGCTAGCCTGCGAACGCAGACGTGTTTCCAGTCGTCATTTCTCTGAGTGACTGAAAATACATTTGCATTTGCGAGCTATTTCTAGTTTTGCAAGCTTTTCTGGACACAGACCTGCCCAGAGGGAATAGGCACGAATGGGACTCATAGGTCCAATGCAAGGTGCCTTTCCTACCCATCCCACAACACATAGAGGTTGACCACACCAACAGGGTCTACGTCCCCTACTCTTTTCGAACAGTAGTGTGGGCTCTTTTACGTCCCACAAGAACAGATCAGTAAAGGGCTGTGAGACGGGACCTACGATTTTTTGTCCTTATCCGAGAAGACTAGAAAGTCTAACCATTTGCGGATGTCATTACAAAGGCAGCACTTTCTTCACAGTTATTTAGAGACCCTGAGTGCTGGTCCGGCTGGGGTTTGAACCCGCGACCTCCCGCTCAGCAGACCAGCGCTCTCTCAACTGAGCTAACCTATTCTAGGTTTGCAAATGAGACAAATATGGAAGGATTCGTTGGATAAATGACTTACTACTTACCTCGAGAGACCAGCTTATTAAAACCTTAATTATAGCCCTGATTACTAGTAGTGCCTTATATATGTTGGGGTTTGAATCTGATGAAATATTGTAAGGGCTCTGAGCATAATATTCAGCCCATTAAAAAAGTTTCCTGATAAAATGAATTATATAGGTTTAGCATGATTGTCTGGGTGAACGTAGTCAAAAGCTGTTATCGTAAAAGGCAAATGAATTGTTTTGGTCAAGGGTGGCATGAAGAGGCAAGCTGGGAATCCCAAATTGAGAACGTTGTAGTCAGTTGATGGATTGGCTTTATATGATTCAGTCACACTGACTGGAGCTGTTTCTTTTTAGTAGTGGCTATCCAAAATGTAGCACCAAAAATTTGAAGAACCAAGTTACTAAAAGACCTTTTTTTAAAACAAAAAAACAATGAATTCATGTACTTGCAGACCTCAAAGTGCTGCACAGAAGCACATACAGGTACAACGTGACTTACTTAAAACGTTCTTTGATAGAGAATTGATATTGGATTGGTATATTTATTCATTCAAAATATTTCCCCGATTCTGGTTGGCTAAAAGCACACGTTTAATTCACCATAACCAGTTACTGATGACCAAATTTGGAAGAATTTTGTGTTTAACGAGGAAATGACGTCAAAAATGCAGCGTTCGTGCAGGTTAAGGCACCGTTAACCGAGAAGACCTGGGGACGAGGTTGAGTTGTTTTGGTTTTGGAAACAAAAATGGCGGTCATTTCACTCGTTAAAAGAGTAAGAACTAGGCGAAAAAATAGCTAAAAACATGGCAAGAACAGCAAGAAGACAACTCGAAGGGCGACATCTACTATTTGGAGAACATTTGCGGAGCTGGACAAACCTAAACGTGCACTATCGACGATGAACTTAACGTCGATGGATCGATGGAGGTAAGCATGTTTTAGCCATGTTTTTAAACTAGAAATTAATGTGAATGAATAATAAAACAATATTGAATTCGTGTTTCGTATCATATGAAGAATTATGTAGATCTCGGAGGGTGTTATCCGTCGAGGCTGTATAACACCCTCCTCGATCTCCATAATTCTTCATAAGATACTCAGCCTCATTCATTAATTGTTAAACATTTTAAAGGTTAACGTAACCACGCTTGGTGAAGTGATGCTTTTCCAAGCAGACTGGGCAGCTATTAAACCAGGGTCCTAAAGACAATTAAGATCATGCAGCCTGCAGTCCTTGTTCAAATGATGGCGTCTTTGGGTGAAACAATAAGCCATTGGTCTTTTCTCCTTAGATCCTTGTCAGTAGGGCGCTTTAGCAACCTTGTGGCCGTAACAAAAAGTTTTGAAAGAGCAGGGAAAAAAGACCCCGTTAGCGTGGCCCACCAGCACCTGTTTACAGTGTGACGTGATATACAGTGGAACGTCGATTTAACGAACCTCCATATAACGAAGTTCTCGGTATAACAAACGATTTTCTTCAGCCCGGCCAACATTGAAATAAAGTGCATGGAACAGAATCTCGATATGACGAACCTCGATTTAACAAAATCCTAGCTCGTTATAACGAGCACAATCCAGAAACGCAAACAATAGCTTCGTATATATGCACAAGTTTATCACAGAAATTGTTCACATTCGGAAATTCTGGGCGTTGAAATGAATCATTAACTATTCCTCGTTATAACGAACATTTTGCTTGTTTTCCCAAAAATTCGTTAAGTCAAGGTTTTTGATACAACGAACTCCGGATATAACGAACAAATTTTCCCAGCTCCTTGGCACTTCGCGTAATCGAGGTTTTACTGCCGGAGTGAATTCTTCAACCCCCGCCCCCCTCCCCGGTAGTGATTTAATGTTCCTGTAAGGGTGGTCTAGTGCCCAGTGCCACAGCAGGGAGTGAGTTAGCTACTTCTGATTCAGTTTTTGAACCACTCTTTGTATTATTAGACTGAATTTGGTACAGCAATATTTGAAGACGTCGCTGATGTGTGTTATAATATGCTGGATCATCTGGAACAATACAAGCAGTACCTTGACTCAATGAAGCTGATTCATGTCCCTCTGCATATGAAGCCATCGGCTAGTGTGGCTTCAATCATCCAACCTACAACAGATCTTGTACCTTCACAATCTGCCACAGCTACACAGGGTAAGCAAGCAAAATAAATTAAATGTAGGCTTAACTGAGGAATACCCTCCTTCTGTAAAATGTGGAACTTGTTATTTTTATTACCAGATTTATTGGTTAAAAGATGCACCTGCTTATAGTACACACTCACTAAAATAATGTTGTTACCTATGTTTTTAGGTAGATCCTGACCTTTCTTACATTAAACCAGAATTTTCTTTGTCTCCTATGAAGAATTAGCGCTAGGAAACAAAAGTTTTTAACTTGAAAACTGATTTAACTTGGGCACGGGTTTTACCTACAACAGATATGCAGTCAAAGTTTACCTGCAGTTTCCACATGTCCCTTTCACAAATAATCTTGAGGTAGTGGGTCTTATATTTCTCACTGCATATCTGTTGCGGGTATCAGCTTTTCTCTACATTTAGAATAGCATATCAGTAAAGCATTTAGTATGTGTGGAAGGTCTGTATCTTTTCGTTTGCACTTTAGATGCCCCTCCCGCCCCTGTGCCAACAGAGATAGACAGGCGGTACTACAATCATTTGATTGGCAGTGTGCCCCCAGAGAGCCACAGTGTTCAACTCATTCTTCACTGTCTCTTAGAGCAGGTGAGTGGGTGTCGGTCTGTTTTTATGAAACACTAAAAATCTTGACGACATTTAGCCGGACAGGAGATCATAAACCGGAGCGAGTCCCATATTAGGCCTATATCGCGTTTATTTTTAGATACATTCTGGAACACGTTTTCCCGCGAAAATGGAATACAATGAAATGAATAGTTCTGGCCTCATATTTTGTTTCACCATACAGTCCTGGACCTTTTTTGTGAATAAGCGGAAGTTTCTTCATTCCCATTACATGTTTTTTTTAGCCCAGGGAGAATTCAGACCCTGAAAAGACAGAGAACTGTTGTTATTTCTTAAAATTGTATTAAGGTTGTTGCGACGGTGGATGAAAATAACCCACTGGACCAAGTTGTTCCACCAAGGGGCGATGGTTTAAATCATGATCTGGCGGCATACATCTCCAGCAAAACATCTAAACTGGCTCTGCCAGAAAACGATAAACAGGTGTGTACATGTATACAGTAGGACCACAGTTCTCTGGCAAATTCATCCAGGAGAAATTTCTCATCTTTTACTCTACGTGTCTTGATTTTTATGTTATAGCGAAAATCACGAGTATGTTTAATTTCTTTTTTTTTCTTATTTGCCTGGTGACTAAGTCAGCCGATGGCTTCGAACCTAAGCCGTTTGCTAAGAAATGTTGTTTTCCCTGCAATTTGCAATCCGGAGTAACAGCTACTATAACACTTGTTTTTGGTCGGACAATAATGCGAAGCCTACGGAGAACTGCAATTTCACGGCTTGTCGTTACCCGTAATAAACTGCTGTGACCTTTACCTTCTTGTAATGTTTACCAAGCGCGTTTCAAAGGCCCTGAGTAGAAAAACTACTTGTCTTATAAAACTGTTCACTACTGAAGTTAATTTCCCAATGGAATATTAAAAATGGCGCGGAAAATCTTAGGAAGACCTCATTAAAACTATTAACGTGATTTGAAACCAAATTAAGGTTAGAAAATGGGTCAGCGTTTATGTCAATGGTGCAACTTTTTTTTTTGACTGATTGTTTGATTGTTCATCAGGGTGTGACGGATGTCTCAGACAAAAGCAAACCTCGGAAACCTCCGGAAACTCCAGTGATACTTCACTACAACGACATAATGACGTCACGTCTACATCATCTCGAACCAGCCAATGGCCTTGATCCTGAGAAGGCAGAGCTGCGCATGCTTGAACTGTTCCCGCAAAGTCGACTAAAGGAACTGCCTATTCTGGACGGGCGTGATGTTATAGAGCGTGAAGCACGTGCAAATGAGCTGGGACATTTCTGCAAGTCTCATTTGGACTCTGGTGGATTTCTAGAGCGTGCTCTTAAGCAGTTTGCTTTTGAAGGAATGTTGCTCAAGGCTGCAGACGAAAACGGAGATATTGTGGATCTTAGAGAAGTGGATGATTGTTTTAAGTT
>NC_133201.1:51945913-52028413 GCF_958299795.1 Porites lutea | reverse complement strand
AAGTTACTGGCTCGCACCACATGTGGCCTAAGCTCGAGATATGACCATCGGCATTGCTTCGAAACCTTCTAAAGAATTATACGAGAGAACAAACCGGTTCCAATAAAACCCAAAATGGATATAAATTAGCGCGGGAACCATAGAGGAAAGAAGAAACTCACAACTTAATTGAGTTTAGCCGATTTTTTTTGTTAAACCCTGACACAATTGTGGCTTCAAGAATCAATCAGTTTTTATATCCGTACAAATCCTTATATTTTCAAGGATACGCCACAATACCGATACTATCCGCGTTTGCAGTGATCCGAAAAAACACAGATGCCTGCGCTCTGTACATGGGTGCAAAACTCAGTGTAACAAATAATCGAAGGTTTAATTCAAGAAACAAACAATTTCATCGTTCACTATCGTACCTGTTGTTCACAGCACGAAGAAAAGCCGAAGAAGAGAAGCTAAAGAAACCGTTCCAGCCCTTGTACATCACGTGTCCTGATGGCCAGCACGTGCAATACATCAATGACGACTGTTATCAGAGTAAAGATGAAAGGGGAGGGGTGGTGGTGAGACAGAGCTATCCCGTCAGGCCACTCGGGCCCGCCAGAGAAAAACCCGCGTCAGAAGAAAATTCACGGACCGTAATGACCGATGGGACTGTAATAAAGGTGAGTTATTCCAAGTTATTTTGATAACCACCGATTCGTGGTTGCATGCAAATTTTGATGTCGGCCAGAATTTGTCCCGACCAATTTACTTACAATGGAAACAAAGCTGGAGTTGACGTTGTTTTGATACAACGTTTCCTGCTTTCTTATGCAAATTATGTTTTTCTTATGCTAACAGGTATTTTCCAGCATAATTTCCATAAGAAAGAAAAAAATGTCCGCCTCGGCTTCATGCACTTTCACTCACAGGTCAGACTACTAAGCCCACAGCTGTAAATTGGTCAATTGCTGAGAAACTAACGCCAAGCTCGAAGTCGTGACAAGCCTTACAAGATGTCAGAAGTTGCATGGCTGTAGTTAACATGGGCTTAAAGAAAAAACTGATTTCAAATGGAATCATACAAAAGTTAAATAATTTGGTGCACAACTTTAAGACCGCCTTTAAACGTTCGCCAAACGCTTTTAAGTCGTAGTTCCTTTTTAAGAATTAAGCCACCTTTCGTCACAAACTACTGTGCGTGATTGTGGTTTTAAAGAATCCCGTGTTTAAAAGCAATTAATTGTTCCTGTTTCTTTTTGTAGTTTTGTTTGTTGACGTTTTTGTACCTTGGTGAACTTTGCTTACAGTTTAGTTTGATTTGATGATATTATTTTGTACGGTTGCAGTGTATCATCAACTGCCTTGAAAACGTAAGGTCTATCTGCCACGCAGACGACACTAATGTATCTGACAATGCTCGTTTATTTGCAGCTTCTTACTGATGGCAGTATCCAGGTCCTGTTTCCGGATGGTGCAGTAAGCAAGTGTCAGTCTTACCCGGTCAAAGCCCCCCCAGCTCCTCCTACCAGTAAACCAACTAGTGCAGTTACTAAACAGGACCCTTCCCTAGCTGCTGCGAGAAGGAGCCTTCGTGGGCCGTCATTAACTCATAAGCCCTCCGAGGAGCCTTTGGTGCCTGTGATTGCATTACCTGAGAAGGTTCCGGAATGGTCCAGTACGGGAATTGATGGGAATAGAGTTTTGACTAACTCTGATGGAAGCCACGTGACCATTCCTGGGGTGCATTGCTCGCAAGCCACGTGCTCTCAGAGTGGACAGGTCGGTATTGAATACATAGGGGACTGTACATATAAGAACTTAATTTTAGGGCCTGAAGCATCTACTACGGCGACGGCTGGAAAATGGTATAAGAATAACTGCACTTGCGTCACACTTGTTGGACGATTTCTTTGCAATCCAGATCACAACTACGTTACGAAATTTCGTAAAGGTTAGGAAATTACTGAATTTGAATGCGACCCTTAAGATTAAATGCAGTAAAAACAAGCATGTGTTTCAAAAAAGGTGGGGGACTTGAAATCTCTCTGTAAGAAGGATTTTGACTGCCATCGCCGCCCTGATTATTGAGGTTACTTGACACTCACATGGTTTAGTTTGAACCCTTTCATTCTACTTGGGATCCTATTCACACTCTAGAGTTTCGTAAAACTTACATTCTATTCCCTTAGATTCTTAAAACGCGTGAAGATAACGTTGTCACTGTGGATCGGCCGGACGGAACACGGATCGTCGAGCACGCCGACGGAACACGCATAACAACATTGTACGAGCAGGTTCAACAAGAAGTACTGGCCCCGGATAACGAAACAGGCGAACAAGCTGAATACTCTGATATCAGCAAAATGTTTGTAAAAGTAGAGTGCCCTGGATTTGCTACTGTGATATTTGACACTGAACTGGGTTCCTGTGAGACTGTCTGGGGTAACGGCACGAGGCTTCAGACACAGGCGAATGGTGTGTCTGTGCTGCACAGGCCGGATGGTACTCAGTTGCAGATTGGTGTGAAAGGTAAGATACGAGAAGGGTTCAATATCCATTTAAGGGTCTTTAACCCTTTAACTCAGAAATGATCGGCATGTAAATTCTCCTTGTAATATCAATACATTGTTCAACAGAGAGGTGATAAGAATAGGAAAATGTATCAGCTAGAGTACAGTAAAAAACGGCCACTAAGAACATGCATTTTCCCAAGTTAGTCAAAACAGGTTCTTACATAAATGGTAATTAGCATAACTTTAGGCTATTTAGGTTCTTAAATAGGTTCTTATTTTCTGAAGAAACAAAACACTGTGGCTAAGCGGTATTCACCTAACTTCTTAAATAATATCTGCATACCAATACATTGCAGTTGGAGTGACTTCCATGACTGTTTCAGAAATTCAGTCCATCTTCTTCAATCTTCCAGAAATATTAAATGTCGTTCTCTGTCTGTTCACTGACAAAACGATAGCCACTGTATGTTGCATTACCAAGTTATTCATTATTGGACGATTAACATCAATCTTCCAATAATTACTGGAAAAATGATGTAAATCCTATATATATGTTAACCGTTTGGCTTGTGCTCATGGAAAATTGTTAGTTTCGGATCGAAGCCAATCAGAAACGAAAAAAAAAGTATGTTTTACGAATGATAAGATCACTTTTTGCCTTCTCTTTTCAGGCGTTGTATCTTACTATACCCGTGACACTCAATGCAACACGCAAGCTAAATCTGAGCCCGCGATGGATGAGCAAGAAGCACTGGTGGGCGTATATGTCATGCGCACCACAAGCCAACGCTGCTGTGAAATGACAGACACTAGAGGAACCCATTTCACTGTCATGTCAAACGGAGGAATGACGGTAAACAAGGCGGAAACTAGGGAGACTACAACAGAGGAATCAGCTACACCATCAGATGAAACGGAGAACAAAGAATCGAAATCTTCCGAGGCAGGTCCCTTACAGAGAGTCACCGTGAGCCCTTTAGTACCTCGTTTCTTTATCATCCATGCGGACGGCACAGGTTCTGAGCTCTTACGCGGTCTTGACGTGAAGGAGTACCTAGAGCGCGCTGAGAAAGATCCCGCTACCGCTGTACTGAAAACCCCCTTGGAGGGACACCCTGATGTTTCAGGAATTACTGTCTTGAAACCTTATTCAGGTAAAGGATGATTTACTTTTTTTGTTACCAGCTTCAAATCGTGACTGGTACAACGTGTTATTAAAGTTCATGTCTTTGGATGTAGTTCAGTTGTACCCTGCGAGAAGAGCTTCCTTTTGTGTTCTTCTTGATCGAGGAGGTGAAAAGGAGGCTCTCAATGAATCACGTCGAGCTTTTCAGGTCGCCGCAGCCCGAATTTTTGGACTAGTCAATCTTGTTTTCTCTCGTCAAACTGGTATAGTCGAGTGCAGGCTTCCGTTTGTTTGTTTGTTTTGTATTTTAACGAATTTTTATTTTCTTATGTATTACATGTTTTCACACACTGACTTAAGAACACGTAGAAAAATACGAAAAAAGGAAAAGAAAACTAAACATATATACATCGCAGACTCACACACAATTACATACTGACAAAAAAGAAAGAAAGAAACCCTTCCCAGTACCTTCTTCTCTATTTACATGAATTTACATGGCCTCCGTTTGTTGAAAAACCGATTCTCATAACCGAGCCTCCTGAAACAAGTGCACGGCCATTAGGCCTCGGTTCGAAACTATATCCTAGCAACATGCTGCCTATGCTCAATAAAGATCTTACTCGATTCATTTAGGCTTTTTCTCGAGTACGCCAAAATCTACCCTGCGAGCAGAGGCCCTTCGATCTTCCTAGATAAGTCGGGAAAAAGAAGTGACCTCTGGCAGCCCTTCCTCTTCCTGACTTAATTATCTAGGAAGATCGAAGGGCCTCTGCTCGCAGGGTAGCCAAAATCGAGCCAGCGAAAGAAAGATTCTGCTGGCCGGGTGGTTTATTTGGTGCTGTTAATAGTATTTTCTGGTGACGTCACAAACCGCCATGGGACGTCACGCTGCATTCTGTTGCAAGTATATAATATTTATACTTACACTATTACACAATGAAACAGCACAAATTATGTGATAGGAAAACTCCAAGAAACTTATGAATTACATTACATAAAAAAACGGTTTGACTACAAAACTGAATTGAAGCAAATTCGTATCATTTGGTAAGGCGGCAGAACGGGATCTTGCATTTTCTGTCCATTTGTCACCGACACACTAAGGCCATGTGTTTACACTACACTTGATAGGCTTAGCGCCGTCACGACAACCATACCGGATAGGGATCCTGTGACGCGTAAGAACGGTGATTTCGGCGGAATTTCTGTAACAGAACGAAGCTGCGCCGCGCCTCTCCGCGCCGATCTGTTAGAGTGGAGAGTCACATATCGGACGGGTTTCCATACTTTATCGGATAGCTTTTCGTGTCGGTGTTAAAGTGATAGTGGCATCTCCACGTTTTGGGCATCCCCATTCCCAAAACCCTAGTGATATGGGCAACTCATTCTCATATTACCTTAGTGATTTAGGTTAGAGTTAGGGTTACAGGGGATGCCCATATCACTAGGGTTTTGGGAAGGAGGATGCCCAAAACGTGGAGATGCCCATATCACTGTGACATCGGCAGAAGAAGCTATTCGACACTAAAAAACAAGAAGGAAACTGGGCCCGAGTTAGCTTTCGCAAAGACTTCTGGGATCGTTACTTGGGACGCGCCGGTCTGCTTTTGGTCAATTTGCTTTCCCTGTCCCTGGTAACAATCCCAGAAGTCTTTGTGATGGTTAACACGGCCCAGTGTCTTTCTCGTTTCTAAAGTGGTGAATCGGGTAAAGTGTGAACATAGTCTAAACCAATAAAACCAAAAGAAATCACAGTTGATTGTCATTTTCCACTTGAAAAACGTCTTAAAAGTAACCTTTTTGGCAAACGTTTTAACGTCCATGCGTCTGTTTCATCTAAGTGATAAGCGCTTGGGTATCATCGCCTTGCTTGTGGAATACAGATTCCAGCAAATTTTTTATGTGGAATCCGGAATCCAGGGCTTTGAAACCCTGAATACAGCTCAAGGAATCGGAAATTCCAATAAAGATTGGAATCCAAAATCCAATTTCCACTGACAAAGAATCCGGAGACCACAGCGTTGAATCCAGAATCCAAGACTGTCTTGGATCGCCTTGCGTCCATAATTCCCTAGATGCAATTTGTTCTTATTAAATTTATCCCAGGAGTTACTGGGAACGACTTTGACGTTTCATATTTTCCAACAGGTGGAACCGGGAAGATCTGGTTTACAGAAAAGGATGAAGAGGTTCTCATTCCACAGGGTCTGAGAGAGAGGGACTTTAAACTAATGCCGTCCAGGGAACAAAAAAAATCGGGCCCTGTTTTTGGCACTAATGCTGGTAAATACTACCTCTACTTTAGCTTCCACTTTGCTAACTCTAAACCTCAGATTAATGTCTATGGAATCATATCGAGAGTTTTCTGGAAAAGGAACATTGTTCGCGCTTTCCCGCCCTCTTTTCCTAAGACACGACAGCGCTTATTCTATGTTACGTTTCAACAGTTGAACGAGATGATTGTCCTCCGTAATTAGCTTCAACAAATATATGCTATTTGAGGCGAGCAAAAGAAACTTCTAAGCAAAACTAAACCTAATGTTGCTTTAGAAATTGGAATTTTCGCCAGCTAAATAACAGAAGCAGCCTTGATGGATCGTGATGAATATAGGCTTAGTCTTCAGCCTTGGTTGTCTCGATGCGCCCTCGGTACTCCCCACTCGTGTGGAGAGTACTGCTGGCGCATTGAGACACCCCAGGCAGGAGACTGAACCCATGATGAATAGAAAGTGATAAAAAGAACCAAGTTTAACAGGCGGGTAGGAAGTAGGAACTCTCGCTACCGTGTTTGTCTCGTGGGAGAGTATGGGGGAAAGTGAGCAGGGTTCAGTCATCATGAGCCGCTCGCAATATTCATCGCCCGAAGTAGCTCTCTTTTGGCAGTCACTTACGGGCGATGCTTTGCTTGAAGATTTTCTTACGGACCACTAAACGGAACAACTCGCCGCACATTGAAACATGCTTTGTTTTATTTGATTCTAAAAAGCCGAACTCTTAAAGGGAGTATTTTAAAGAGAATTCCGTTTTATGGATAACGTACCGAGAACCTTAGAACTGAAGCCTTACCCTTGTCTTACTTCAAAAAACGTTGCAGAGATTTTTACAGGAATAATATTGGGGGCATTGATCCTGATCGTCCACCTGTTACTTGGGCATGAAATCATAGTGCAGTCTTTTTTCATAGTTAGTATGCAGTAAAATGGATTTAATTAATAAAATTAATTTTATCCTTGTTTTTTAAGGAAAAGGTCTTAATGTTGGTTCCATTGTGAAACCAGTTCCTGTGCCACAAATCACTTGTCCTCAGACTCTTGAGTTTAGACAGTTGATCCAGTACAAACCATTAACCATGGAACAAAGAAAACAAATGAACAAAGCCATGGATGTTTACAGGGATTTTATGGAAAAGAGGCAGAAAGATTTGGATCGGTTACTGCCACAAGATCCTCGAGAGGAGAGTGAGAGAAGCGCAGCAGAGGAGCTGGCAAGTTCACTAAGATCGACTGCTATTTTAAGTTCATGATTTTTTGTTAGAAAAATTTCTCTCTTTAATCTTTGATTTTATGTAAAAAATTTTATTTATAGCAACTTCACCCTTCCTTTACAGGCTAAACTGAAAGAGGACCAAGAAAAGGAAGCAAGGCTAAAAAGTGAAGAAAGTTCTTAATTTGCTACCCTGTTTGCAGTTGCATGTAGCTCTTTATTTACCTTTGCATTTAAAGACATTCACCGACATTGCTTCTTTTTCACAGATGTTAGCTTGACGGATGATGTAAGGAATACACTAGAGTCACTTTCTAGTAAGTTAAAAATTGGTTTTCTGTTCTGTATCGTTATCGTTAGTGTTATACCCTGTCTTGTCTTTTCTCAATCGCGTTCCTACTTGTCTCTCTTCTTTCCGTTCCGAGGCTGGTTCCCTTTTTTCAGGTCCTGTGGCGCAGACTGTTATAATAAATTGTTACCTGAAATCTGCTGCTTTTTCCCGCTAGAATCTATCCCATCAACATTTTTCCGACCGCAATATTTTCTCTTTTCTTTTCATTCTTTATCTAGACAAAACGAAAACTGAAAATATCTCCACTCAGTACGTGGATGAAATAACACCAGTCCCAGCTCCCCGACCCCCACCGCCAAAGTGGAAACGATCTGCGTTCGAGTGGGAGCGGGACCGAATAGAACTGGCTGAGCTGGATTATGGGAAGCACGCCTTAAGATACAAAGAAGTTCCACCATACTTTGAAACAACACAAGGTATTTGTGATAACCTCTTTTAAGTTTTGTGTTTAGTCCGTTTTCTTGTTTCAAATGTTCCACAATTTTTTCCTGACATACTGCTAAACTAACTTGAATTTGTATGTTGTTTAGGCCAAGAGTTTCTTAAAGGAATTGATAGTCATCGATTCCCAGATATGGAATTGTTAACGTCTGAATTAGCCCATCAGACCCGTCATCCACCCCCTGGAGAGAGCAGCCCTGCTGAAACGCCGGACATTGTTATACACGAAGGAAGCGCGGCGTCCGAGAGAACAGGTTAAAAAAAATACGAGAGTAACTGAAATACTATTTATTCTTGTGATAGATTGTCTGGGAAGTAGTAAGCAAACTTGGAGTTCTTTTATTGCTTTCGCACAGGTGGCGAAAAAGCCTCGTCCAGCCTCGACGTACCCCTCCCCAGTCAAGATTTATCAGCAGAGGCAGAGACACTCACACTTGCCAACGCCACTGGTGAACCTAGCGCAACGCCTAACAGCATAAGACCTACCAACCCTACCCCTGCACATGCCACTGGCAACGGTACCCCCACCCCTGTGCGGCCAACCAATCCTACACCTTTACAGGCATCCACAACTGTTAATCCTCGTCCCAGCAATCCCACGCCTAAACAGGCGTCCGAACCTCTGTCACAGGAGTCGCCTCTTCACGGGGACTCACCTCAATGGACTACTAACTTAGAGTCCGTTCAAGAAGTGGACGTTACTTCCTCCATGGGGGAGGTGGTTGAGGGTCCAGTCGAAGCAGATGACCCGGATGACGTGGACAACGTTCCTATGTTTTCGGGTATGTTCATTTTGTTAGTGGAATTTTTACCCGTCGCCCACAGCGATGGCGAAGCGAGGGGAATCTTTGAAACAGTGAAAGATAGTGGAAGACACCTTATTGGTACTTTATTTCGTGATTTTGGGGTGACAGTATTTCGCGGGCTTTTAATTTCGCCATTTTAATAGGCAAATGGGAAAAAGAGGCATTAAATTGCGCGATTGATTTAAGCGTTCTAAACTTCATTTTAGTTTTTAAAATGTCTGAACCTTTAAGAATTTCTAGATAAATTGGATCAAGCAATGTTTGAAATCTTTGCAAATTACATAGATATTAAACTTCGCGGGTCTTTAATTGCGCGAATTTTTTACAATCACGAAGAACGCGAAATTATTAAAGTACCAAAAAGGTACGTCTTTTTATAGCTTAACAGGTTCCATCTGGATCGGGCAACACTGGAATTAAAACTACGCTCTGGGTGCTAGACAGGAGATTTCACATGCCACAAGAGTAGTCAGCAGCTGACTGATCATCATGCGCTTAAAAAAATGACAGTTTCTGTACTCGACTTGGTTGTAAACAAGTAGCCAAAATGTCCTAGCCCTTCAATCATTATCCTTCCTGTTTTGATCTCATTCGATCTCATCTGATTTTCTCATTTTAAAATGCCTCTTTAACAACCGTCATTAAAGGAGTTGTGTCACGAAATTCAGCCAAATTAGGAAATTACAAAATGCCAGTTAAATTAGGAGAAACATAAAAATAAGCGCTGAAAACTTTAAAGGAAGGTTAAAATAACATAACAGAAACAACAGATGTCACGGATGGGCAAAACTGAAGAAGATTGAAACGGATTGAAATTAGGATTTTGTTCAAAACTGTTCAGCCTAACAGTTTTTCAAGGTTGATCCCTGCTGCTTGCAACTTCAAAAATAATGCTCAAAAGACATATTTGTTTGTCTCGGATCTCTGATTTTGTCATTTGCACAGCTATTGAGCGCGAGTAATTGGCGAAATTAAACAAAATGATCTGGACTGCCGTGACACAACCGATTTAAGATTAATATGACCTTTACTTATCCCCGGTAGTCCGCCATGCCATGAAATCCTTTTCTTCCCAGTACTGAAAAAAGACACCCGAGCAGCCGATCGCCGTAAGCTTATGATCTTGTAAGACGGGAACGCGCCTTTAACTTTCATTGCTGGAAGAAAATGTCATTTTCTTCTCTCTATCAGCGCTATTTAGCTGCAAGTTGTTTACCTTTGCATTGTTGTTGATTGTACCCCAGCTGATTTGCCACAAGTTGGTCCGAGGAGTTTGTACTTTGATGTTACAGGCGATGCTAGGAAAGAGAAAATAAAGCTTCCTGCCTGTATCAAGGGTGGCAAACCAGGAGCACTCCCTAATACGCAGGTGTGTTGAATACACAATAAACAACCATGAAAGCAGTAGCATGCATTCATTTTACCAACTTAGCTGGGAGAATGTCGAAAATGTTGTAACAAGAGGGGGATACTCAACAAAGTTTTATACCGAGAGCCCCCCCAATGTCCAATCTCTTAGCCTTATATATGCCATTTCTGACAGAACAGGTACCCCTTTCGTATACCTTCCATTGACAAATGGTTCCCCTCTCACATACCTAGGTTGGAACTTTGCATCCCTTTTAACTGCTGTAAATGTACTGTCTTTACAATGTGAGTAAATCAAACAAATAAAACTTTCTCGACTTTTTCACTTTTTAAAATAAAATCCTTGTGTTAGCCCTTTTAGATCTTTATAGAGACTAAAATGACAGATTTCCTTACACTTTTTAAAATACTTCAACTAGTGGAATCCCTATCCTTTCATATACCTGATGCCTTAAAAAAAGGTGCCTCTTGCGGGTGGAGGCTCCCCATACAGGTCATTATAAGGAGTACCCCCCGGGTACAACTAAAACGGTCCTTTCTTGTTTTCAGTTCTCTGAAGTAGAGGGGCTCGTACGGCGGCGTGTCCAGACGGTGTCCGTGGCGGGCGGGAACCTGGAACAACTTGAAACCCTCCGCGGGTTTGAGCTCTTACCACCCCAAGTGTCGTTTGGAGTCTTAAAGGAAGGATGTACCTATGTTTACAGTGTGTTGCTGAAAAATATCGGCATCGACAGCTGTCGTTACAAAGTCAAACAGCCGCCTCCATCAACTGGATTACGAGTTCTTTACAAACCTGGCCCAGTAAGTTTCGTTCTGCCTGGTCTTATTCTTTAGGCATTTTCCGTTAGTAGAATAACTTGAATTTTGAACCTAGAATCACCGGGAAACACTTTTTGGAAGTAGATATGTAAATTAGCTTTGGTGATTATTTCCTTGTCTGTTTGATGACCAAACCTGTGAGCCTTGTGGTGTGTTTTTGTAGACAAACTACCGTAAATTTCCTAGCTTAACGATACCACGAAAGTAATAACAGCCTGATATACGGTTTCGGGACGGTTAACACCTGGTGCAAGAAATACATTCTGATAGTAACGATACCCCCTATACATCAATGACCCCAGAATTGGTTCTGTTCCTTGTTATTGCTCATGTAGGCAAAGAAAGAAACTGAAACAATTGCTCCAAGGCTTATAGTCATGGTCAGCATGACAAGATTCAAAATGTGGTTTACGAGAACGTTTTTTTTTTTAGCTTTAAGAGCAGTAACACTTCATCTGTGCTCGAATACCCAGAAAAAGACGAAAAATTATCGGGCATTAATTGTGTTTTGATTTCATATGTAATGGCGTTGTTTTCATTACAGTGTTTGCTACAAGTTAGTGTGAAACTTACAAAACCGTGAACACCAGAATTATTTATGGAATGTTATTATGCTGCAAGAAATTAGCCAGTAAGGCACGAGATAACTAAACCGCAAACAGCAACAGTAATTAGTTTGTAGCAGGGATGTCACTAAGATTTCAAGTTGCCGGGTTAATTCAACATGTTGGCGGGGAATATAACAGCCAGGAATTTCTTTTAGGGACTGGTCAAAAAGTATAGGGGGGGGGGGGGTGGGCCGGAGCAGAGAGGGGGTAGGTCATGAGGTTTTGAGCCTTGTGCAAGGGGTGGGTCGTGCAATTTTCAGCTACCCTTAGGGGGTGGGTCACCCTATTTTATTACATAGATAAGCACTAACTACTAACGAGACAGTTGACCACACTCGTTATATAAAACACAGGCAGCTGGAATTAAATTGTTAAAATACTCACAAACCTGTTGTGTGAGAAAAATGCAACGGGTGACAGGCCGCACATCCCGTGAACCCTTTGTTAACCTTTTTTTTTTTGCTCTAACGAGCATGTCCTTTAATGATTTTCCTTTTTTGTAAGGAAATGATTGGTGGTTCTTTAAAAATTTATTAAAGTTATGGCTGGTTTTGTACAAGATTCCATTTTTATTATTCAAGCTTCCTTTAAAGTAGACACTGAGGGCTGGTATTGTGTCACAAATGGCAATATTTCTTTTTCCTCCTTGTATGTTTTGTTTTAGGAGTTTAGACTCGTTTTTGTAAATTTTATTTCTGATAGTAGGTCTTCTATCAAAGTTTGTGGGTAGCCTCCGTCCATCAAGCGTTTTTTTTTTTTTAAATTTGAATTATTTTCCTCAAAGGTTGTTTCTGAGGAGTTTTTTCGTAGGATTCTCAAGGCTTCTCCTTTGACAAATCCTTTTTAACACTTGGAGGGTGACACGAGGTGAAATGTGTGTGCAAGAAGGTTTCCGTTTGTTTAAAATGTATCTTTGCATCAAGGATAGATTTTTTCTTGAATCTTGTGCCTTTGTATACGACTGTGTCTAAAAATGCTGCATCTCAGTGTCAAATGTTTCGGCCATGAATTTAGTAGTTGGGTGATGTAAGTTTGCTTGTTCAATGCAGGCTTCGATGTCAGGTTTACTCATGTCCCATAGGGAAAAGATATCGTGTATGTAGCATTTCCAAACTGTTGTTCTAAAGACAGTTTTGCTTAGAGTTGTTGTTTCAATATATGTCATGAAAATATTGGCAAAGGAATCAAAACTGCTGTCTTTGTGCCCATTACAGTTCCATGGTTTTGTAGGTAGTGCTTTCCATTGAAGTGGAAGAAATTTTCTTTGAGGATTAATCTAAGAATTTCCGGCAAGTAATGTGTAGGAATGGGTCGTCTTTATAGAAATTTTCATATGCTTTGTGACAGACAATTTCAATATGCCCTCGTTTTGCTGTATATTTGTGTCAAGACTCATAACGTCCATGGAAACAAGAAATGTTCTGTTTTTCACATTTGTCTTTTCAGTAAAAGGTATGATTTCTGTGATTTTGATATTGGTTGTAGCAGTGTATCAACAAATTTGTCAAGCACAGAACAAGGTTAGGCCATCCTTTTTTTCTCCGTTTACCGTCGTCCGACCGACCCAAATTTTTGGCATTTTTAAAAAAAAGGTAACGACGTAGTTACACCATTTTTCACTTGAAATAATTCTTTTAATCTGAAAAATGAGCATAGTAACAGCACAGAGAAAAACAAGAACAAAAACATGAACATTTTTCACAGTATATTGTACATTTTGTTAATCCAAATATGTGAATGTTAACTTTTAATGTCTTCCTGGGGTACCAGGGCCTACTATTCCGAGACTTCTTGTGATTTTTTTTTGAAGTTTTTTTTTTCAATCCGACCCATCAACCCAATATCAGGAAATGCATTCGACGGTAAACGAAGAGAAAAAAGGGGATTGCCTTAGAGGAAACCAAACATCCATGTTTTAACTAGGGGGTGGGTCATGCAATTTCCAACCTTGCTTTAGGGGTGGGTCAGTCATTTTTGTGCCGAAGGGAGGGGGTGGGTCATGTGTTTTTTATCAACCACATTTCCAAATGCTCCGGCCCACCCCCCCTCCCCCCCTATACTTTTTGACCAGTCCCTTAGTGCTATGTTTCTTCCGTTATTTTCCTATGAACGTAGACGGAGGCCATATTCATGGTAGATAGTAGCCAGGGAAAATCCCCCCGCCCCTTTTAATGACAGCCCTGTTTGTGGTGTGAGGTTTGCTTACGTATCCTGAACTCTGTTGTAATTGGCCAGTGTCTAAGTTTGACAGTAACAGTTTTTAACTCGCAAAAAATCAAACTTCAGAAAGCAGTCACCCCTGCAGGATGCTGATTCTGAGAGTACTTTCCGAGTTATATGGTTTGTGCATGACTTATGTTGCTTTCATATGCATAGAGGCACCACAAAAACAAGATTCCGTTGAATCTCTACACCCTCTTAATAAACAGTATCGTGTTTTCTTTTTCTCCATTTCCGTTTAGGTGGCGGCTGGTATGAGCACTGTCTTGGATGTGGAAATATTTGCTGTGGCAGTGGGGGTAGTAGGAGAGAGTGGAATGGGCCACGTAGGACATCACATTGAGATTGGCACCGAGACTGACATTCTGTACCTTCCAGTTACTGCAAATATCCTTTTAGTATAGACATCTCTTTTTACTGCAAGGCACGGAGTGTCCTATATATTTCTGTTGACACAAATGATTCCCGTTCTCAAAGGTGAGGCAGGGATTGTGGAGTGGGTTGGCAGTTGAGCCTGCCAGCTGACTGGTTCTCGCCCCTCAATATTAAGGCACTAGTTTGATTCTCGGTTCCGACATTTCTATCGGTTCTTTGCCCTGCTCCGAGGGTTTCTGGATTTACTTCCTTTACAAAAAAGTAAAATCTCCGATTTGGTCGGGGAGGGGGTTACCCTCATAAAACAGAAATCAATTGAAACTACCCTTTGAGGTGGAGCTGGAATTTTCTACTTGGGTTCGTCATGCGGGTCTACACGGATTTCCCAGTGAAACCTATTTTGCTTCAGTGGAGAGCATCATTTGCTAAAAAACCCACCAAAGAAAAAGGAAAGCACGTTAACACCATTCTTGTCACAGCAATCTTTGCGGCAAAAACTGTATGAAGAAACGGAGACCTGGGGCCCGTTTCTCGAAAGTCCCGCTAACTTGTTTTATGTTGATGAAATTTTCAATAATTTTAAAATGATACAATGAAGCTATCAGTTAGGGAAGCAAAATTGGCTGGTTTTTGCGCGAGAACCTGTGCTACGATTCAGCAGGTTTTGCTTTGAAATGAAATTACCAGTTATTCAGGAAGCAGAATTGATCGGTTTGTGAGCTAGAAACTGTGCTACTTTTCAACAGATTTTGCTTTTAAAATTTGCCTTCGGGCCCTAAAAGTGACCTGGCCTTTTGAGAAACGGGCCCCCTGGAACGAAAACCGACGAAATTGCTTCAGTATTCTCCAGTCCCATTCCGGACATTTTTTTAGCACCTTTTCAAATTCAGTTGATTGGTAGCCTGTCCTTAACTCAAATTACCCATCATGACTGTATACGAATACGAGGCCCGCTACGGCGACACCGAGGAGGGACTGGGACAAGGCACAAAGAGAGTTCCCAACAGGCCTCCATCCAGAGATCCCACAAGGCCGCGTAAAGAAGCAGATTATGCTTTGTTAAACGAGTCCCTTTAATTTGTATAGGTGTGCATGCAGCAGTGTGTTTGATTTCGTAATTATCTTCCCCTTTTTAAGACACGTAATGAATTCCAACTGTAGATGGCAATTTAAATTTATTCCGCAACGGAATTTTCTCGCCTGTAAAAATGTAATTAAAGTGTACATAATTGTATGAGATGAATCGTCGTCTTTACGGCAATTTGCTTAGAAGAGGATCTTTAAAGGTGGACGTCAGCATCTGCATACATATGCTTACTCACATACTGTCTGGAAAATGTAGTGCGGGTTCGAAACATTATAGATCCGCGAATTGATTAGTGTTTTGATTGCTTTCTAACATAGCACCAGAAAGACGTTGCCACAAAGACCATTTTTGAAACTTTTATTACTTCTTATATCGTTTATATTAATTTTTCTGTAAAAATATCTGAAATCAATATATTAATCTGAAATGATTTTGCTGCTTATTCAGAGCAAGCATTTACATGACTGAGTAAATACACGTACAATTTGTTTCCACGCACGCAAAAGTTAAGTCTAAGAACCCACCTCAACGATCTAGATAAGACCTGAGACAGGTTGTCTAGCTAATGCATTCAATATCTACTGCTAGATGTTCTTATATGACGCTCGACTGGAACCCTCGCACTCGTCGGTGAAACGAGGCATTCCGCAGCTAATCTCGGTAGCGCGTGTGGAGTAGTTGCAAACATCACTGCCCAAATAGAAAGCGAATTTTTACCCCCGTTGGCTTTCTTGTCCACAGAAGCCATACGAAACAGGATGGCGACCGTGGTCATCAATTTTTAAGAGTGCATGGTGCTTGTTACATTATTTCGCTTTGCACAGTTCGTTTTCTGCCAACGTCAAAAAAGAACAGAAGTTTTGCTTATGAACAGAATTTTCCAATCGCCGAGAGCGCCTAGAGATTAGCAACAAGCATTCACACCTGTGACAGGCACTGTCATAGACTCACTTATAACACACATGCCTAGAATAGTGTGCGCTAAATGGCACAAGGAATTTTTCTTGTTCGGTGAAACCAGAGCACTATTGAAGTGATCTGCAGTCGTCCCAAAAGCCCTTTTTCCATGGACTATTGATAGTCTGGAGTAAAGGCATAAATTGTCAACAAAAATAGTAGAGTTGTATAAGCAGGAACAGGAACAGTTACGAGAGGGAGACGAGTAGTTATAACACTTTCCGAAATCTTCATATTCGTCTCTTTTAAAGGGCATTTCTTAAACCGCAATTTGATTTTATCGACAGACAGCACACGCATTGACATAAAAAATCACAAAATGGGAATCACGGTGTTCATCGATACGAGTAGGAATTCTCTGGATAAAAATAACAATAATAATAATTTTGTAATATAATTTGGTAGTATCATTTCATTTTCTCCCCGTTCAGTAATGGCAGTGAACTTCCAACTTTAATACCTGAAATGAAAAAAGATCGTATATTAGCAAGCGTAAAAAGCATGATAAAAGAGTCAGCCCTAAATGTCTGATTTTTGCAGCAAGGGGTACGACTTTCCTCCGTTACAACCACCTTTGGGTGGGTGGGTGGGGGGGAATTCCTTCTTTCAAAGGTTTGTCAAGTATCAGTAACACAAATCAAATAGGAGTACTTCTCGTACTCCTCGTACCAGAGGTAACGTATCCTCACCACTTCTATAAATTGATAGTCAGTTGTGTCACGCTTGTTAAATAGGGACCTTACGATCCGAGAACGGCGACGTCCATGAAAACCTCGCTGAAAAATAGATTCCGCGTCCTTGCAAACAATTTCACGATCATCCCAAGTCGCCCAGTTACATAAAAGAAGGGAATTCATGTTAGAGCTGAAGAGAGGGGGGCCTCACCCGAGTTCAGACAGAGATGGTAGAATTTATCGCCTTGCCGTTCCAGTCCTCAAAAAACTTTAAATTTGTTTGGTCATTTCACGTCGTAGTCGTGCAGGGACAGCAAAGAAATGTACAAAAAAAGCGTGATGCACGTGCAGAGTTGTTGTTTTGCAAATCTTTACCTATTTCTTTTTGACGGTTGCCGTTGCCCTCGCCGTTGAAGTTTCTTAAGGTCCCTAATTTCCTCAGCATGATGGCCTGCGTGGCAGGCGTTCGAAAGGGAAGGGAAAGGGAATTAGGGCGCGAGACCGCGCGCGAGGGAGGAGGGAGGAGGGTTCCTTTCCTTTCTCCCTCGCGTGCCCAAATTACCCCTTCCTCTTTTTATGGCAGGCTATCAGCATGAAGACGAGAGTGAGACCAACGTACTTCCCACTCGTAGATGTCAAGTTGGGTTATTGGAAGGTACAGTTAGACTATTAAGGGTCAGTCTTGAAACTTTTGAAAAACCGTGTAAGAAGAACAATGTCAGACAAAATTTGACCTAAATGTCACAGAAGAAGTAGAAATGAGAGCGAGACTTGATTAGTGCGAAGAGTGCTAAAACATGAAGTATGCTCTAAAGCTTCTGCTAGCTAGCACGTGATTTGCCATCGTGGGACGATGTTTGACATCATCGTGCTTTTGGAAGCCGTTTGAGGGTATTAAGCTAATTAATTATACAAGCATTCGAGAATGGGAGAGAAAACTTACAGTCTGAAGTAGTTCACTCACAACAGTTTCATATTTCATACTGAAAACTAACAATGAAAATGCTCCAACAGGATTTGGTTTGATATCCCGGTTTAGCGTGGACAACGATCAGAACAAGTATAAGTACCAGATCTTCACATTCTCGAGCTCAGAATTGACAATACATGGTTAAGCATGCACCGAACTCGAGGAATATAATTGAATGGAACTCGATAGTCTAATGCATGTGCCACCGACCTGAGATCTTCTTCGGTTCAGCAAACCGATGTAAATAAATAAGTTCTCACCGTCCCCCTACTACCTGCTTGACCGACGAGAATTCAGAATGCAAGAATACTTAGGCTCAGTTTATAAGGAAAACTGTTGTCCCCGGTCGAGAAGAGTTACCTGCCTACCCAAGCTACCCTGGGCGAGCCAACGTTTCATATATTTCCTTACAAAACCTGGCGAACCGATTATTTGAAAAACAAAAAGTTGGCTTGGCTTGAAGGGCGACCCGCCTAAAAGGTTCACCCCTTTTCGATGGTGGGTCACCCTCCAAGCCGGGCCAACTTTTCTTTATATCTTTTGCTCGCCCAGCCGGGTCAACGCCAAACAATCAGATCATGAGCAAGCGCTGTTGTCTCGGGCGAAGCTTCATTTTTTTTCTCATATAAACGTTCGCTTAAGTTGACTTGGGTCATAAAAGGGGCCTTAACTTGACCTCGAACTCGTACATAACGCTAAAACTCTCACTGCGTTGTTCTGAGTAATTTTTCAGTCTCTAAGTGAAACGAATGTTTCACTTAAATTGTTTGCGAAAGCCAAATTCTGCGCAACCTAACGCTAGCAATTTAACGATCAAACCTTATGGGCAGGCAAATCAAAATTCAAAGAGGAAAATATCCTCCTCCTTCGCGTGAACTACAGGTAACCACTTCATTCAGGCTTTGGAAAGTCTGAAACAACTCGTTGTTGGGAAAGGCAATGTTTACAGGCTCCAAGGAAATGGGGTCTGCAAATGCTCTTATGATCATTCGTATGACGTGTGGTGAGAGACATGAACGACCACTTCAGGTTTGTCCCTTAGGACATATACGCTTTGTAAAATGATAGTACAGAAGAAACTCTATTAAGCGGCCAGTACCCGAGTTGGGCGAACACAATTGTCAGTAAATCACAGTCAACAAATGAAGGAGACTCCCACAACACTTTATGGCGACATGATTTGTCAATCTAACTTTTAAATCTTTGGACGAAATCCTATAGTGTTACCTTCAAATGAAACCTCTTCGGCAGTACTTTCACATGGTACTATTTATTTAGTATGTAATTCTAACTTTTAAATCTGTGGATGAAATCTTATGGTGTTGCCATTCAAATGAAACCTCTTCAGCAGTACTTTCAAATGGTACTATTTATTTAGTATTGAGTCTGTGGATGAAATCCTATGGTGTCACCATTCAAATAAAACCTCTTTGGCAGAAAAATTGCCCAGGCTTTTTTCTTCTTCTCTTGAGCAAAAGTTTTTTATCCTTACTTCTTAGAGGAACTATGTCACGATGATATTGCTGTTTCAGGTCAATTCTATGCATACATACACTGTTTACAGTAGCAGCCATAAAGGCTCCTGAGGCAGGATCACGAGGTTATCCCTATATTATTAAGATCCCTCCTTACAGATAACTCACCCAACCCAGGAAAGGTTCGCCACCCCACCGGCGTCTACATCCCCTACTCTTTTCAAACAGTGGTGTGGGTTTTTTGTGTCTCAAAAGAACCAGATACGTGAAAGTGCTTTGAGGCGGGACCTACGGTTTTTCGTCCTTATCCGAGAAGGCTAGAAAGTCTAACTATTTGCAGATGTCATTACAAAGCCAGCACTTTCTTCTCAGTTTTTAAAAGACCCTGGGTGTTAGTCCGACCGGGGTTTGAACCCGCAACCTCCGAAACAGCAGACCAGTGTTCTCCCAACAGAGCTAACCAGGCGGTGGTATGCTTAGTGCCTTAAATAATAATACATAAAAATAATTAATGCTCCTGTAGAGTGGTGAAGAAGATATGAAACAAATTTTACCAATGAACTCAAACCATAATCATTTTTTTGGGTGATTTTTGCAGGCATAGCACTTGCCCAAATTTTCATCCGTTGCAAGAGACGACAGGAAACAGTTACAATGCCTAAATATAGTCTTAGACACAAAACTGGGCCACAATATTTTTTTGGAATGCAATTAACGGTAATACACATTTTAGCTTTTTAAAGGATAACAAACAGCGTGACACGGCCCCTTCAAAATTCTGCGAAAAAATATGTTTTTTCCGTGAATTTTTTATTTTAGCCACTGTTTATGGCAATGAAATGGGAACGGTAATTAGACAGTCGATTATACAAACGTCTAGCATAAGTTTCACAAAAACAATGAGTTGCAAGGAGGGTGATTAAAAAGCCGTCACTGTTCTTCCATGTGTGCATTATCTGGTTTCGCCGTTAATATTGATGTTAAAAGGGAAGAAGTTACAGATGTTACTAACATTGCAAAACAGCAAATATTATAAGGAGGACACAAGATAATCCCAAAATTATATCTTTATTGATTACAATCAAGTGATGACAACATTAAAATCAAAATCACATCAAATACGTTAGCAGACTACGCATTAAAAGCACCATTAGTTGCAAGCTTCCCTTCATGAACATGGAAAAGACTAAAAATACCTCACATTAATTCTTATACACAATGAGAGAACAGACAAGGCAGGATTGCTAACTAAATAACACATTGATAAAAATAACACTTCGAAACTAAAATTTGTTACGTACTTTGAACGATTAGTACTGCTCTAAGTATCTAATCAAACCAATTACTTTGCTTTATGAAAGCGATACGTCCACACAAATCATTACTTTCCACTCAAGAAGAGAGCAAACACCATTAAATTTTACCGGATTAAATCGACATACGTTACTTCGTACATGATGCGATTAGCAAGGCCCGACTAACAAAATTAGTATCCCTTTCAGCAATAGTTTGTTTTCAAGCAACTGGTAACTTAATGGAGACATCTTGGTCTGCTTACAGCTCAAGAGACCATAAGTGTCAGACGGTTGTAACGATGCTTTTCAAGTCACTCGACACTTTCTTAAATTATTCCGAGTTTCTGATTTGATAAGAAACAAAGTAAAGCAAATTGAGATTTAACTGAGGCCTCCACAAATTTTTTGGGTAAGAAAAATTAAGCAGCCATTAAAAGGGCTGTGTCATGGCAGTCCAGTTCATTTTGTTTAATTTTGCCAATTGCTCGCCCGTAATCGCTATGGAACTTAATGTAAGCAAAGAAATTACATGTGAATGACAAAATCAAAGATTCGAGACACATAGATATGTCTCTGGATCATTATATTTGAAGTTGCAAACAGCAGAGATCAACTTTGAAAAACTGTTGGGCTGAACAGTTTTCAAAAACCTTAATTTCAATCCGTTTCAATCTTCTTCAGTTTTGCCCATCCGTGGCATCTGTTGTTTCTGTTGTGTTATTTTAATCTTCCTTTAATGTTTTAAGTGGCTATTTTTACGTTTCTCTTAATCTAACGGGCATTTTGTAATTACCTCATTTGGCTGAATTTCGTGACACAGCTCCTTTAAGGCCTAGGCCAGACGTCGAACTTTTCATGAGACGAACCAAACTTAGTAAGTTACGTTCACGAAAAACTTCGTCTGAATAAGTTTGGATCGTCCAACATGCTATCCGTCAGCTTCAGACGGATAGAACGTCTAATTATCGTCTCCGGGACAAACGTCGTCGATCTTCGCCGACATGCGACAAACTAAACCAGTACATTAAAACCTTGTACTGTATCACAATGTATATTTAGCTTCGTTCGGGAGAAAATTTACTACTGGCCGGCTACCTAAAATTGCTTTTTGGTCTGATTCAGTTGATTGGTTCGAAGCGTCCTAAGTTCGTCGTCTGGCCCAACAGACGATTTTAACTTTATTTAGGTCGATTGAAATTAGGGTTTGGTTCGTCTCCGTGAAAAGTTCGACGTTTGGCCTAGGCTTTAGTCTACGACCTTAACAGCCTTTGTTTCAACAGGCTTCATGCTTTCTAATTTTCAGGCATGATTTCACGAATATGCTTCACATAACTTAAGTACTATTTTAGCAATTTCTTAACCTTAGAAAATATAACGCTTCAACATAGAAACCTTTTAAAGACCAGGAAAAAAATAGAAGGGCTAGAAGAAGGTTCTTATTGCTGAAAGGGCAGCTTGCCACAACACCACACATTAAACAAAGGACTGATTAATTCAATAATATATTACAGTTATTTTATCAGACTGTCAATAATTCCTTTCAAACATACAGAAATATATTAAGATCATTTGATACAAAAATCATATGTAATTATGGAAATCAGTGCAACACAATTAGTCCACAACTGATCAGTGGTTCAGTAAATAAAACAAAGGGCGCTTTCAGCTCCAGGCTTTTTAAAATCTAGCCTAGTGGTTAATCAGCCTTCTGTAGAGTTAGTGTTACCCATTGTCAGTCTAGTGGAAAAGAGAAGTTACCTGTTAGTAAAATTATATTATATATATGTGGCATGCAGCAAGGGTAGTGCATTCACAATTGTTGTAAATTTATAGTAGGGATAAATAGTACTGGGCAGCTTTACCAAGCAAGTTAAAACTAAACAGATAAGACACAGAAAGTAGTCAGCCGTAAAGTGACAGCCATTATTCTAGCAAGTTGCTGACAAACCACAAGCACTTACAGTGTACAGCAAAAGTCTGCAGGGATTATTAAATGGTCCAAAGTAATATTAGTTTGAAGGAATATTAGTCAGAAAACTTAAAAACCTATAGTTTTCCAATAAACGGGAGTAAAAAAAGGTCCTTAAAATTTGCTGTTAGCTTGAAAAATCCAGGAGTCTACAATTCATGGCGGAGTTCTGTCTGATTAAGATTTCAAAATACAATGTCCCTTGTGAGCAAGAGATTGTGAGTCACAGAATCACCATCTTATTTCCCTCAAAACTAAAAATGCCACATGATGTTAGAGCGATTTTCGTGTGACCTTAAAAAATGGTTCAGGTACATGTGTAAGTGTTCGTTATTTGTTTTATCAGCCAATGGATGGAAAGATAAAAACATGGACTCCTTGTTTTCCAGCCAAAGAAAACCCCGATAATATTAGGGTTTTTATGGAGAAGGCATTGTTCGATTGGCCAATTGTGTTGCAGTATAACGTCAAAGTGACGTGTCGTCTGATTTCTAGAAAGTTCTTCGGGCATGAAGTTTTTTCAGCTGAACGTTCACTTTAATAACTAACCAAAAACCATGCGCGTTTGTATCCATTAAACAAACCCATCAAATCACTCTGTTTCCATTTATTATTTTGTTGTTTCTGTTTTGTTCGCGTGATTTCATTTCAAGGTCATACGAAAATCGCTCTATAACAAGGTTCCCTTTCTACTCACCTTCATCTCTGATAGGGATGTTCTCTCACAGGTCTCCTTGGTTTTACTGCACCTAAAACATCAAAGCACTCATCAATCGCAAACCCCCTTTGGCTGTCACTCAGATATCAAGTTGCCAGGCACATACAACTAGTAGGTAGGGAATTGAAAAGCTTGGGAGCTTCTTCAGATTCTCATACAAAAAGTAGCCAGGGGTCTGGGTCATAGTAGCTGGGAGCCCTTAATGACAGCCATGAATCAGTTTACAAATTATCGCTTGTCAATACTGCAAAACATTTCAGTGACAAAGATACATAGTTTTCAAAGATTGTCTTGCTGTTGGTTTTACATTCACTAAAGAGTTAATTTGGTCTAGAAATCAGTAGGTAAAGTTAAAACAAACAAAAAGTCGGTAAATGCTGTCTTAAATGGGTTTCAAACAAGGAAAAAGACAAATCAAGGTTAAGCTTTCCAAAGTGTTAAAAAAAGCAAGATTAAAGTTAAACTCACCAAGAATGGATGGTTCTAACCCATAGTCGAAAATAGTTCCTCTGGCACCATACGCCGTGAAATCCAAGCCGGCGAAGCCAGCAGGGTAAGCACTAGGAACTGAAACATTATACAAAAACAGTTAATTTAGCGTTCAATGAGCTCCAATTACACCTGTAGTGCCCCAATTCAAGTAAGGTTCCCCCTTTCAACGAGTGACACCTCCCTTAAATGTAATATTCAAAGACAGCACTGCTGAACTTCCATTAAGTGGTCAATTAATGGCGGTTGACTGCTCAATTTATTGTTTTCACTGCGACCATAATGAACATTGTTTACTTCCACAATTTTACATAATTATTATTTCAAAGCCCTCTATGGCATGGCACCTCGTTACATCATTGATTTAATTCATACTAAGACTAATACGCGCTATTTGCTGCGCTCTAATGAAGGTGTTTTATTAAAGCATCGATCAGAGAAAATGAAAAAGTCATTTGGTAACAGATCCTTCAGTCTGGCTGCGCCCACTTTATGGGATGTTCTTCCTGTTAGCCTCCATAGCATCAAATGTATTTCTACTTATAAGTCTAATCTTAAACCTTTTCTTTTAAATTGGCTTTAATATCTCTCAGATATTAATTATATTTGTATATTTCTATTATTTGTATAGTTTTTAGGTTATTTATTGTTGTAATGCACTTTTGATCACCTAGCATGTTGAAAGCGAACTATAAATGACTAAATTATTATTATTATTATTATTATTATTATTATTATTATTATTATTATTATTATTATTATTATTATTATTTCCAATTTCTCCTGGGTATTACAGTTGTCCCAAGAGAAACCAAAGACAATGGTGATGCAAAATTCTGGGGTGTAAACAAGGTGCACTATGGTCTTGGTGAAAATGGTCAACAGAATATCTTTGCATACTATTAGCATTAAAAATTAAGCAGAAACATCACTTTATTTTGAAACAAACACAAGATGGACCATGCTGCTTAACTGGTCCAGAATCAGTGGCCACCAATCTCAAGCTGTGTTTTCCTCCATCACATTTTAAAGATAAAGCCAAAGCCAAACTAAGTGCATGATATATAAATAAAGACAGTATTGAATGTGACATAGGTAAGGATGATGACTGAGTTTCTTCTACATGATATCATCCACACTGTCACCGGGCTATCAAAGTATCACTGAAAGAAACTGCTTGCCTTTGCAAGTCCCAGACATGGGTCTGGTGCAATTCTATAATCTTGTGCACCTGAATTTAAACTTAACAGTTAATTCTTGTCGGTTTGAACTTTATCGGGACCCAATCAACCTGATTCAACTTGACAACTGACCTGGAGATGAATTTGTGCAGACTGCATCCAAGTTCAGAAACAGAGAAAGAAAAATTTTGTCATGGAGTATTTAAGTCCCCCATAAAGTGTCGCATAAGGAAAATTCATATACATGTAGTATTCATGCGGTAACAGCAAAGAAATGTACCAAAAGGGTGTGATACATGTTTTATAGTTGTTTTGGATCACAGCTATTTTATCTTCCAATGTAAAATGGTTAAGGTACTTTGAAGAACTAACACCATGAGATGTGAACCCTGAAATTATGAGCCTTACCTGCAGGTCGAGGGGCGAATGAATATCCAGCTAATGCAGGTGTAATAGGCATTCCCAGGAGACCATTATGTAGAACTGCAGCACCACCTAAGGGAAAAAAAGATAAAGCTGTCAAGGGAAAAACCTCACAGCAACTTTAAAACCTTGCACAAAAACCGTATCTTTCCTAATCTATAGTCTGCACCACAGACAAAACTAAACCTCTGGTTAAATCCATCTGTGAAACAGCTCCAAAATCCCTGTCCTGCCTAATCATTTCTTGGAATGATGGATGTTCACTGTGACGCTGTTGCTAAGTCACAGCGTTGCCAAAATAATATAACAAATTGAAGTGTGCACAATCCCACAGAAAGCAAAGCTGTGATTATAGTGAATAATGAAAGAGAAACCTTCTCCTGCTTGACACATCTCAGCTGATGCAGATGCTTGTCAGCGCTGATACGTATCCTCATCCAACTGACACATACATGTACATGCATCTGCTTCACGTCTGCCATGTTTGCTTAGTTCACTGTACTTTTACATGTATCATAGGGAAATCAACAAATACAAACTCTAACCTGCTTGTTCTCTAAGGGTTCCATTCATCAAAGCCAAATCTTTCAGTTGTTTCTTTTTTAATTCATCTTCACCTTCATCCTAGGATAACAAAAACAGCGACAAATAAAGAGCGGGTCAGGAAGTAGATTGTGCTTTTTTTCTGGCCCTTTAGGACACTTAAAAGAGCTGTGTCACGAAATTCAGCCAAATTAGGAAACTACAAAATGCCCATTAAATTAAGATAAAAATTAAAAAACCACTTAAAACCTTAAAGGAAGGTTAAAATAACATATAACAGAAACAACAGATGTCACGGATGAGCAAAACGGATTGAAATTACGATTTTGAAAACTGTTCAGCCTAAAAGTTTTTCAAAGTTGATCCCTGCTGCTTGCAACTTCAAAAATAATGCTCAGGAGACATATTTGTGTGTCTCGGATCTCTGATTTTGTCATTTACATGTAATTTCTTTGCTTACTTTAAGTTCCATAGCGATTGAGGACGCGTAATTGGCAAAATTGAACAAAATGAACTGGACTGCCGTGACACAGCCTCTTTAAGGACAATGCAAATCTAAAAATGGGCAACACTGTGTTGTACTAACTGGATTGCATTTCTTTTTGCTTTCTACATTAATATTTGTCACTCCAATTTGCACTTTAGCCCTTATAGTCCCAATATCCACATACAAATTCTCCACACTGATATTCATACATTTCCTTAGAGATAAGTTGAGAGAGTTTAATAAAAGATCAAAGCATTTTCTCTTTGGAGATCATTTGATTAATTCTCATAACCATTTCTCTTGACAACGTATGGACATTGTTAGGAGAAAATTGATGTTGGTCAAGAAGACTAGGGTGTAAAGGCATCTGTGTACGATTCCCTTCCCCAAAAGAAGATCCTGAAGTTCTCTAGTGTAGCTATTATTTTGACACCTTTACATAAATGTAGATGTATGGGTGTGAACACAAATTAAGCCAGGACTGGTTTTTACAAATACAAGAAAAGTGCAGCACCCGATGACTGTCAAGTTCCTGCAGTATTATTTTAATCAACAGCAAGTATTCATTACTTCTCTCTTAACTTCTCTCCGGATAAGCCAGCGAATGGGTATGCCCATCTCAATTTTGAGTTTGAAGATATCCTCCGGTGTGACAATTCAATGGACCTCTTTCATAGTAC
This sequence comes from Porites lutea, assembly GCF_958299795.1. Classification (NCBI taxonomy): domain Eukaryota; kingdom Metazoa; phylum Cnidaria; class Anthozoa; order Scleractinia; family Poritidae; genus Porites; species Porites lutea. Next base: position 52,001,369 of record NC_133201.1, on the reverse strand, counting down.
CCTCACAGAGTTCTGTGTTTTTCAGTACCATAGAGAGTTAGAACCAAAGAGACAAAAAGAAAATTTATCATCTTACCACAGGTTGAAGAAGATCCTTAACTTTCTCCACAGCTTTTGACAGCCTTAACTTAGCTCTATCCTCTGTATCATCCACTGATATCAACACATGCAGATCTTCTTCTAAGTGTTCATAGTTTGGTTGGCCTTTCTTTTCTTCTTCCTGCAAAACAACGGCAAAGGATATGTGGAAATTGTTATGGACACAGTGGTACCTGCCCTGAAAATGCTGCATAATTTAAGTTTTCTTAATGCACCACCACCTGGGTAGCTCAGTTGGATAGGTGCCGGTCTTTCAAGCGGGAGGCCACTGGTTCAAACCCCGGCAGGACCAACATAGCCTCAGGGTATTTCAAATGACTGAGGAGAAAGTGCTGCCTACAAAAATTAATGGTTAGACGTTCTAGTCTTCTTGGATAAGGAGAGTCCTTGGCCTCATCCCACAATCCTTGCACATGTAAATCCTGTACGGGACATTAACAAACTCACACAGTTATCGCTGTGGTGGTCTACACTGTAACTCTTGTGGGGCAGGGTGCAAAGAAAGTCATTTTTAAAGCTTTCCATTTGGGCAAGCTGAAGCTAGCATATACTAGCCCAAACATCATTTCAACTAGCCCCCAAAACATTTTGATGAGCAGAATTGATTTCACAGTTCTTTGCAATTTGAATTCCTCAAAAAAACTTCACTTGCCTGTCCGGCAAGTTACAAACAGAACTCACTAGCCCAATAGCAAAATCCACTAGCCCCAGGCTATCAGACACTACTTTCTTTGCACACTGTCAAGGAGGCAGAGATTGTTACCAGCCCAAAGTAATAAAACAGTGGTGCTATGCGCTGTTGCAGTGACCCTCCAAGAATTGGCGTAAGTATTACCCAATCAGAAGGCCTGACTATTATCGTACTAAAATACTAACTTAATGCTTTTCATCACGATTAAATAATTTACTAACCAATTTTTTGTCCTTCATTGATCCTTTCCCACGAACTAAAAGTTTACAACCTGTCGTCGTTTCTACTTCTCTTAGTGTCATGCCTCTGGGACCAATTACTCTACCAACAAAATTAAACTGAAACAAAATTTCAACAAATTAATGTACATATACATGTCGATGGTAAATTTCTTACAGGCCCATATTCACAGGGTTTGTATTTTTTGCATTCCTTTCTTCACTCGTAAATAACTTAGAGGAGAAGGGAAAGGAAGAGAATTCTGTACATGGGTGGTTTTGGGTTTTGACTGGATCCTGATTACACAAAGATATTTGCTAACAAGCTTACAAAAAATATGAAGATTGGTTTAATTTAAACAGATACCTCAAAAATAGTGTTACAAGCTCAGCAGTGACAGTAACTGTGCTCACATTGTGGGTGGCTCCCCTTAAAATGTTCTACCATTAATATTGGTACAGGATTTAATGGAGCTGAAACCAATTGAGGAATTGCACACATTTTAGGCATCCTACTGATGAATAGTTACGACTTTTGGATATTAATTTTTGAGCAACAATTTGCCGTCAAACTCAACCTACTTTTGAAATTTGTTGTCTGTCCTCGTTGAATTCATTTTTTTTTCAATTCAATACACCATTGAATAAACTGGTCTTTTCAATTTCACCTTATGGTAATACTGTAGTGACATTTGCGCACTCTGAATCTTGGCAAGAAGATTCTAGCTGATAGTCATTAAGTCACTGAACCATAACTGTAAAGTTAAAACTTTGCCAGTCCCTGCTGGGTCAACCTTTGCAGTCTAATTCAAAATCATTGGTGCTATGCAGATTACAGCTAGCAAATAGTTTTTGATGGACATTCTGCAAGTTATTAATGCTTTCTGTGACAATACTGTAGCTTTGATATCATCCCCCTCATTTAACTGATCTAATTACGAAGACATCCACCTGAGAGAGTGAGCAGTTGAGTGGCACATATTGAGCCACCACCTACAATTTTTTACTACCTAATCAAATTAGAGACAGCTAAAAAAAACTAAAAACAGTCCACACCAAAGCAAATGAAATCCAGTGTCTATTTTTAGCTTTGGCTTAGTGCAAGTCAGTCTGCATGCATCACCGGGTTATTCCAGAAAAAATCCACACCCCCACGACGGAAGGCATGCTGGAAAATCTCATGGGAGGAGGGGTTTACGGCTCTGGAAATCCAGATGGGTGGGGGACTCTGAACCTAAAAATACATCCTCAGGGCTTACCTTCGATTTCATCGATGTTTCGATCACTTCAATCGATAAGTTTTTTAAAAATTGCTTTGCATTTTCAAATTAAATTATTCTTTCAAACTACAGACCTCTTACCACATTTATTTTAAGTTTCCATCCACAGGCTCGCCTTCGTTACTTTTGTAGAAGCGACATGCGATAACTTGACAATATCAAGAAAACTCACATAATTCATAAAAAACTGCTCAATTCAAGTAAAGCAAACAATGATTTTTACCTTGAATTAAACATTTTTTCAAGGTCAATGCTATTTCAGGGTGATTTACCACTAAAGATACCTTACAAGTAAGCATGGTTGTTTGTGATTGTTCGGCAGCCATTTTGAAAGTCAAGTGGTGTGGTTAGCAGTATAGCATGTCATGTAATATTCCACTAAGTGTCCTTTTTCTTTCTTTTGCAGTCATTTTTTATCAACAAAGAAGAGAACCATTTATTTGAGTACATAGTTAGTTTTGAGCTTTATTGTAGTATATATTGCTGTATATTTTGCCTGGTCTAGAAAAAAAGAGAAGTTCACTCAAATGTGAGCTTACTTGCAAAAAGTGTAAGCCTGTTTAAGAAGATGAGAAAATGTAATCTTAACTTTTGCAACAAACACAGAATTCATGGAAAATACAGACTCATTTAATAAAAAGATCATCTAAGTGCCTAAAATAATTCTTCTATATTACTTGTATGCTATTGTTGGTGCGGTTATAACATTGGTACATAAATATGCAATAGTACCTTAGGATACTCTTTTACTGGAGCATAAACTTTTTCTGCCAATTTCACTCTTGGTCCTGATGCCGTTGGAAGCTGAAGTTCTGTGAAGCCGCTGTCTGGTTCATTCTTTACAACCCCATGAAACAGCTCATTTCTGACTCTGTTGATTTCTAGTAAAGATGAAAATTGATTTAGAGATGTCATGGTTTAAGAAGCCTACAGGCATTTTCATCAACATGGCATCCATTAATTTATTGGCCTTCTCAGCATTTGCTTATTGTCAAAAGAACTAATATTAATATATCATGTTCACTTTCATAATATAATTTTGTAACATTGATGCTATGCTCAACATTAGAAAGCCTTGAGAATTAAAAGTTCTACAATATTTTTTTTTCAATTTTGTTGTATAATTATCTCAATATTGAGATTTTACAAGATTACCTTCAACAACATTTTCCATCTTTTATTAAGGAGCCGGATTGTCACTTTTGGGTAGCTTGATATTTTTCTTATTACAGAAGAGGATTTTGTCATGCAAGAACTATTTTTATGAATATCACGGCAATGAATACACAGCCGGCTCCACGACACCAACATTTTCACCAACAAAATTTTGATATGCTAGTGTTTCAGCAATTCAGCCACATTTCCTCTGAGCTTAAGCCACAAAAAAGACACAACACTGAAAATGAACCTGAAATCAGGTTACAGCTACTTGCTACCATATACCCAAAAGGAAATTCAAGTATTTAAAAACTATCAAACAACAGGAGGAAATAAAATAATACTTCATTCTCTTTTCCCTGTAATTGAATGTCAGACATGAATAGAGTATTGCTGGGATACTGGTGAGCCATTCCCCAAAATTTTATATCCATGGACAAACAAATAACACAGAACATATAAGAATAACAAAAATACTTCTGTATTAGATTTGAAAATGTATGTTGTGGTTCAATTTTATTCTTGGCATTAACTTTATTTTCCTTTGTTTCAAACTCATTATCATACTCTACCGTACCCAGAAACAGAGGAAAATACAAATGTCAACCAAGGATAAAAGTGAACTACAAGACATATAATTATTTTATTTCAATAGTTTCTGCACAGCAGGATGATTTGCAACTTTTATCTCCATAATGCATATGCCATTAAAAATAGATTTGTGTAAGAAAAACCTAACCTTAAATCCTTTTGGTGCCCGAGGTCACCCTGGTAACTGGAAATGTGTGGGAGGCAGCCTTTAAAGGACAGGTTTTGCAGAGGAAGGTGTAAAAATAATCTGGTACTAGTGCTACCAGAAGGATTAGGATATAGGTTTCAAAAAATATTTGACTGATGTAAAGGGATACAAATACATTTTTTAAATAATAAATATTGTATTCACTGAAATTTTTCCCAATAGCCATGCAGTTTTACTATAATTCTTAATTTATTGCAAGGACGTATTTATAGTGTATTTTGGTTCTCATTTCAAAACCTTGTAGCAAGCATTTTGAAAGACAATGGCATTGACTCACATCAAATTGAAAAAATTCCTTTGGAAATGGGTTCCAAAAAATTAATGAATTTAAAAATCCTTATAACATATTTTGTATATATACTGCTCAATGATCAAGCAGCCTTTCTTGTACCTTACATAAAAGCCAAATTATTACCACTACGGTAAGTTCAACATGTACATGTTAATTCCATTTCCTCAGATTAATATATATGCAAATGAGGGACTTCAGTTAAATTCTTCAGTCCCACAACTTAAAATACAGCCTTTCAAAATTAATACAGTAACTATGTACTATTTCAGAAGGAATAAAAAATTGTTGGTTGAGTGAATTGTTGCTTCTTGGGAGTTGGACACAAAGAGAAACGTAATTCACTGTTAAAAGTTTTGAAGAGGAACTAAATTACATTTACAACCTCATCAGATGAGGGTTCTTTTTTACTTACTGCAGATGGCAGGAGCTGGCAAAAGGAATCAAAACCTTAGAGAATTAAGACTGAGCCAGGATGCTGTTTACATCAAACATGGACTTTATTTGGAGAAGCAAAACAAAATTGAATTTCAAAAATATTGGCTTCATTTATTACAAAGAAATCAAATTACCCTGAGAATTCAGAGACAGGTCGAATGATTTAGCTGTTGAGGGCCAAAAATAAATAAACACTTGGATATTTGTTGGCAGTAAGCAGAAGGGCAGGAAAAGAAGTTGTCAAATCTCATCTGTTTTCCTGGAACTTGTTTTGACAGATTGATATGAGACATGTCAGATCCTTTTTCTGTGACTGAGAGCAATGTGACACAAATATCCTGTGCTAGCCAGCACAGATCAATTTCTTCTCAATTTCAAAGTCCACTTAATCACAAGGAGGAACCCACAACAAATTAAAACGCCTCACCACAAATTCAATATCTTTGCCTGTGGATCTGTGGTCAGACAGCCGATTTCTAAATTATACTTTCGGTTCATCGGTGACCCGATCTGTTTGGCTAAATAACGACACGTTAATAAGAGCATCTGGCTCTTATCAAGAAAAAAACGATAATCATCCCACATTCCTATAAGTGAATTCCTTACAAGTTATCAAATCGTTGAACAAATTGGATACGAAATTAAAGGAAGGCCTCATTTACGAATATGTTAGCTTTGATCCAAAGCACTCAATTATGACTTGATAATTCCCGATCGTTTGATTTCTCCGTTGGGACACTCAGTGATGAATAATTCCGGACTCAATCAGGTCAAATTCTCACCGTGATTTTCAAAGAAATGAGTTCAAAGGAGATTGAATTACAAGCGTGACGATTCTACTTCATCAGGAACATGTAATTTCACGGACCGTCAAGCGTTTCAAGCACTGAAACGCGGTTAACAAAAGACTTTCCAGGTTTAAATCAAATGTTTTGATTTTGTTTACATCCAAGAACAAAAACAAAACGAAGTCGGCGACGAAAAGTAACAACCGTGAAATTTACAGCAAGTATCTTCCACAAGTAGGCTAAGGTTGAACGAAGCTAAGAGATCCATTTCACGGGATTGCACTGCCCTCTTATTTAGTTTAAGCTCAATAAATGCACTAGGATTTATTGTCATCACAGAACTAAACAATGACAACAAAAGTATTTCAAAACTGCGTTGCATAACGGCTTTCCACAAGGCGGATAAAATATTCAAATGTCCCACTGAGTCAAAAGAAATCTTGTTCAATAGAATTGAACGCGGGGCAATGAAACAGAAAATCACAACAAAACACTCATAATGCTTACAACAGAAATAACCCAAATAGCCCATTTAAACATTGAAGTCTAGGATACATATATATATTCCCAAAGAATCTTTTAAACGATACCATATGAATCACAAGGAAACGAATAGCAAAGAGGAACACATTTATAACAAAAAACGCGCTGGCAACAGCGTTGATCGGGGCAATGCTCTTTTCTATGATCTATGCGATGCAAAGAAAAAAATAGATAACAGAGTATAAGCAAAATGTCATATACATAAAACAAACCTCAAGATGATTTCTTGTAATCCCTGGTGTCTCACAGATGCTAAACTAAAATAAAATCGCTGTACCGTAAACACAGGACATGGTGTCCGGATGTCGGTCAAACAAATAGAAGATTCGTCCACGTTAGCTCGCACTGTCGTTCGATTACGGGTTTTTTGCTGACAGATTTTAAGCTTAACTCGTGTTAGAACAAACTCAACCTCTGAAAATAATTAGATATTACCTAGCATAGTTATATTTCTCTCTGCTGGTGATTATTTATGTTCATTTACCGATTATTATTTAACATAAACTGCCGTTATTATTACATTAAATTTGGAGTTAACGCGCAGCAACAAACACACAGTACCTTGATCCAGCAGCCGTTCGGCGTGAAGAAAAATCTTGGGCATTTTCGATACTGTTGTTTTGTCGCTCAGTAGTTCGTTAAGGTATTCAGAAGAGGCGACAGAACAAGACATTGTTGCTGTTATGGGTTAGTAGAACGTAAAAAGAAACATGTAATAAAAGCAATAGGCACCACGATGCGTCCTTTTACGACTGATGATCAGGCCTTGTGATGATCGACATGTGCAACCAACAGGATCTCGGTCAGGGAACTGAGACGAGACACCCGACCATTGAAGCGAGTCCATTGAGACTGTGTTGTATTTATACTGCGGTAACCCATCATAATTCAAGATGGCGGCGGCATCAAGCTCTTTAACCGATGAAGTCGACGAGTTATTTTCGCGGTTTATGTCCGAGGTACCAGCAATTTATTCTGTCTTACTTCATTTTAATAATTAGTGCTTTTTGTCGGACTTTTTTGGAACTTGCGTGCGTTCTGTAATAGCTTACGTAATGCGGCTTTTAAAATTTTCAAAAAGCTTATTAAAGCTAATTTGCAATCAGTTAGGCTGAAGCTTGCATGTTTTTTTTTTTGTAAAAGATTGATCACATGTATAAGCTAAGTTTCTTTTTAGAATCAGGGATCCGGAACTGTAATTGTTTTTTTTTGTTTTAAATCAGCGGTATGCCTGTGTAAAACAGCTTTCAGTGTTTTTAGTCTTCAAAGGAAGCTGTGCTGCCGGGAGTAATTAGGCTTATAATTAAATGAATACGTAAATTAAAATTCTCTGTTTTTTTAAAACGACCATAATGTAATGATGTAATGCCACACAATAAGGTTTTGATAATCAGAGATATGAGTTGTGTGAACCTCGCACTATTTGCACAGTCATGATACTTTAAGTGTTGTCCAGAACTTTTTTATAAGATTCTTTTAATGCACTCAGAATATCTAGCTAGCTATTTTGTACAATTCTTGTTTTCACGTAAATCCTTATATATAAATAGTTTTTAACAAAAAGAATGTAAGATCATTAGTTTTGATAACCTGCAAAACTTCTCATAGTTATTTACGTTGAGGGTACAAGATGTGCATCATGTATTGATAGCATCTTTCAAACGTAGCAAAGTGTAACATTTAAGTTTATGGGATTATTTATATCGAAATAGACCTTATTCCTAACTGGTGGCAAATGCGACTATAGTAACTGTAGACTACGAGTAATCCCCATTTTTCTCAGGGATAGATGAGTGACGGAAACGCGAATGCGTGTGAAAATCACTGCACATGAGAAAGGGGAGACGCGGCGGTGAGAGAGAAAAATGAGGGACTGCAGACAAAGCCCAAGCTTTTGACCTTATGCGTTGCTCTCACAACGCAAAACTCTTATTGGCTCTTCCATGCAAGTCTGTCAACATCTATCAAAAATGTGCCAGCCACTATCAACACTCGACATAATCACATTTACAGAACAAGAATAACTAGAGCAGAAATAATAACAGCACAGAACAAATAACTAGAGTTGCTCTTGTAGAAGCAACTAAGCAGAAAGCCAACCCGGCAACTGATGAGGTTCACACAGAGAATCGAAACCATGGTCTTGCCTGATCACAAAGTGGCAATAACAGAACAGTCGCAAGGCTGTTAAGCTTATCAGGGTGTAAAGGAAATCATTTTTACAGCTTGCCATTCGGGCAATCATGACCGAGTCACATCGCAATTCCCCATAGTTAATGTAGCTTCAGTTTAAGCTGCAGTCCGTTCTTTGAGATTTGGATCTGTAAATCACTATCCGTGAGAATTTAACATCCTGCTAAAAAGGCTAATGAGCTGGGCCGAGCATGACAAAACATTACAGGAAATACTTATTATCAAGTTCTTCGTGCAAAACAGCCTCGAAGAAAATTAGTTTATGGGTTTTCTTTTACTTGCAATAAATATCCCCCACAGTTTACCAATGACAAGAGCAATGACAGCTCAATGAGAGAAGGAATCCCATTGGATGCGCTTAATTGATGTGAAAGGGGATACGAACTTCACACTCCAAAATCAGTCGGCCGTGGAGGGTCAAAAGCTTGGGAATGATGAGTATATCGATAATTTACTCACGATAATATCAATAATTTGCTATTTCTTTCTTTTTCTGACATTTAGGTCAAAGAAATTGAGAAAAGGGATTCAGTGCTCACCGGTCCTCAGCAGATAGACAGACTTACAAGGCCTGGTTCGACTTACTTCAATCTTAATCCTTATGAGGTCAGAAAAACTGTAAAATCTGTCTTTTAAGGAGGGATAAAAATTCTTTAATTTATTTCCATGTTCCTATGATAAATCTGGGAGGGTAGAAGGATTGGAAGTGGAGTTACTCCTTGAAAATTTGATTGGGGATGTGTTATCTGCATCATAGAACATTAACCGCGATTTCAACCAACATGCATGACATATATTCCATTGCCCATTTCCAACCAAAGCCAAATTGGATACCCTTTTTCAGACGTCTGACAAGACTTCTGTAGTAAGCTACCCTGCCGTTTAAGGCCCCACAGTCTTCCTAGGTAAGTTGACTTACATGTATCTAGGAAGACTGAAGAGTCTCTGCACACTGGGTGGTAGCAAGCAGTAGGATGAATGATCCCAGTAACCAAAGAATTGCTTAGTAATTGCAGCAGTATTTGCAAGTCAGATCATTCTGAACTTGCGTTGCCAATCTTCAGCATCACCATCGTCCTTCTTTGTTTGCCCCCCCCCCCCCAGGGGGGGCACTTTATTTTTATGCCAAACTGCAGCCAAGAGGGAAAGAATTATTTTCCAAGTTGCAGCCTTGTCTTATTTAGTGGGCCTCCAATTAGTTAAAGATTTAATTCCACCATTGTTATTACCAGTCTTCCCTATTCTGCAAAGGATGTATTTCTGATATGTGTTTTGTGTTTATTTTATATATTTTACTTTACTAGAAGCCAGCATCATAAAATGTTGATCAAATTTAATTCACTGTCCATTCAGTTCAAATCTTGTGAGTCAATTCTGTAGTGGTCAATGCTAGCCTTCTTGGATAGCAAGGCAATTTTTTTTCAGGCCCAACAAATTTTTTTTTGGCTTGCCTCAGGAGCTGGGCTTTTTAAGCCCCTACCAACACACCTATCTGAATCCATTATAGTAGCATGTAAGTATATTTGACTTTACTTCTTGGATTGTTTCCTAAATTTACATAAATTTATTTTTAGGTTCTTCAAATGCCTCCTTTTGCTAAAGAAGAGGAAATAAAAAAGCAGTACCGAAAGGTCAGTCATTAACTTTTAGCACAATATTTTTCAATTTTGATAGTGAACCACATTGTGTGTTAGTTTAACACTCACACTCTTAGAACCACTCTCCTCTGATTAAGTACTGGTACCTACCCATATAAAGGCAAACAAGTTAATGAGAACCATCTCTTTGTTTTAAATTGTAAAGCTACCACAGGGAAATCCTTTTTCTTTTTCCACTACACAGTTATCAACATTTTTATCCATTTAGGCAGTGCCAGTTTGTCTTGCCTTCCATGTACGAACTACGTTATGCACTTTATTAGCAAGTTGTTCTTGTAGTTTAGTGTGGCATCCAGGTTGATATTCCTTTTTATTTCTCATTTAATCCTTTATGATCTTTGTAATACAGCTGTCATTTCTCGTTCATCCTGACAAGAACCCAGATAACAGAGAGAAAGCTCAAAAGGCATTTGAAGGTGAGCACAATCAAATCTAAGGCACAGTTATGATGCCCAACATTTCAAGATATCGTGTGAAGTAGGAGAAACACAAGGAGAGTAAATAAACAATGCAAAACAAGAAAACGCCTGCAGAAAATTCCCAGGGCTCCTGTCATAACTAATTAATATTCTGAGCAATTGGTCCCTGGATACATCAGGGGACATTACTGGAATAAGTCTCCTCGTGTGATATTACCAGTTGGACAAAACAACAGGGGACATGAAGTTTAACTCATCTGAATTTGACTAGCCTGGGACTAGGCTACGCACTGGGGGAAAAAGGAGAAAAAAATCGGCATGGGCAAAAAAAAAAGTGGCAAGCGAAGCGAGCCGAGCAGAAGTCTGGGAAGGGGAAAGGCTTGCGAATGGTCCACCGCCCTTTCCCTCTCCCCAGGCCACTGATATAATTTTCCTTTTGCTCTGGTTTTTGCTTTAATCCCCACCGCATAGCCGGGTCCCAGGCTAGAATTTGACTGTGACAAATTGGGAACAAGACCAAGTTTTTCAAGGTGTACCCCATTTGATGCAATATTAGATAACTGCGGCATGTTTGCAAGGGTATCTTGGTGTTAATTTTTATTTATCACCATGGTTTTTAAATAGTGTGTCATTACCTGGAAAAATAATGATTTTACACATGTGTTTATGTTAAACTACATGACTGTTCTTTTAGCTGTCAGCGAGGCCAACCAGACACTTCAAGACCCAGATAAAGTAAAAAAGATCAATGAGATCCTAGAAGAAGCAAGAGCAATGGTCAAGAAATCTGTGAGTTGTTAATTTTGGCAAATTAATTTTACTTCCAATAGGTCACTTTCTCAACTCGAGGGCGTCATTTTATAACAGAACTACGACCATAAACCTTTCGGCTTTTCCTTTCATGTTTAAATTTGGTAATCCTGCGGGCTTTAAATAACAAATTAAAAGCCTTTATTTGCACAAATAAAGAAAACCCAGAAGTGCTCTGGTTGTAGTAGATAAATGACGCCATCATGCAAATGGCCTGTTACATGTTCAACAGTTCTCTGAGAGACTTTTCTTTTCTCTGTTTGGTAATTAAACCAAAAGGCTAGCTCATTGACTGATTGCATGCTTCAGAGTTTATTCTTTTTCCAAGGCATAAATTACTTGAAAACCAGTGAAATGTCATTGCAAAGAAAGTTTGAGGACAAGTTTTAGATTTAATTTCATTAGAAGATTCTAGGGGACTTTCTCTCTTAAAACCGAAATGTTCAGGAGACCTTTTTTTAACAATAATCGCAATATTTTGGTAATAGAAAAGAAAAACAACCTCCGAAAATCGTAAGTATTGGTTAGCTAATGTAGTCGAAAAACTCCGAAGATCTTAGATGATGCGACGGTTAACGTGAAACTAAAATTTATACGCTTTCTGTAGACAATATTCACTTCTTCGAACAGTTATTTTACAGAAAAAAATTGTTTAGTGCTCCTGACTACTGCAAAGTGATTTTTGCAAACGCTGTTTTTTTTATTTATTTATTATTTATTTACTCCTTTTACATGAGTTGTGCCACAGTTTCAACAGGTGCAATACTTTAGCCCAGTTTTCTTGTTGCATTCCTCATTTTCAGCTCAAGGAGAAGAAGAAACAAGCAAAGAAAGAGGGAAAAGATAAAATAGAAGAAGAGGAAGATCCAGAAAAGGTATTGTACCAGGAAATTATGGCCAGAGAAAAACTATTAGTTGTGCTCATTATCATGTGTACTGCCATTCAAACACTCTAATAGGTGAAAAAATGTTTTGTAAAAAACTATATGAGGTCTGATGTTTCTTTTTCCTTGAACTGCTGGACAGTTAAATAACATTTTGAAGCGACTAATGCAATTTCAGCCTCTTTCTAGACATATTGGTGGAAAAATGCTTGAAGCAAAATTTTAACATGTAAAAGGTCATGGCAGTGAGTCCAAAGCGTGTTATGTTGACCTTGGGCATATGTTGTTTCTCTTTACGAGATTACCTTATTCTCCGGGTTCGTTTCGCGATTTACGATTTCGTGATTGATTTATAAATCGAACAGAGGATTTTATGCAATCTTTGATCCATCAGCATTCCTCTATTTAAAAGCTTAAGAAGTTCTTTATACAGCTGTATGTAATGTGTTTATCCCCAAGAACAAACCGAACAGCTCTTTCATTTACTTTTTCTAGTTTTTCAGCCGAACCTTTATTGCAGAAGTGACATATTATTCAAAATTACAAAGTTGCACATTACATTTAAACAGTCTACAAAATGAAATCTTAGGGTGGGTGGGTGGGAAGGTAAGTAATGGCGGACGCAGCAAAAGCAACTGCCCGCCTTTCGGTCACATGACCTGTATCCAGGCCCCAAGTGGAGTGTGAGAAAAACATTTCCCACTTATTTTGTTACGCTCAGCCAGTGGAAAATTACTCTTATCTACGTGTGATAAGTCAGAGTCTTCATAGTCGTCGTCGTCCTCTAATGTAAAGGCCTCTCTAATGTTTGATTTTGCAGTTATCCAAATTAGTCCACTCCACGACTGTTAAGCTTTTCGCTGATTACGAAATTAAAAGAAGAGCACAGGAAGAAAAGGACGCAGAATTGAGGTGAGCTGATCTGCGTGCTACACTGTTCGAGACTGCAGAAAAATGAAACTAAAACAACAAAACTGCAAAGAAAACAGGAATTTGATTTTTTTTCTTGGGCAGGGGAGGTTCAAGTCGCTTTTGTCTTCGCTGCTGTTGTCTCAGTGGAAAAAGAAAAATCTAGATGTCGTCGTAATCATAAAAGTTCCCGAAGAATAAACAAGCAAGCGCAAAAAAAGACGTGAAGACTGGGCAGAAGGGAGAGAACGATTAGGACTTGATGGCATGTCGTATTGACATGAGGATAAATCCAAATACCGTAAATCCTCTATTAAGCCCCCACCCCCCATCTCACATAAGACCCCTCCCTCTAATAAACCCCCCTTTTCAGTATAAAAAAATAATAAGCCCCCCCCCCCCCTCCCCACCCCTAATTATTCTTCACTAATAAGAGATACTGTATTAATCAATCACGACTGTAAAACTGCGTGTGGGTTGATCCGGGATGGTTTATTTACCAACTGGAAGTTCGGACTTGATGCTGATCCTCGGCTGCATGACCTCCGACTTTCTTGTAATTGAGCTTTTCCACTTTGTATTCTAGTTCTCTATAGAGAACTGATACCATCGTCTTTTCTAAATTAAATAAGCCCCCCTCTGATATTAGCCCCCCCTCTGTATTAACCCCACCTCCCTCAAATGGGCTTGAAATAAATAAGCCCCCGGCGGACTTGTGAGAGGCTTTACGGACGTATGTCAAAAGTAGGCATCATTTTAATGTCCACGTAAATAGAGGCTCTCTCCCGACGATAGCGCTCGCCGGTCTCCACTGACTGAGAACCCGAACCAGACAACCCGCTTTTTCACTATTTTGATAATAGTATAAATCTCAGGAAATTCCCCGAACACAGCTGTCGTCCCAAGCAGTAAACGTTTTGAGCCGAATCATTAGGTACCTTGTATTGCAATATACGTAACTGCGGTTCAGTCCTCACTGAGCCGGATTTCCTCCCCAGACTGAAAAGTTTTACATGTATATTCATCACGCAACATACTAAGTAGGAGGATAGGAAACAGCAGACTCAGTTAAAATTTCTAGCTTAACAGAAGTCTTCAGTGATACCCTTATCCCCCCTGCCCTTCCCGACGTTCTAGCAGAAGCTTTCTTAAGACAACCTCGTTCTTAGGGTTCTCACTAGATTTTCTCAAAGTCTTTCGCTTCTCGTTTCCGGTTCCGGTAGTTGCCCCCAGCGCGAACCTATGGCTCTCTCGCTCGCTTTTAATGCAGAAAACATAAAAAATCTACCGCTCGCGCTTCGCGCTCGTGAAAAAATTTGAGCTCGACTTCTAGGCAAGTCTAGGTTCTCTCTCTCTCTCGCTCCGTGGGACAGGTAAGAGAGAAACGAGGAGAAACCTAGGAACGAGGTTGCTTAACTGCAGCTTACGCGTGCATTCATTGGCGAATCTAAGAGCACTAATCATAGGTTGCCACAGGTCAGGAAATGGTCAGGAAAAATAAAATTTCTTCAACTTCAGGGAAAAGTCAGGGAATTTCACTTCGAGTCAGGGAAATTTAATTCATGTACTTTGCATCATCTGTTGCTTGTAACTTGCTGAAAGCATAAATAAATGGGTGGAGGGGATGGCTGTGAGGGGGGCCTTGGGTCCGTTATCAGGACTAATTTGTGAAATTTATTGTTAATTCAGTTGGTCAGGGAAATTTGACATTTGTCAGAAAAAAGTCAGGGAAAAATCACGGAATTTCAGAAACCTCTGGGTGTGACAACCATGATAATGAACAGTGAGTAGTTGATCTCTTTTTTTCCAGAAAACGACAACGTGAACAGGAGATAGCTGAAGAAGAGGCAGCAAAAAAGAAAAAAGAATGGGAAAAGGAATGGGAGGTGAGATTTTTCTTTAAATAATCCAGTTCAATCGCAAGGCTGGCACTGAGACTGTGGATCGAGTAAACGACAGTAGTAAAAGTGTTTTACTAACCGTTATATAAATAGAGCAATATTTTAAATCTTTATTTTTATTCGTTTTTTATCTATTTATTTCTTTATTTTTACTGCAGCCCATGATTCCTCACGCTTTATTAAATTATCAAAAATTGACGCGAGTGCGTAAAGAATCTAAGCGAAAGGACAACAGTTCTTTTGGTTTGTCCTTTGACAAAACGCGAAGGCGAAATAACAACAAATCTGTTACTTTGAGACTAGTTCCACTAGCTTTTGAAACCACGAATAAAAAAGCGATGCGGTAAGTCTACATACTTAACAGCTGGGAAGAGATCTTTCAGGTCATCCGTTCGTCTGATCTTTCAAGAAAATCCGGTTTCTTTATTGAAGGTATTGTGACTTGAACTTGTTTGTGGCTTCTTGTTCTTCGTCAACCCATAAAACGACCGGTGAACTCTGCAGTGCTCCCCAATCATTCCGTGTTTCAGTCGAATCCAGAATTCACAAACACGAATGTCCGCAATTTCCCTGGTACACAATAGTTTAGGGCATATTTTGCTTGCACAACAGGCAGAACTAGCACTACCACTCATAGCGCATTAAAATGTCAGCCGTCTCTTCGCCCCTCGCCCCACCCGTTTGGTGGTGGTGGTGGTGGTGGTGGGGCGGGGGAGCTAGGGGTTGGGGTGAAGAGACTACGCCCTTGCGAGGAATGAGCGCTTTCAACTTCCAGCGGTCTGTCAGGTCTGGCGGATGATTCAAACATGCCGTCAGATGCTGCAGCCATATTTTGGCCGCATGCAAAGCACAAGGCGTGTGAGATGTTGTATAAGCCCCAGCTGTAGCACGACCACGGAACAGATAATCTATATTGAGCTGCTAACATTCGCCCGGTTGACTGTGAAACCGTGTTAGGAGAAAAATGTAGATTTGGGTTATAAAGATATTTAATGGCGCGTGGACTACAAAATTATAAAAATAGGATTTCAACGTTTGGAATAAGTTTTTCGGATTTAAGCCTGTACAAACGTGATAACAGGGAATGTTTACTCTAATTGTATACTGGAACAGTGTACCCTAGGAATTTTCTGTATGCATATTTTATGTACCTTCGAAATTGCATTTCAAGAAATAATTATACAACTCAGTCACTGAACAACTGGTCCTTTCTCCTGTTCAAATACCAACCGTTCGTAATTTTTAGTTTTGACATTTTGAGAGATCCTGATCAAAGGAAACCCGAATTCTTTTAAACAGCTTTCTTTGTAAGTTTCCAAAATTCACTTGCTTGACTAACATTTAATTTTGAGTCATTTAGTTTAACATGTGAACTTTAAAGCTGAATTTATCCAAATTTGTTTTCAGTGTTCAGCTGAGTTTACTCAGCCTTTTTTCCATTTGTGTTGTGATGTTGTAATAAGTTGATCAGTTAGTATAGATGCACATGTATGTATTATTTACGTCCACGAGTTGAAGATTAAACTGTTGAAGTCCAAGCTTGGGTGCTGTCCTGTTTCCAGTTGTAGCAGATCTTAGTACCTTGGAATAGTGACGAGTTCCAGTTTTGCTAGCCAAGCGAGTTGCATCGTTAGTTTTCCCCCTTGTTGTTCACACGCCGAAGTCGCTCGAATTCCCTTTACGCTTATTTTCCCCGATTTGTGCTTGGAAGAGCGAAACCTATCGTCACAACGATATAACTCTAAGGGGGGTGTTTTACAGTAAACACTCGCGTATAAGAACCTACATTTTTTGAGGTCTGGCGAAAAAGGCCCTTTTATTATGCGGTAGTTATTGGCAATTAATGTTAGGTAGGTTCTTAATTGGCTTCTTAATTTCTGTGAAGGAAGGATATAGTTGTTGACTACGAGAAATATAAAGAAACTTTAGTTTGGTCCTTAAATATATAGCATTAATTCACAACTGTACTTGCAAACCTCCTTTATGCAAAGTCCATGAAAACAATTACAATCTGTACTTTTTATAAACTTGTGGTGTTTTTGTTGTAGGAATTACAATTAATACTTCTATTGTAATTACGGTTTGGTACAGAATTTTCTTGGTTAACTCCTTGGTTAACATTTTTATCATAATGTACCTGTAACCCACATATGAGAACCTGCTTGATTTTGCATGGGTAAATTGGTTTTTATATTTTTTGGTATTAAAGTGCCAAATTTCTGCTAGCGGGTTCTTAAACCACTAAGTTCTTATTAGCGGGTGTTTACTGTATTGGTTCATTTCCATATATTTTACTATAAATGGGGAAGATGGATGTCGTTTGGATCATGTAGAGAATCGCTATATAGGCGGTTTCCTTTTTGTAAACTAGGTGCTTTTCGCACTACCGCAAAAATATGGCATGAGCTTGTACCTCTCCCTGAAACTAAGTGCGCCTTAGCCTTTTACAAACCTTTAAGTAGGAAAGGTGGGTCTTTTGTAAGCAGTGGGGAGTAAGCTCTGGATTGGGTGGTAGGGATACAAGGGGCACCCAGTCCCCACCCGCGAGAGTAGAATAGCGCGCATTGGTTAGACCCCTTTTTGAGGAGAAATCTCATTAATTTGCGGAAGAATACATTAACGCCGATGACGTCACAGCCGGTTGCCTTTATGTCATGAATAAATTACGGGGAACTTTGTTAAGAAAGATGATGTGTTACTTTTGAGGTGTGTTAACCGGTTTGACAGGTTAAAGATGGGTGACGTCATAGCCTTTTGCTTTTATTTCATTAATAAATTACTGTGAAATAAGATGATGTAAGACAGGATTAAGGGGACAGAGAAGGCATTCCCCATATACACCCTATTCCATAGGTAATTCGTCTCGAGTTATTTTTAAGACCACAGATCCCAACGGGGATTGGACAACAGCCAATCACATAGCGCGAATGTGTTCCGCGTGGATGACCCACGCTCAAAGCCACTCTTCCTTCACGAATTGAGGCAGAAAAAAATGGCGGAAGATGCGGAGCGCGATATTGCTATTCGTTTTGTCGACGAAAACGAGAGATTTCTGCTAAAGCTGTGTCAGCGAAACGAAAATTAAAAAAGAATCGCCCTTCCTCTCTTGCATAGAGCTAACAGTACAGCAGGGAAATCCTTAACACACTGAATATTCTCTCAGGATCATTTATAATTTACAGTTTGAAGAGAGCAATTTCTGGTTTGATATTTATTCTTTCATTAGTCTTTTATTATTCAACAAAAATAACACTTGGCGTCCTATAATAATAATAATGACAATTTAAAAACTTCTAGAGCGCTATTTACATTCACTGATCAACAGCGCTTAACAACTTAAAAAACTACAATAAAATTCAAATTTGTAGAACTAATTACATGTACATGAATATTACTTGCTACTTGCTTTATTGTACAAACGACCGGTTTCAATAGACCGGCGAATTTTCTCATTTTGTTAAAGCACTGAGGTTACGATAACTTCGAGTTAAACTGATTTCACAGGTTGTCAAAGAGTCGAGCGATTCCCTTTTACCAGGTGTGCGCCGACTCATTTCGCTTCAATATTCAGAAATGCTCTCGACCTCTATACGCTTTCATTGCCCTTCGCCCGTCATGTTTTGTACGGCGTTTAGTCATGCGAAACCTCCACGAAACATCCACGCAGCGCGCGAGGTAACTTTATCCCGATTCTAAAAATAACTCGAGACGAATTACCTATGGAATAGGGTGTATATGGGGGATGCCTTCTCTGTCCCCTTTATCCTCTCTTGGATGATGTTATGTGATATTTTAAGGTGGTTTAACAGGTGTTCCCTATAATACTCCCGAGTCAGTCAAGAACTTGCTCGCAAGGTGCTCATAGGTGCCCGCCACTGACTTTTGAACCCTGTTTAACTGGGAGGCACTGATGTTTTTGTTTTTGTTTTTTAATCAAAAGGAGAGTCGAACCAACCGTGTCGATAGCTGGCGATCGTTCCAAGCAGGAGGGAAAAAGAAGAAAAAAGAAAAGAAAGGTCGCACGGCATTTAAACCGCCTGCTCTTAGGCCGGAGAAACGCTAATGAGACCTGCCAGTTACCGTACCTGTCACGACACTGTGTGGTCACCACTGCCCTGGCTGCGCGTGACAAAGTGAAACTGTACTGGAATGATCATTTTCTATCGCGGCGTGACATGTCCTAAGCATCGCGTGACGACTCTAGAAAACCTGGCCGCTGAGAACGGAAACATCGGAGGAGATTTTCTATTCGAAATGTATATATTTCTTTTTTATACCTCACAAAATCCAGATTATCTAATATGTGGTTAAACTGTTAAATTCTTGAGTGACGGGCTTAATTCGTTGTTCTTATTTTTGTTCTTATTTGTTCTCTTTTGGTTACTCTACACTTGTCTTAGAAATGTTCACCAAGTATGTACTGTGAAATAAACGAGCAGACTTGCAACGTGGAAAATATTTACGTCATGTGGGCTCTTTCAAAGCGTAATTACCTTTCCTTCGTGCGTTTGTCTAACCTATCAATTACATAACTTTAGAGTAACAGTCTGAAACAAAACCAGTTGGTTTTATCAACTGGGTTGTAAGGAGATACAAAACTGCTAACGTTTCAAGCTCTAGCCTGAAGTGTCTCGTTTTGTGTGAGGAGCAATGAATTGGTCATAAGATTTCGTCTGAGACTGGGTCAGTCGATTTCTACTGGAGCGGCGAAAAAACTCTTGAGCACCCCTCAACGTTTGAACAGTTAGCCAATATCTATTAACACTTCTGGAAAGAGCGCCTTAAAATAATTAAACTTGCCAAGTTGCAAAGTGATAGAGCTTAAGACCTCTGAAACGGGCGAAGATTTAGCCACTGCGCAAAGCAGTGGAGAATTTGTGACTCAGATGAATATTTTTCTCACTTTTCAAACAATTACTCTCAAACTTGGAAACTTGACTTATTTTAAGGTGCCCCACTGGTTTCATGTCAAAAGTCAAAAAAAGAAGGGTCCATTTTATTGGATCCCTGTAAAGTGAGATTTCATGTTACCCTCTATAATTTCTGTTTCTATAGACAAGTTGAAGGCACCGGATGCACAAGTAACTTTTTATTCAGCAATACTATGAAATCTCAAAAGTAGGTTGAGTTTGATCGTCCGGGTGAACGTAGTCCTGAATAGGACTATTTTTGTTGACGGTGACTGACGTTTCGACAACCTGTGCGGTAGTCATCTTCAGAGTCAAAGTGAGTTGAATCACGTCAGTTGATGGTAT
The DNA here is from genome assembly GCF_958299795.1 of Porites lutea. Classification (NCBI taxonomy): domain Eukaryota; kingdom Metazoa; phylum Cnidaria; class Anthozoa; order Scleractinia; family Poritidae; genus Porites; species Porites lutea. Next base: position 51,981,037 of record NC_133201.1, on the reverse strand, counting down.
TATACTAGGGTTATTGATCTGATTGGTCAATTATGGCGCGATGTTATTGGTCGTCTGTCAGTTAAGCCGTGATGTTGTTGGCTATGAAGACTCGTAATCAGTAATTGGTGCGTTTCGATCCGTCTATTGTCACAGTTAAACAATGGTCTATTGTTAGTCAAATTGTCAGTTCTCTAGTCGTTCTCTCGTAGTTAGTTTTGCTTGATCTCGTCAGTAAGTCGTTTGTACGGCGCTGGTAACTGTTGGCTACGATCCAGTGGCGTTTGTTCTAAGTTAGTAAACCAGCTTTCTAAAGTAAGACGTTGATAGTAGTCTGTAGAATACGTTGTACATGTCGCAGAGTCCCGGTCAATTTGATGTTTTGCCTGTAAATGGTGCTCAGCAATGTGATTGTTGAGGTCACCATTCCTCGTCGCTCGTTTGTGTTCGGTCAGTCGCGTACGAAGACTGGTCTAGTAATCGGTCGGTATCGATCGGTTTTCTGTAAATAGTCGTTTTTAGTTTGTTGTTGTCGCGAGTGACCAAGCAGTCTAGAAAAGGTATCTCACCATTTTCTTCGATCTCCTTGGTGAACTGTATGTCCGCGTTCTGTCTGTTAAGGTGTTCGTGAAAATCGTCGATTCCGTCTTTGTGTACAGCGGTGAATGTGTCGTCAACGTAACGTAACCAAAGAGGTACAGTTCGCGTGTAGGTAGCTAGGGCTTGTTCCTCGATGTTTTGCATGTCAATTTCTGCTACAACAATAGAAATTGGAGAGCCTATAGCTGTACCGTGTAACTGTTTGTAGTGTTTGCCGTTGTACTGAAAGTACGTCGAAGTCAAACAGTGGTTGAGTAGGTCCATAATGTCGTCTGTAGGTAGTGGTAGTTCAACAGTAGAGTTCTTAATAGCGTTCTCAGTACAGTCTAGAACCAGTTGAAATGGAATACTTGTGAACAGTGATTTCACGTCAAAGGACACTAGTTTGTGGTTGTCCGGTTGTCCGCAAAAAAAATCAGCAAAATTTTTTACTAGAAGCGATTTTCTTTGAACAGTAGGGTCCTTTTAAGAGCTAATTTCTCAAGAAATATTTACCATCAATTAAATCGGAATATTTCGTACTATTGCCGAATGATATCTGTTGTTCTTTGCAAAGTTTCGCAGCCATCGCGTTAAAAACGAAGAAGTTATGACTGAAAATTTGCCACAGCTAAATGCTCCAGTATTAATTACGGAGCCACCTTAAACACTAAAATATACAATAATTCATCATATGAAAACTGTAAAAGTTTAGAATCGATTAGAACAACAAAACAACAGGCAGCAGTTACTATAAGTCCAAATTTCAGTCAAACTTAAGCAATCGAATTTTGTTGTTCGCTTCATTGGTACCTGCTTTAATTCTAATGTCATTTTCTAGCTCGTTCCACTTTAGGCAATGAAAGGATATAATCACGTCGAAGATTCCCGTGGGGGGCACTTGGGTATTTTTTGGGTGGGTATGTGCCGCCCGGGATTCCAAATTGGCACCCCGTTCTAAAAACAAATTCCCCTTAAATTGATACCCCGTTCTAGGATTCGCCCTAAAAATGATACCCCGTTCTAGAAATGGGCCAATTTTTTATACTCCGTTCTAGACAGTTTGTAAATTGAAATAGCCCTGTTTTTTTTTTTTAAAGATATATCATTATTTGTTCGACTTATACATCAAATAAATGCTTCTTCATAATCAGCAACAATTTTTAGCAGAAGATAAAGCCGTGATCCACAATTTTTTATACCCCGTTCAAAAAAACGCCTCTGAAATGGATACCCCGTTCTAAACCAGGAGCTTCAAAATCAGGACCCCGTTGGGCGGCACATACCCGTATAGGTAATGTATGGGAGTACCCCCCCCCCCCTCCCCTCCCCCCGAGGCGAAGATTATACTTGGATGAGCGTAAGGTTAATTGCACGTGGAGGTTTTTCCGATATACTATTGTTTATTGTCAATCCCGGTAGTCTTGGATTCTTCGAGTTTCCATGGATGGGAGTCTTATTCTTTCCAAGAGATCTTGATAAGATGCACTTTTTTCTTTGAAGATGTACCTCAAAACCCTTAAGTTGACTTTCTCGATTTTAACAGTGTTCCTTTTTCCGCAATGGTGCCAGACTTGGTTGCAATAGTTAAAATACGGCAGTATAAATGCGCGATAAAGCGATTCCTTGGTTTTAAGTGACAAAATGTTCTTCAATCTGTTCAGGGCATTTATCTGAGCACTTACTTTGCGACAAATACTTGAAATGTGATCGTCAAATGTTAACTCGTTATCAAGGACAACCACCAGAAGACAAGTCTTTTCTGTGGTTTTAATGTCAATATCAGCTAATTTAAAGTTCAATTTGTCTTTCCGTTTTTCCAAGTACCATAGCCTGATATTTATCTGGGTTAGGTTTCATGCCATTTTGAATAAACCATAAAGTAGCGTTCTCAAGATCGATGTTAAGGTTGTTTTGAACATCATGAGCATAGTTGACAATTCTACAATGTTTAATTGCGTGTGCCAGGTCATTCATGAATATGTTGAGTAAGGTAGGTCCTAAAATAGAGCCCTGTGGAACCCCCTCTTGACAATTCTTGCCATGTGGAGAAAGCATCACTAAGCTTTACTCTTTGATAAGGAGAGGAGAGATAGCGACGCATTAAAGGTAACGCATGATCACTGAGGCCATAGAATTTTAGTTTCTCCAAAATAAGACCGTGTGAAAGACAGTCAAAAGCCTTGCTCCAATCAATGGCAATCATGCCGATGATATTGTGTTTGTCAAGATCTTCCTTCCATTGTTCAGTAAGGGAGACTGAAGTGCTGTAGGACAACCGTGATATTTTCTGTACCCGAACAAGTACTTATGAAATATATTTTCAGAGTGGTCAGCCAGTTGTTGATGTAGGACATGTTCAAAGATCTTGGAGAACGCTGAAAGAACTGTAACAGGTCTATAATTCACTTTCTCTAGCTGCAAGTCCTTTTTGAAATGGGGCACAATCTCGCCTCGTTTCCAGGAATTGGGGACCTCTTTAGAGCTAATAATAGTGGTAATTAAATGGCTTAAAGGCTGTATTATCGACGGAATAGACGCCTTCAGAGCACGTGGAGGTATGTGATCATGAACTCTTGCTTTGTTTGCTTTTATTTTCTCTAGGGCAGATTTAACCAGCTCATGATTAGTTTAGCTGAAATCGCACTGATTATGATCCCAGTATTTTGGAATATTCGACAGGTGCTGTTGATTCTCAAAAGCGGTGTAGGGTTCGATGTCGAAGCTATCTTCTACATTTGTAAAGTAATTGTCCAGAATCTCTGCAACTAGATTCTGATCTTTAATTATCGTGTTGTTCTCTTTGAGAACAACAGGATAATTAAAGCTTCTCTTTTAATGCATTAGAGGACGGAGCGAGTTACAGAATTCTTTGGGTCTTCCAGTAGCATTTATGCATAGCTGATTAAAGTGATGAATCACCGACTTTCTTCGCATTGTTACAAAACCATTACGCGCGAACCTTTAGGATTCCCATTTTTCAGGTGTTCTTGACTTGCAATATTTTCTCTTGAATACTTTCCTGAGTCTTATGGCCTTTCTTATCTCGGGTGTGATGAATTTTGATCCACCAAAGCTTTCCTTGACTTTTTGACATTTGATTGGGCATGATCACGGTCTAACATCTATTAAGGCGGAGTTTTTTAAAAAAGTTGTAAATATACCGTATGAGCATTCATTTGCTCTGTATGCAAAAAGGAAGAAAAAAAAGGAAGAAAAAGAGGCTAATAATTCTCATCACGAGCAACTTAATTTTTCTTTACAATCATTCGTGGTACTGAACATATAAAAATGAACCGACCATGGTCAAAAGAGTTCCTAAGCAAAATATCATTTTTACTAAGTGCCAACTTAGCATGTTTAGTCCTAGTTAAAATCCATATGAGTAAAAATGGATTTGAAGCAATAGTTAATGTCTCTGCTCCCTTACGATGCATGTTAAACGCGAAGAAACTAAATTATAAAACAAATAATGACAAGTTGGCGTTAATGGGGGAGCACTGTCTTGCGCTAGGTTAGCCTGTGCGACTTCCGGCGATGGCGTGACCTAAGAACCTCACTCATCTCTCTAGCACTACGAGCTGAATGCAATACAGCACTTGCCGGATCGGACAAGAGTATCGGTTTGCAGGCGATATTAAACGGCAACAGGCTTGGGGGAAGTCACTGCGCAGACTTAACCGCACCGCCAAGGAGTGTCCCTAGTTTATTTGATGGCATAGTACAAAACAAAGCCCAAACCTCGTCTCCAAACGGAGGGAGGGAGGGAAAAATTTTACAAGAATAATATACTGAGCGCTAACCTTGCTGAACAACAGAACCTATAAAGTGAACTCTGAACAGTTGTTCCAGGCTTTTATAGCTAGACGAACGTCTGCTGGCATAGCCAGTGGATTAGGCTGTACTACAGACAACAAGGCTGTAAAGTTCTATGCTAGAATACAATGTATCTTAGAGCTTGGTGACCCTGACAACTTGACTACACAACTGCTTTATTGAAAAAAGAACCGCTATGAAGGGGTTTCTGATAACTAGGGTCACGTTCCATTAACTACATTTTTCCGGCGTGACAGTAAAATTGCTTTCAAAATTTATATGAATGTGAAAAAATTGTGCCTTTCTTTTCTGCAACTCGATAGCGGGGCTGGAGAAAAACTGACCTAGCTCTTACTAGTATATTGCTTATTGTTTAACCACTGAAAACGCCTAGCCATTGGTCTACAATTTAAAGCAGCAAAAACTTCAAAGACTTCATTAACAAATCTTATGAAAAGACAACTATAAAAAGAGCACGTGTTAGTGTCTCTACTCCGCACCAACTAAGCCATTTCTACGAGCGAACATAATCAAAACAAGAATCCGCTTTTACTCTCTCAGCTCAAACCGGCTTTAATAGTTGTAAGCGTCGTTTACTTTTCCTTCAACATCTTTATCCCAGACGTTTTCCTTAGACTTAGGTTTTGCCAGCTCAAATTCTGCACCTAAATTTGGCTGAATTCTTGGGCGTGAGATCTTGCTTTTTTTAAATCGGTTGATAAGAACAATAATGACTAACAACAGGACAAAAGCTCCGCCACAAGAAATGCCAATGATGATGGGCAAGCCCAGCTCGTTTTCGTCGTTATCATTTGACGGCTCTGTAATGGAAAAAAGTTACGCATGAAAAAATCGGCATTTCTTTTGCTTTAACCCTCAGAGGGTTAATATACAACTGTAAATGAATATCAATATATAAAACCGACTACAGCTAAAAGGAAGTTTAGTGGGTTTTATATAGTTCACAATAGCAGTAAACTGGGAGTGACATTAAACTTTTGAAAACGTCAGCGACTTCGTGAAACCTGGAAACGTATCCTAAAAGTATTCTTTAATTGTCTGCGCAACCCCCCCCCCCCGTCTGAATTCTCCCGTATATTTCTCTTAAAAAAGCCTGGATATAAGCTTTGCTTTGATTTAGAAGTCGATCGGCATTCATTAAGTATTGGTAAAAGCGTTCTCTTCGAATCCTGAAATGAACGGTAGGCGCTAAGCGCGTGGTAAAAAAAACGACTTTGTTACAACAAATCTTCACAACTTTTATTAAATCGAAGCCCATGCATATTTGCTGAGAGATTCTTAAGAGTGAGTCACTGACGGAAGCGCGGATGTAATTGTTGGTTAAATTTTTGCTTTTAAGTCAAAAAGGTCGGAAGAGGCATCGCCGATTAATTTAAATCTTTTTTTTTACATGCAAAGATGATGAAAAAAAATCTGACATCAGTAAAAGGCAACGTTTTCTTATCCATAAAGGTGTTACTTCTTTATTGTGGTATTGAATGTGTCGGTGAGGAAGTGACACACAAAAGATGTTTTCGAGTGTTCATGTTTCAAAATGGTTTCCAAGTTGTCTTCGAACTGAAGACTGGATAGAGTGTCCAAGGATGTATCGGGAGATGGCTATTTGTGGTAGAAAATGTTAGTAGTTTGCGGAAGTAGAAATAACTGATGTTATGAACTGTAACTCAAAGTGCCTCTTCAATGGCGGCTAAATTCAACATGTACAACAAGGTACAAAGGTACGACTACGACGTCACATGATTTATTACTTCATAACATTACAACAGAAATAATATACCTTGCGTTGGGCGGTTTATCTGCTCCAGAGATTTAGGATCAACTCTTAGGCTGCCAAGATCACCATCACTTATTTTACTCTTGAGGGCTACGAAGACATCATCGAACAATACGCTTGTTCTAAACATTAGTTGGAACTCTGCAACTACACTGCCTTTGCTGGACATGTCAAGTAAAAGGAAAAAGTAACGGTAAGTAATGAGAGAGTTATATCAATCTTGATATTAATTAATGTCCGTTTTTATACTAAGGACGCATTATCCGTCTGAACGAACTTGGGCAAACATTTTGTAGTTCGTCTGATTATGCCTCTCAAGTATTATGCGTCCAGACCAGGGGGGAGGAGGGAAGGTGTCTCCAAGGAAATCTGTGGTACAGTCCGCCTGCCAGTATGACGTCACGTCTCGCGTCAGTAACTTTCAAAATGGAGAGCAAAGTGTTCATCGAAGAGACAGATAAAAGTGTCGATTTTATCACGAAAATACTGTTCCGATTTCTTGGATTTGGAGATTTTAAGGTTTCTATTGTCATAGAAAACTAGATTGAAGTACTTTTTTGGGATGAAATGTCTAGTGATGTAATGAATTTTAAAGATTCCTTTCTGTCGTCGAGCAAATTTTACCAGCAATCATACCGACTGGTCACACTATTGAGGGCCAGTGCACAGCAAGATTGAGGAGTTTAGACACAGCAATAGGAGGTTCATCAAAGGATGTATTATACTTTACATTGTGCGTATGTTTAGCTCTTCAGAGCTAGTGGAACCCCATATCATTCCTCTCAAAGTTCGCTTAGCTGTAACGTTGAAATAGGAAACTAAATGACAGGTATTTGTGAGAGACTTTGAGTATTGAATCTTGTTGCTTTACCGCATTTTAATACTGTATTGGGCATACACCTGTAATTCTGTAACTAAATCCCGAAAACCAATAAAAGGTTTCGTTTAATTATTTTTTGGGGCAAACCCAGTGGAGATTTTAGGGTAATAATATTGATTAGTTAAGACGATGTACAAAAGGCAAGCTAGGTTAACTTTCGCCGGTGGGTCACTGGTAGGTGTTGGGTGTAAATTAGTACAGTTTGTGGTGTACTGTGTGTTGTTTGTCATGATGTCAACTAACATTGAAAAAATTCAGCTGTTTCAGAGGAGGGACATGTCTTGACAGCTTATGGTTTTTTTTCTGGTCGTAAGCTTGGCTAGTATGCAGATCAAAAGCTTTTGAAATCCCTTTTCCAAAATGAAACTCTGGACTTAAGCTTAAAATATATATTGATCCTAGTACATGCTGTTAAAAAAAAGAGACCAAACAGAAAAAAAAACGGTGCAAAGAAACAGAAAACAGCGTCGCCGGGAGTCGAACCCGGTTTTCAATTTATTTGCACGTTCAAGCAACTCCTTGACCACTTTACCACAATGACACACATGGTTTGAAGAATTAATTTTGCCATATGAAAACAATTTTTCGCTGCCATAGACGCTCTTTGCAGTTGGTGGAGCTGTATTTATCATGAATTCAAATATACATTTGAGGAAAATTAGCTTAAAGGCGTATTTCAAAGCTATTTCGCCTTATTTCGGGTTCAACGGGCCGACTCGATGTAGATAATCGATCGAACTAGCTTCACTGAATTTGGTGGAGAAGTAATATATCAAACATGAGATGCAGTGTTTCATCACAAGATGAAACACCGAGAAGAGAGTTGAAAATACGACGCGCAGCGGAGTATTTTTGACGAACTTCGAGGTGTTTCATCTGGTGATGAAAAAACTGTGTCGAATGTTTGATATTTCTTCTCAAACAAAATCATTTTTGAAGGAGAAATTAAGGATGCAAAAATGAGCAGTTTTTCATCTGATATCCAAACACTCATTAAATATTAATTTCCTTTGAATTTTCTTTATGAATTATTAATGAGTTTGAGAATTAGGAGATCAACAGAGGCCCACACTCGAAAGGAATGATATGAAGTTAGGCCCGTTTAATTAGCAAAAGAATAGATGAAATATAAACATGTGTGATCTGTGAATGAAACCTCCTATTCTGGAGACTGGACCTTGCCTATTTTAGAGAAAAAAAGATTTACGTTTTGACGACCATGCCGGTCCCGTGAAATAGATGGCGATACCGCAATACGACCCGCAAAAAAAATTAACAAAATTACACAATCACGGACACAAAATATCAAAACGGTTTACACAAGTAGATAATAGCAACGCCAAAGCTCACGCACATTCGATCAGATAAGCGATATATAGCTATTTTTGCTAGCTTCTTAGCTTTTCCTCGACCTTGCTCGTCTAAATAACTGTCGTATCCCTTGCTAATTTGCACAAGCGACCCGAGGCTTCTTGCCCGTTACTATGTGACGTCATACTGGCAGGCGGAGTGGGTCAAGAACCTTGCGAGGAAAACAATAGAGTTACCTCCCCCCCTCCCTGACCCAGACACTCTTTCTCTACAAAAATCCTGCGTATTTGGGCCCCAGCCAGGTGATATGTTCCAGATCAACTACGAAGTGAATAACACTGAAATTACAGGCCAACTTTTCTGGACTGGTTTGATCTTTCTCGGGGGGTAGAAGAGGAATCATTTGAATCTCGATATTCATGATTCCTGTCGTTTTTGCCTCAATGGTTCATAATTTCTACAAGAATTTTCTTCGAGATTCACGATTTACCAAGAATTTTGATCACCCTATTGACTTAATGATTTTCTCAATGGCATCTTTGTCTCGTTTTGTATAGTTTCTTTGGTGTTCAGACTTCTGTTTTCATCCAGAGTCGGTATTATTTCATATCAGTACCATATCACTCGGTATCGTTTTGACCAAGTATGGAGTTTTTTTGTAACTGGACATTAAGCACCAGAGTTACGGGAGAAACAAGCGGACTGTCAGCCTCGAATGCACGAATTATATAGTGGAGTTCGGGGGCATGCTCCCCCGGAAAAATGTTTGAAAATTGGACTCTCGGAAACGCCATATCCTGCATTCCCTGGATCGAACCCAAGTAATTCATATGTGTACTTTGTTGAGCTTTTCTCAGAGTCTCGCTATTCATGATTTCCGAACCCAAGTACAAAGTCTATTTATGAATTTACCTGACGTATTAAATTCTTTTTATTATTCAGTATAAATATGACATATGAAACATATGAAAGTTTCACCTACTGAAAAAGAACAATTCCAGCCATCGGGTAAAAAGAAAAGATTTCCACCTTACATCTACAAAAAAATCTTGCATCTCGTAAAACCCCCACCCCCCCCCCCCCTCCCCCATCACTTTTCTAATGGTCAATCCCTTACCTGAACAATTTATGAAACAAGAATAAGAATTTAAAATAGCCATGTGTCCATATCAGTACAGTGAATTTACTTTTCTACCCGTGATATAGATTAAGGCTTAATTACCCAATATTACACTGTTTATACTACTACATAAGAAATGACTGCAATTTGATTGGCTTAGAGCTGCAGTGGTATTTCAGCTTAATTTGAAATACCTACATGTGAAAATTACAAACCTTTTTGCAGGTAGTAGTGTAAACAAATAATAGCATGATTTGTACGTGATTGTCTCCAATTTCACTGGCCTAACGGCTCATGAAATTACGTATAGCAATTTTGAAATATCACTAGTAGTATTTATGCCAAATATCACTACTGATCATACTATTACCCATACTTATACTACTACATGAAAACAAAAACCTTTTGAGGATAGTAGTATAAACAAATAATAACATAATTGGTAAGTGATATTTGGCATAAATACCACTCGTGATATTTCAACATTGTCTCAAAGTTTACTCCCCTAAAGGCTCGTGCAATTATTTATAACAATTTCGAAATATCACTAGTGGTATTTATGCCAAATATCACTACAATTCATGCTATTACCTATACAAATTTCACTGTTTGCCTTTGTATACTTGCAACTATTGAGGGCCACAGAGTTATCAGTGTCTTAGGACTACTGTTAAGTGTTTTACCCTCTTTCAATAAAGCCTATTATTATTATTATTATTATTATTATTATTATTAACTATCTGGCAATAATTATCAAATAGTGTTTCCTGGGTTAAGTAAGATCACTCTTAATATCTTTAAGTTTGCAAGTGGGTAAACTCAGTTCTGAAGTTTGGACAGTAACGCACTGCCAATCACATATCAGACTTCGGTTAAATTGATGCATAAACATTTATGCACTCTGTTATGCACTCTATTGACAACTAAAACCGTACCAGTAGTTACTTTTTAAAGTATCATTAATAATAATTAAAGTACCTAATAACTGTTCGCAGTTAGAAATTTATATACCTGAACGACAGAACGTTCACGCCAACCAAATCTTCTTGAGCAGAAAGCGCTTTCATAAGCTGCAAAAGCGAACAGCAAAAAAAACAACAAACAAACAGACAAATTACACTGTATTATCCTGTTCATTTCTAATAAATACTTGGTCACGGCTTGCGTATATTATTATAATTGTTATTCTAATTATTGTAATTATTAGTAGTATCCTATATTATCATCATAATCATCGTCATCATCAACATCATCATTCTTACCATTAGTGTTGTATACCCAAAGAAGCAGAACCTGATTTGTTTACTTTCAAGTTTTTATCTGCACATTTAGGCCAAAATTTATTTGAGGCATGACTTATGTACATTTTTCTTTCAACAAGAGGCCAGGGAGATCAGTAAAACAACATTCAAGATACGATGGCAATCATAACATGAGCGTAAGACAGATCAAAATAATGGTTAAAGTTGTCTATTTTTTTTAACTTGATATTTTTCAACGTAAAGTATGTATTTTGTCCATAAGATTACCTCTCTTTCCAGACGGGCTGATAAATTTTTAAATACAAAGCTTTTAATGTCCCTTAGGTCTTCACTCCAGTCTTCATTGCTGATCCTTATCTTGAAGGCATGTGCTGCAAATGGAGCACATAATTTGAACAATTACTTTTAATCATTATGGTATGTGCCATCTGCAAGAACACAAGACAACGGGTATCTGATGACAGCTCTGAAAGGTGCAGTGGTATTAGTACCAAATTGTTATTTTAAACGTATTTGTATGTTTCAGCAATCACGCACTCCACACGGTGCAAGGGTGACACTGTAATTTCCAGGTTCAGGACACTTCTGACAGTTTGCATGCTTGTCGTGACTTGCTTCAGGGAGACTAATTTTCTAAGAAAGTGAGTGTCGCTAAAGATTAAATTTGCTTTTGTAAGTGTAAGAGACATTTTGCGTTGCGTTACACATTCCGTCATGGTGTCATGTGACTTTATCATGCGACTTTGTGGGAGAACTGGAGACTTTTTGGAGTTTTGACTTGGAACTTGGACTCGAGAATCGTTGAGTTAGATTAAGGAATTTAGTTTGGATTTAAGTGTTACTGCTTACGGAACAGAAACAACAGTTTGGTCCTTCGGAAACCGGATATTCGCATTGGTGTAATAAGTGGACTAATCGGCACTAGTATTGTGGAATTTGCAAGGGACTCGTTCGAACTTGGAAACATTTGGCGGGACTGAGTCCATCGACAACTGAGCTGGAGGAATTATGGATGAAAAAATAAAAGAGTTAAAGAAGAAAAAAAGAACCCTCAAGACAAGTACTCCGAAGCTTCTGAACGAATTAGCGGCGGAATTATCGACGAAAACGCCAAACAAGGAAAATGCCACGGCAAAACTACAGGACATCGACAAGCGACGAGATGAATTGTTAGAGCTGTTGGACTCGCTTCAAACCTTGCAAGGAGAAAGTAGGTGATGATGATGAAGCGGATAAAATGATAGATAGTGTGGATAACGAGACAAAGAAAGCTCGGCTTTTCTTATTGCAAAGTAACAGCAACGAAGGCGAAGGAAATAACACAAGCCCGGATCGGCACATTTAAGAGCGCACATGACAAAGATGGTCACGTGGTCGATGCAAACAAACAGCTCGAGCGAATTCGAATCCCAAAGTTTTCGGGCGACAAGAAGGAATATCAGTCGTCGTGGGCAACGTTTTCCAGTTGTGTGGATGAAACAAATTTGTCAGCTCAGTTTAAAATCTTGCGGCTCGATAGTTGTTTGGTGGGAGAGGCGGCCAAAACGGTGACAGGGCTTGCTTACTCGGATCATGCGTACGAAGCGACTAAGGCAAGGTTGAATCATAAGTATTGGGGAAACATGCGACAGGTTCAAGCCCATATCGATGAGCTACGTAAGATGAGGCCAGTAAACGCCAGTAAATCCAAGAGAGCTAGAAAGATTCGCCGACATAGTGGAGAGGACTACGGTTTCTTTAACGGAAAATAAGAAGTTTGCTGACCTGGAAGGAGGAACATTGTATGCAATTGTGCTGGAAAAACTTCCTCAAGCTCTACTTATAGCCAGTACTACCGTTGGATTAAAGAAAAGGCAAGCATGAAGTCTCTTGAAGCGCTGCGTCATTGGGTTGCTTAGGAGGCTGAGTATCAGGTACAAGCATCAGAAATTAAGCATGGTTTGTCCAGTGTCGGAAATACACGAGGAAAGAGCTCAACCAAGTCTTATTTCGGGACTGCAGAAGAGAAACGTCATCGTCCCTGTAAAGTGTGCAACCCAAAACACCCAATTTGGAAATGTGCTGTGGGAATGGAACATAGAAAGAAATGGGAGACGGCAAAGAAACCTCAGACTGTGTTACCGTTGTTTGGGGAAAGGGCACCTTGGTGACTCATGTACTTGAAGCAGAGAGTGTGGAATTGAAGGATGCAAGGGCAGTCACCATCGGTTACTTCATGAGGAGAAAGTACATACATACAAACCTACATACATACTTTATTGCATAGCTCCCCCTTGGGGGCTCTTCCGCCATACATACACGAATAAAAATAAAATAAAATAAACCAGAAAACTATTTACATTTCGATGATAAAATAACGAATTTCTATAAATAATAATGATAGTAAAAGAACATTAATTTTAAAGACTAGTTACATTTCAATAATAAAAAACTATCTATGAATTGAAAAGATATTTATAAATTCTCTTTTTAAAAGCGTTAAGATTTCCCGTGTCTCTTATGTCTTTAGCTATACTGTTGTACAGTTTTGCCCCACGGTAGGTGAAAGTCTTTCGGCCAGTGGCCAGCCTATACCGAGGCAACTTAAGGTCATTGTTCTGTCCAGTGACTCTGGTGAGTTTTTGCACGATATTGAAAGCGTCCGTGAAGGTACACCATCACTAGGTCGTTAAAAAGCCCTTGATCCCTTACGTTAAGCCATTTAAGGGACTTCAGGGCTTCTGGAACATGATCGTACTTTCTTAAACCAGCTACGATTCTGCAGGTATTGTTCTGAACTAGCTGAAGTTTTCTAACGTTCTTCCTGTTAGTGCTACTCCATACCGTCGAACAATAAAATAACTTGCTGAAAACGAAAGCATTTATAAGATCAACGTTTTTTTTAAGAGATACTTTATCCTATTAACTCTCGTTAGTTTAAACATACAGTCAGAGGCAGTGTCAGTGATATGTTCGTTAAAGTTAAGATGACAATCTATATACACTCCCAGGTCCTCTGCACCTGTTACACGGAGGGGGAGGCTGACACACGCGTGACAGAGGAAAACAAATCTAGTACATATGAAACAGTACAGGAACATGAACAGAGGAGTATTATTGCCTTGCGTACTGTTCCGGTCGTTCTGAAACATTGGGAGAGACGCTTGCAAGTTAATCGTTTCTTGGACGAAGGCAATGATACGTCGTATGTTAACGAGGAAATGGTAGAGGAATTGGGGTTGGATGGTAGTAAGGAAAAAGAAATTATCAATGTTGCTAATGATCAGAAAGTCAATTTAATGTCAGCAACCATGAAGATTGGTTTGGAGAGTCTGGATGGTCGAGTGGACATAGTCATTGTAGCGAAAACATCTAATAACATCTGGTGGGATAAAACCCACCAACTGGCTGCAAATCAAAGACCAGTGGAAACATTTGAGGGACATTCCTTTTAAGGAAAAGAGCCAGTTGCATTATCTGTTGTATTGGCTGGTGATGTGAGCCAAATGTATCACCAGATACTTCTTAGACCAGAGGACAGGGCCCTGCGCAGATTCTTATACAGGAACCTGGACAGTGGGGATACTCCAATGGTTTACGAGTTTAAGAGGTCTATTTTTGAAGGGTGTTAAGTGGCCATTTTGTGTCCAGTTTGCTTGGCAACATCATGCCTTACTTCACAAGGAGAAGTACCCATTGGGAGCTAATGTAGTTCTAAAACACTGTTATATCGATGATCTGATGTCATCCGCACCTACGGTGGATGATGCCTAGGAAACAAGAAAGCAGCTAACCGAACTAGGAGACTTGGCTGGTTTTCCCATCCGCAAGTGGATCTCTAATGAACCGGATGTAATTGCTGACATTGTAGAAGGAGATCGGGCTTCTGAGATAGACTTAGAGAATAAAGAATTGCCAACAACCAAGACTCTGGGTGTCCTGTGGGCCGCCACAGACAACAAATGTTCCTTTAGACACTCATTACAGTTGGGTGGATTTGAGTTCACCAAGACGAATGTTTTGAGGCGAACAGCATCAGTTTACGACCCATTAGGCTTCTTATCATCTTACGTAATCAGGTCCAAGTTGTTGACACAAAAGGCATGGCTGGAGGCACGGGATTGGAATAGACTGTTGCCGACACATCATCAGCGAGAATGGACAAAGTGGTTTCGAGAATTGAAAGACCTTGAACTTGTAAAAATCCCAAGGTGTTTGAAAGACCTAAGTCTTAAGGTGGAGGAACTGAGCATTCATACATTCAGTGACGCCTCAGAGAACGCATACACAACTGTAGTTTACGCACGTCATGTGTATGAGGGTGACAACATTACTGCTCGATTGATTATGTCGAAGTCTCGGCTGGCACCATTGAAAGCAGTGAGCATCCCCATATTAGCGCTGTTGGATGCACCAGTCGGATTGCGATTAACAAGACAAGTTTGCTCTGCACTCAAGATAACTACAAATGGAGTGACCTCCTGGGTGGACAGTATGAATGTGGGGTACTGGATCCAAGGTCAGAGTAAAGAGTATAAGCCGTTCATAGCCCATCGTGTTGGAGAAATTCATGAGTTGAGTTGGTGGAATGGGCCCGAATTTCTGAAGAAGTCAAGACAAGACCGGGCAGAGTGCAAGTTTCACTAGCCAACGTCAACAGAGAACCTTGAACTTAAAGGAACAAAAGAAACAGGAACAAAGGATGCTCTAGTTACCAAATAATTGAAGAAGGTGAAGAAACGGCTAGTGTCGAAGAGGTGTGACGATTGGACCCCTCGAGATACTCGAAATGACTTAGGTACCGAGTCAAAACAAAAGGAGAACTGGAAATTGGGTTGTCTGAGCAAAGAGAGAAGGGTGAACTGAAGCCATTGGAGCTTCAAAACGGTGAGGAATTTATCATTCGGGAGGTTCAGTCTAAAGTGTACTCAGCAAAGATATAGCCATTGAGAAGGAACAAGAAAAAACCCTACGAGGAAGTGCATTGGCACCATTTAATCCAGTATTAGTTAATGGCATTTTGAGGTCCAACACCAGACTACGTCATGTGGACAATCTCGCATAGATGAAAAGTGTCCAATCATACTGCCTAAGAGGAATCACGTCACAGGACAGATCGTTAAGTACTGCCATGGATTAGAGGGTCATCAGATGGGGCTTAAGTATACGATTAATCATTTACGGGAGAAATACTTAGCGGTCCATGTTCGTGAACAAGTGAAAAGAGTCATGAGAGGATGTTTTGAGTGTGCGAGACGATTTCGATCAAAGCCAGCTCACTAGAAAATGGCGCCGTTACCGAAGATTAGACTGCAGCAATCCTCTAGAGCTGTACAGTAGACTCTGGAGGACCTTTCTTAACTAAGAAAGGACGTGGAAGAGTGCGAGCTAGGCGCTATTTGTGTTTGTTTCTCTGTTTGAAGACCCATTTTTGCCACTTAAAGATGGCGTCGTCTTGTCAGATTAGGGAGCTTACGAATCGACTACTTTCGCACGACGACGCCGTTGGATTGCGTGACATACCTACTGCGCATGCCTGTCTTGGCACTTGCCGGCGTCGAGCAAAAGTCAACGACGTTGGTAAGAGCGATTTTCCGGCGTCTTAAAGAAAGCAGGACGTGAGGTTAGTTTTCAAAGTTTTCTATCGATAATTCACGTGTTTTTGCCAGAAAAATCAAAGTATTATATTAGTAACATGTTCTTTACCAATGTCTTTGACTTTTTTTGTCTGTTTTCATTCAATTCTACCTTCTACAGCCATGGCAACTCATGAAGGCGCTGGCGAAGACACGAAAAGGTATGAATGAAAAGTTGATTGCTATATGGACATCTTTCTTTTTAATCACACTGCACTGAAGTATAAGACATTTTCTGGTGCTCATTAAATTTGAAAGGACCGAAAAGTCGCGTATCTTTTTTTTTTTGAGTTGTCACATCAACAGTAAGAAACAGAGCCGAGTTGGCTATAGCAAGTAAGTTTACATACTTCGCTGAACCAAAAAAAAAATTTCTTACCCCGCCAGCTTTCAAAACAATTTTAAAGTCAATGAAAAGTTTAGTTTTTACTCCTTTTCTCTTGTTAAGAGGGATCTTATAGCTAGCTTGGTGTTGTAGAAACACGCAAACTTTCCTTGACTTACAGCTGTGCTTGCTTTTCTGCTCGCTGTGCGAACAGATTTTGTTGTTTTTCATTTTCCATTGTATTATTTTCTTAAGCTTGTGAGACAATCAACCAGCGAGTGTGATCTCATAGATAAATAGCTAGCGGAGAAACGTTACCTTAACAGTTAGCTTAGTAAGTTAGTGATTTAACTGTTCAGTAAATTATATTTATATATTTTTATAATTTTTTTCACAGAATGCCGAAAATGAAGTGGTCAGTTAAACATGACACCATATTTGGTCGCGAACTCCTTAGTTGGGAACTATGGAAGTACCGTTCAGGCACCAGAGAGCGGGGAAACTGTTTAGACGAAATATGCAAAATTCTGAATAACATCAAAGAGCCCCAATTTTGCGTTTCGCAAAAGGGTTTGAGGGACCGCTTGAAAATCCTGGAAAGGGATTCCAAGGCCAGGAAGAGAGAGGCCGAGAGGGGCTCGGGAATTTCCCCCGAATACCGAGAAATAGATCAAATAATGGAAGACTATATGGAGAGAAGAGAGGAGGAAGAGAAGACCAAGGAATCCCGCACTGATGTGGATCGAAACAAGGCAGATCAAGATAAAGCAGCAGGCGAGGAGATGAGGGAGAGAGCGATGGAGAGGCTAGCTCAGACTAAGAAGAGAAATGGCAAAGATGAACCACGAAAAAAGCGCCAAAAAAGTGGTGACACCCTTGACTATCTAAGGGAGGCAGCGGAGAGGGACTCTCAGTTAAGGCGAGATGAGCTGGACATGAAGAGGAGGCAAGACGAAGCTACAGCTGCTACCCAGCAAGCATTGTTCACTCAGCTGCGGGACCAGCAACAGTTACAGGTGCAGCAACAGCAACAGCAGCAACAGCAGTTTATGCATATGATGCAAATGATGCTTAACAGCCAGCAAGCGCAAACACAAGCAGTCATTGAACTCTTAAAAAAGGGACCGTAGTTATGATCGGAGTAGTTATAGTTCAGTTTTCTTGTAAACACGAAACTTATTTTTTCGTTGTTGTTTTTGGTTTTGTAATATAATACCATGAACAAGCAACCTTAGCCTTCGATGTTGATTTTCATCACTTTATTGTACGTACATGTTCTGGCACGCGTGTTAACACTACTATTGGCTTAACATGTGTTCTTTTTTGAACTTGAGTTCTATTGCATTTCAAATTAAACCTTCAAGCGACTAGAGTGTTTATGTTGTATAACTGGAGTATCGCAAGTGTATCTTGAGCACATTATATCAAATGAAGTATTCCTCTAGAGTTGGCGGATTAACACCAAAATACTCGGACGTAACAGAACCGTATAAAATGCTTCGTGCATTCTGCATTAACGCACATGTTACATACATCTTTCCTACAGCACTCAATCCGATTTTCAGATTCTTTTTAAAATCTAAGAACTTAAAATAATTGACAATATCCCCGAATATCCACTCGACGGAAGAGCGAACTGTGCTCATTGAGGTGTTAAAATCTTGTTGAGCTGGGGTCAGGACTGCGCCTTTATAGGGCCTTTGTAGGTGTGCACGTATCGGATAGGCGGGGTCACCGTACACGCAGAGGGGAAGGCCAGTTACGGGGCAGTTGGAAAACCTTTGCAGTTCCTGCAAGAATCCGGAGGCAGCTAGCATGAAACTGTCATGGCGTCTTCCCTCAACTGGGCCAAATAGATTCCCCACTAATCCATTAGGCAAAGCGACAGCCTGAAACTTAATAGAGTGGACACGTTTATGGCCATTGTAGATGGATCGCTGGTTTTCGTTAGGCCTACAAACTGGACGTACAGTTCCATCCATGAATCCCCAGCAGTTATCTAGGGCAGCTCCTGCCTGTTGGATAGCATCAGCATACTGGCGAAGCTTGGGAGGGGATAACAAATCATGATTATACCTTGTAAGCAGATGATGCCAGCGCTCATAAATCAAGTCCATTATGTGGTTATTTATGATAGAAATCTCAGGAACCGGTCTGGCAAAATGGTAAACCAAATCTCCGTATCGGCAAGGGTAGGCATAGCGCTTAAGATACATGCATAATGCAGGTACCGAAGGTACTAATAAACCATTGTAAGTGGTTATCTCGTCAGGTAACTGCAGCTGTTCCGCAAGTTTATAAATGTCATCTCTGTAGAAACGAAACTCAACCTTGCATTCGTCGTTTGTTTTCTCGTCCAAATCGAACCTTTCGTAGTTCCAATACGGAAACTCTGGGTTTTTTGACTTATGAGCATCGTATAAAAGTACAAATTCTTGTTCTTTTAAAAGGTTGTTTCGATAAGCGTAAGCAATACAAGCTCTTGTTTCTCTGAAGTTAGGCATTTTGGTTTGAACAACCCGGCTTATGATCATGAAGTGATAAAAAACAAACTTCAGAAACGGCGGGAAAATTTGCAGCAAGCGCACCAACGTCGTCGTCTTTACTTAAAATCGTAAATTCAAATTTCTAGATGACGGCGACGCAGGACTATGACGTGGCCCAACGGCGTCGTCGTGCGAAAGTCGTCAGTTCGTAAGCTCCCTAATGACTGCGCGGAGAGGATGGCCGTAGCAAATGTTAAGTGACAATGGAACGAACTTTGTTAGCGCATCGAGGAAACTGCGGGACCTAGTCTCAGCTATAAACCAAGACAAGATACAACGGATGACCTCCAATAAAGGAGTGAGTTGGAAATGGAATCCACCTGTAGCGCCACATTTTGGTGGAGTCTTTGAATCTCTGATCAAGTCAACGAAGCCAGCTATTTTTGCTGTACTCAGTGATGCAGAAGTTAATGATAAGGAGTTGGGGACAATCTTCATTGGGGTAGAAAGTCTGCTGAGTTCGAGACCATTAACAGCTGTGAGTGACGACCCTAACGACGACCGCGTCTTGACTCCAAATAACTTTCTGATCTGGAAGATGGGTGCTGATTTTGTACCGGAGAGCGTCGACACCGTGCCATTTAATCCCAAAAAGCGCTGGAGAAGACTACATGAGCTCACAAGACATGTGTGGAACCGATGGATAATAGAGTACTTACCGCAGATTGGATCAAGAGAGAAATGGTACTTCCGTAACGACAATTTGCAAGTTATAGATGTTGTCGTTGGTATTGATCCCGGTACAGTGAGGCGACAGTGGAATGTTGGGCTCATCGAGCAGACGTACCCCGGCCCAGACGGCCTTGTGCGAGTGGTGGTACGGGTTAATGGCAAGACCCTTAAGCGAGCGATAACTAGAATCTCTCCGCTGAAGATTCGGGTCGTCGAAGCGTAATCAGATTAATGAGTAACGAGAACTGTTCAAAGAACTATGATATTTAAACTAAGGATGTATTTCAGTTAAAATGTATTCGAATTTCAGATTCTCTGTAATTCGGGAGGGGAAGAAATGTAACAAACATTTTGCGTTGCGTTACGCATTATGTCGTGGTGTCATGTGACTTTATCATGTGACTTTGTGGGAGAACTCGAGACCTTTTAGAGTTTTGACTTGGAACTTGGACTCGAGAGGCGTTGAGTTAGATTAAGGAATTTAGTTTGCATTTAAGTGTTACTGTTTACGGAACAAAAACAACAATAAGGATACAGACCTAGACTTAATAACAACCACTTCTGGACAGCGATGAATCTGAAAATGACCAACGCCGTTGTCGGAACTTTACACTTTAATGTCGTTGAAAATTATTGTTTCCTACCTGTCATTTTTTCTGTTTCTTTCGACGGAGGTGTTGGCGTTGGATCAACGTTAGCAACCCTTGATGAACTAAGTCTGGCTGGCAGATATGTCGTTGCCGTTGGCTGTACTAGTCCTGGCGGGGAGGAGTAGGAAGTGCTTAGGGAGGGCAACAGATCTTTCATCGAATAAGTTACTGAATATTGAGATGAAACCATTACTGTGAACTTACTGCGCTTTTCACAAACATGCGAATTCTGAAGTTCAAAAGCCAACTGACGATTGCGTTTTTCGCTGCCGTCAATCATCTTAACGGACCTCTTAGGAAACAGAACTTTACTTTAACGGGTTCAAAAGGTCATGGTTTGTGATTTGTAATTGGTGGATTTCGATCCGTTTTATGTGTTTCTGTGTTTCCAGGTTCGTTGCTTGTGATCGTAATTATGATTGACGGCAGCGAAAAACGCAATTGTGAGGGCGGCCTTTGAACTTTAGAGTTCGTATGTTTGTGAAAAGCTCAGTAAGTTTGGCCTGCTTTCTGGCACTGATGACCCGGTTGTCGTAACTGCACTGCTTGGCAACACTGGACGGAAGAAACGTGTTTAGCAGTTATTAAATCGGCTTTCGTATGATGTGAAGAATTATACAGGTCGAGGAGGATGTTATAACTGTTATCCGCCGAGGCTGTAAGCCGATGAGGATTACCTCCTCCGAGATTTGCATATTTCTTCTTATCGCACGACAGCCGAATTTCTGTTTTTTTTTGGTCAATATATTGCTAGGTTCTTAACAAGCTGACCTTTCCGTAGACTTCCTTAAAAAACTTTGACCTGTTTCCCAGGACGTTTTCAGGAGATAAACATTATTTTTTTCCTGGCACATATTCCTCAAAAAGTAGATAACATCCATAGAGCAATATTTTTTGTTATTCTTGCATTTCTTGCGCCAACATTTAGAAAAAAAATTCATCTATTTCTTCTTGGGATAGCCGTGAACGCCCGCTATCTTTAATTCTTTCTATACCTGGACACCCAACCGACTGAAATTTGTGCATGTAAACCCAACGAAAAGTCGTTTCTACCTCCCTCGATGTAAACGGCCCCTTAAAAAAGTTCGACAAAATAACAGGATTTCGAGCTAGTTCAAAGTTTTTCTCCTTTTAACCCAAAACCACCTTGGAACGACTTGGAAGTTTTCTTTACATCAGTGATCAAGAATTTATTCCTTATGAAGTCGTTGCACCCAATTTTGGGGACCCGTATTTTGAACATTGACGGGCGAGTGACAATTTGCATTTTTACACGCAAATAATATAAAGTCGACGTTTTTCTTTGTGGTCTTAAAATAAATTCCGGAATTGCTGCTATTGCTAAGGGTGACTGATGAGAAGGTTTTACTCAAAAACAGTGACATGATCGAAACATTTAGGATTTAGTCAGTCTTCATTGTTTATAAGGACTTTTGCCAAGAAACCGGGTTCAAGTTTTTTCTTCCCCTTGGGCAAGAACTGACTACCTCAAGCGTAGTTCTAGTTACAGTGGTGCTCACTTATGGAACAATCTCCCTGAGGATGTACGCACAGTCAGTTCTCCAGACGACTTCAAGGGAAATATTCATTCGTGGTTTCTTGATCAGTATTCCCACGCGGCAAACATGTAAAACAGTTTAAGGACAATTTAATTTATTTGCTATTGTTATACTGATATTTTTAACACCGTATATAAATATCGCTTATCATTTATTCATTCATAACCTCGAGCCTTACTTTTTTTATACAGTACCCATACTAACTAAAGAAATACGGTGCATGAACATGTACATTAGTTTTGCGAACATTCAAATACAGTATTAAGAAAATCACCCAAGTCAACGTAAAAAGAACACTGTTTAAACTGGTCTTGATACCTGTCTCACAATGAATTCCTGTAAATCCAGCCACACAAGAACATGAGTAATTGCTCATTCCATCTATGCAGGAACCGCCATTATTGCACGTGGAATTTAAGCAATAATCAATATCTACGAGACAAAATTGAGAGACGCGTTAAAGCTTTTCAAACCGGAATTACAGTTATTCAAGATTTCTTGACCAATTGGATACACTTGAAAAATGTCACCATTCAATGACCTCTCCGAAAAAATAAAATAGGGAAAGATCGGGATACAGTATTTTAAGTGCAGCGAGTTAATTATATGACGTTTAAAGTTAAAACGAATTGGCAGAAAAATGTGTAGAGGATATTTTTAACATTATGAGGCAGATACTATAAAATCTTAGAAATGCTGATTTTGAGTAAGGAACTGAGAAAAATATTGGAACATTAGAAGCGTTTAGGCCCTTGGTACGTAAAAAGGATTTAATGTCTATTATTTAAGGATGTGGGAGGAATGCAGTTTATGCTTAAGCAATTAAAAATTTCATCTCTGACTGTAAATATTTGTATATTGGCTTGTTTATTTATTAGAAACGTATCTTTTTTGCTTGTAGTTAGTTACTATTAGCTTTACATGTGTCCCCAGTTAGTGCCAAGAGATGATGTGATGATGATATAAAAAATAAAAAAATAAAAAATGAAAATAGACATGTGGTGTTGGTGGTAGAGGGAAAAAAAGTGTGGAGCTGGTAGGTGTATGTAGCTTCGCATATTCACGATAGATATGAACTTAAAAATTACAAATAAACTGTGATGAAGGGAAATGTCAATGAAAGGTCGATGTGCGGTTGATGTAGGGTCGACGCGGGTTCATATAGGATCCATCTGGGGCGGATGTAGGGTCGATATGGGTTATAAAGTCAAATAAAAAAAGGAAAATAAATAAATTGTGAAGGAGCGGGGGGAATGGGGTAAGTAAAACATTGTCTTCCTTTGTCGAGAATTTTTTTTGTATTATTTCCTGCTTAAAAAAAGCTACAATGAGGGACAAAAGTGTTGACACACTTCCGTAAAATGGCCGCTTTTTGCATAGTGGATATACTTATCCCCTTCCCCTGTCTACCCCAACCCCTTTCCCCCAAAATCAATGTTGAATTTTGGACCCTCAAGTCTTTTTTTTTACTTCAGACAACATTGATTCGGGGGGTCGGGGGATTTACGGCGTTTAAAAGAAATGAAATAATAAATGAATTAAATGTTTGTTAAAAGCACCCGTTTTAAACAATTGTGTCAACTACTTTTGTCCCTGATTGTCTGAAATATGTATTTGTGTTTTCCGGCTAGATTTTTGACGCTGCTGAATTTTTGGGCGATGACGTTACAGTATGGGCCAAATTGTTTGTTTTTAAACATCAATTTATAGAGTTTCGTCCTGATTTGTAGTATACGCAGAGTAAAATGTACGAAGCGTATGTCATTACTTAATCTTGTACTCTCGCGCGCGTTCCTGATACCCTGCCGGGTCGAGACAAAATGATTTGTGTTGTGATCAATGCCGTTGCTGCGGATGTAATGTTTTCACAAGTATTATCAATAGTGCAAAAAGGATGGAAACATTAAGGTACAATGAAAATTGTTCCGGTAAAAGGTTAACTTAAGTGAATGAAGTACTGCAGAGTAACAGAGGGGACATGCAATATTTTTGACATTGACCTTTGCCATTAGTGAAAGGACGTGAACAATATACAGGTTATGAACCTCATAAATGATGGGCCAGCCGTTTGTGCTGTGCCCTATATATACATGTGTTTTTTATTTTTTTGAGACCTTTTCTAACCTAACTGATCCAAACCTTTAGCGTAGGTAGGCGTCGAACAGCTTAGACCAGGTTAGGAATGTACTTTTGTAATGATTTTACATGACCGCCTGCCACTTATTCATGATTGTTTATTGATGTTGGACGGACAACTATTTCATTTCCTAGCTCGTAATTCACAGAATGCCAAAGAAATTGTTTTCAAGATGGGCACACCAGTTTGTATCATCGCCAAAACAGCAATTGCTTTGGCCCAGAAGTTCACCTGATGACAAGCAAAGCGGGATAACACGTGATCGATGACGGCCGTGCGCTGGAAAATTTTCCTTTTTTATGCGCTAATTCCTCACAAAAGGCAAAAGAAGATTTCGCTATGTAGAAAGTGCTTCGCAATACCTATTCTTGGCGAGAAAAATTCCAGCGATGTGGTGCAAATAAGGAGTTTCAACGGTTAACCACGAGAATACATATCGACATTAAAAGGTCATAACAGACTAATGTTACTTTCCGTTTGCCGAAACGTGGTTAACCGTTGTAACACGAAGGAAGCAGTGTTTTTCCTCAGTTTGAGCTGTCGTTTTCTTTGAGAGTCAAATACCAGTTCACGTTTCAAAGCTCTCTTTTCATTTTCTCTGCCGACAATACGCAAAAACACAGGGTTTCGCTTGAGAAATGCAGTCGAAATACACAGACATATGCGCTTATGTCACGCTATTTGCGTTGCGTTATCATGTCACACAGGGTGTCAAGAGGTGGGATTGAAAGTAATTGTTTTCCTGTACACTTGCAATGTTTGCTACGCTGTCCTTAGTTTTTTATTGAATTGGCCATGAATTTACCTTCACTTTTCCGTAGTTTCGATATTGAACGCAGTGACGGCCGCTCCTCACTAACGCTCCATATTTCCGTGGCCGGCCAGTGACTATCCCCACTACGTGTCAATCCTTACCCTATCCGTGATTGTTTGGGCCTTAACAATAGGATAAAGTGAAGAACGAGAAATATCCACTTTATTAAAAATATTTTCAGTTACGCAGCCCCTTGAAATTCATCAAAAGTTGTACGTAGGCGCGAGTTTCAGCGTCAGTTTTTACCTTGTGAACCATATCGACGTTAATTCTGGATATCGCAGCCCTTTTATTACGTCATCGCGTAATTCGAATTGGCCCTATAATTCGGTCATGAATAAGTCTATGTCACCCCCACCACCAATAACATAACTATGTCATCGGTTACTTTAATTTCAGTTAAAATCAGTGTCATGCACGGCTCAACTTGTGTGCAGTAGCACAATTTTGCATTCAGACAATGAGGGACAAAAGTGTTGACACACTTCCGTAAAATGGCCGCTTTTTGCATAGTGGATATACTTATCCCCTTCCCCTGTCTACCCCTACCCCTTCCCCCCAAAATCAATGTTGAATTTTGGACCCTCAAGTCTTTTTTTTTACTTCAGACAACATTGATTCGGGGGGTCGGGGGATTTACGGCGTTTAAAAGAAATGAAATAATAAATGAATTAAATGTTTGTTAAAAGCACCCGTTTTAAACAATTGTGTCAACTACTTTTGTCCCTGATTGTCTGAAATATGTATTTGTGTTTTCCGGCTAGATTTTTGACGCTGCTGAATTTTTGGGCGATGACGTTACAGTATGGGCCAAATTGTTTGTTTTTAAACATCAATTTATAGAGTTTCGTCCTGATTTGTAGTATACGCAGAGTAAAATGTACGAAGCGTATGTCATTACTTAATCTTGTACTCTCGCGCGCGTTCCTGATACCCTGCCGGGTCGAGACAAAATGATTTGTGTTGTGATCAATGCCGTTGCTGCGGATGTAATGTTTTCACAAGTATTATCAATAGTGCAAAAAGGATGGAAACATTAAGGTACAATGAAAATTGTTCCGGTAAAAGGTTAACTTAAGTGAATGAAGTACTGCAGAGTAACAGAGGGGACATGCAATATTTTTGACATTGACCTTTGCCATTAGTGAAAGGACGTGAACAATATACAGGTTATGAACCTCATAAATGATGGGCCAGCCGTTTGTGCTGTGCCCTATATATACATGTGTTTTTTATTTTTTTGAGACCTTTTCTAACCTAACTGATCCAAACCTTTAGCGTAGGTAGGCGTCGAACAGCTTAGACCAGGTTAGGAATGTACTTTTGTAATGATTTTACATGACCGCCTGCCACTTATTCATGATTGTTTATTGATGTTGGACGGACAACTATTTCATTTCCTAGCTCGTAATTCACAGAATGCCAAAGAAATTGTTTTCAAGATGGGCACACCAGTTTGTATCATCGCCAAAACAGCAATTGCTTTGGCCCAGAAGTTCACCTGATGACAAGCAAAGCGGGATAACACGTGATCGATGACGGCCGTGCGCTGGAAAATTTTCCTTTTTTATGCGCTAATTCCTCACAAAAGGCAAAAGAAGATTTCGCTATGTAGAAAGTGCTTCGCAATACCTATTCTTGGCGAGAAAAATTCCAGCGATGTGGTGCAAATAAGGAGTTTCAACGGTTAACCACGAGAATACATATCGACATTAAAAGGTCATAACAGACTAATGTTACTTTCCGTTTGCCGAAACGTGGTTAACCGTTGTAACACGAAGGAAGCAGTGTTTTTCCTCAGTTTGAGCTGTCGTTTTCTTTGAGAGTCAAATACCAGTTCACGTTTCAAAGCTCTCTTTTCATTTTCTCTGCCGACAATACGCAAAAACACAGGGTTTCGCTTGAGAAATGCAGTCGAAATACACAGACATATGCGCTTATGTCACGCTATTTGCGTTGCGTTATCATGTCACACAGGGTGTCAAGAGGTGGGATTGAAAGTAATTGTTTTCCTGTACACTTGCAATGTTTGCTACGCTGTCCTTAGTTTTTTATTGAATTGGCCATGAATTTACCTTCACTTTTCCGTAGTTTCGATATTGAACGCAGTGACGGCCGCTCCTCACTAACGCTCCATATTTCCGTGGCCGGCCAGTGACTATCCCCACTACGTGTCAATCCTTACCCTATCCGTGATTGTTTGGGCCTTAACAATAGGATAAAGTGAAGAACGAGAAATATCCACTTTATTAAAAATATTTTCAGTTACGCAGCCCCTTGAAATTCATCAAAAGTTGTACGTAGGCGCGAGTTTCAGCGTCAGTTTTTACCTTGTGAACCATATCGACGTTAATTCTGGATATCGCAGCCCTTTTATTACGTCATCGCGTAATTCGAATTGGCCCTATAATTCGGTCATGAATAAGTCTATGTCACCCCCACCACCAATAACATAACTATGTCATCGGTTACTTTAATTTCAGTTAAAATCAGTGTCATGCACGGCTCAACTTGTGTGCAGTAGCACAATTTTGCATTCAGACAATGAGGGACAAAAGTGTTGACACACTTCCGTAAAATGGCCGCTTTTTGCATAGTGGATATACTTATCCCCTTCCCCTGTCTACCCCTACCCCTTCCCCCCAAAATCAATGTTGAATTTTGGACCCTCAAGTCTTTTTTTTAACTTCAGACAACATTGATTCGGGGGGTCGGGGGATTTACGGCGTTTAAAAGAAATGAAATAATAAATGAATTAAATGTTTGTTAAAAGCACCCGTTTTAAACAATTGTGTCAACTACTTTTGTCCCTGATTGTCTGAAATATGTATTTGTGTTTTCCGGCTAGATTTTTGACGCTGCTGAATTTTTGGGCGATGACGTTACAGTATGGGCCAAATTGTTTGTTTTTAAACATCAATTTATAGAGTTTCGTCCTGATTTGTAGTATACGCAGAGTAAAATGTACGAAGCGTATGTCATTACTTAATCTTGTACTCCCGCGCGCGTTCCTGATACCCTGCCGGGTCGAGACAAAATGATTTGTGTTGTGATCAATGCCGTTGCTGCGGATGTAATGTTTTCACAAGTATTATCAATAGTGCAAAAAGGATGGAAACATTAAGGTACAATGAAAATTGTTCCGGTAAAAGGTTAACTTAAGTGAATGAAGTACTGCAGAGTAACAGAGGGGACATGCAATATTTTTGACATTGACCTTTGCCATTAGTGAAAGGACGTGAACAATATACAGGTTATGAACCTCATAAATGATGGGCCAGCCGTTTGTGCTGTGCCCTATATATACATGTGTTTTTTATTTTTTTGAGACCTTTTCTAACCTAACTGATCCAAACCTTTAGCGTAGGTAGGCGTCGAACAGCTTAGACCAGGTTAGGAATGTACTTTTGTAATGATTTTACATGACCGCCTGCCACTTATTCATGATTGTTTATTGATGTTGGACGGACAACTATTTCATTTCCTAGCTCGTAATTCACAGAATGCCAAAGAAATTGTTTTCAAGATGGGCACACCAGTTTGTATCATCGCCAAAACAGCAATTGCTTTGGCCCAGAAGTTCACCTGATGACAAGCAAAGCGGGATAACACGTGATCGATGACGGCCGTGCGCTGGAAAATTTTCCTTTTTTATGCGCTAATTCCTCACAAAAGGCAAAAGAAGATTTCACTATGTAGAAAGTGCTTCGCAATACCTATTCTTGGCGAGAAAAATTCCAGCGATGTGGTGCAAATAAGGAGTTTCAACGGTTAACCACGAGAATACATATCGACATTAAAAGGTCATAACAGACTAATGTTACTTTCCGTTTGCCGAAACGTGGTTAACCGTTGTAACACGAAGGAAGCAGTGTTTTTCCTCAGTTTGAGCTGTCGTTTTCTTTGAGAGTCAAATACCAGTTCACGTTTCAAAGCTCTCTTTTCATTTTCTCTGCCGACAATACGCAAAAACACAGGGTTTCGCTTGAGAAATGCAGTCGAAATACACAGACATATGCGCTTATGTCACGCTATTTGCGTTGCGTTATCATGTCACACAGGGTGTCAAGAGGTGGGATTGAAAGTAATTGTTTTCCTGTACACTTGCAATGTTTGCTACGCTGTCCTTAGTTTTTTATTGAATTGGCCATGAATTTACCTTCACTTTTCCGTAGTTTCGATATTGAACGCAGTGACGGCCGCTCCTCACTAACGCTCCATATTTCCGTGGCCGGCCAGTGACTATCCCCACTACGTGTCAATCCTTACCCTATCCGTGATTGTTTGGGCCTTAACAATAGGATAAAGTGAAGAACGAGAAATATCCACTTTATTAAAAATATTTTCAGTTACGCAGCCCCTTGAAATTCATCAAAAGTTGTACGTAGGCGCGAGTTTCAGCGTCAGTTTTTACCTTGTGAACCATATCGACGTTAATTCTGGATATCGCAGCCCTTTTATTACGTCATCGCGTAATTCGAATTGGCCCTATAATTCGGTCATGAATAAGTCTATGTCACCCCCACCACCAATAACATAACTATGTCATCGGTTACTTTAATTTCAGTTAAAATCAGTGTCATGCACGGCTCAACTTGTGTGCAGTAGCACAATTTTGCATTCAGACAATGAGGGACAAAAGTGTTGACACACTTCCGTAAAATGGCCGCTTTTTGCATAGTGGATATACTTATCCCCTTCCCCTGTCTACCCCTACCCCTTCCCCCCAAAATCAATGTTGAATTTTGGACCCTCAAGTCTTTTTTTTAACTTCAGACAACATTGATTCGGGGGGTCGGGGGATTTACGGCGTTTAAAAGAAATGAAATAATAAATGAATTAAATGTTTGTTAAAAGCACCCGTTTTAAACAATTGTGTCAACTACTTTTGTCCCTGATTGTCTGAAATATGTATTTGTGTTTTCCGGCTAGATTTTTGACGCTGCTGAATTTTTGGGCGATGACGTTACAGTATGGGCCAAATTGTTTGTTTTTAAACATCAATTTATAGAGTTTCGTCCTGATTTGTAGTATACGCAGAGTAAAATGTACGAAGCGTATGTCATTACTTAATCTTGTACTCCCGCGCGCGTTCCTGATACCCTGCCGGGTCGAGACAAAATGATTTGTGTTGTGATCAATGCCGTTGCTGCGGATGTAATGTTTTCACAAGTATTATCAATAGTGCAAAAAGGATGGAAACATTAAGGTACAATGAAAATTGTTCCGGTAAAAGGTTAACTTAAGTGAATGAAGTACTGCAGAGTAACAGAGGGGACATGCAATATTTTTGACATTGACCTTTGCCATTAGTGAAAGGACGTGAACAATATACAGGTTATGAACCTCATAAATGATGGGCCAGCCGTTTGTGCTGTGCCCTATATATACATGTGTTTTTTATTTTTTTGAGACCTTTTCTAACCTAACTGATCCAAACCTTTAGCGTAGGTAGGCGTCGAACAGCTTAGACCAGGTTAGGAATGTACTTTTGTAATGATTTTACATGACCGCCTGCCACTTATTCATGATTGTTTATTGATGTTGGACGGACAACTATTTCATTTCCTAGCTCGTAATTCACAGAATGCCAAAGAAATTGTTTTCAAGATGGGCACACCAGTTTGTATCATCGCCAAAACAGCAATTGCTTTGGCCCAGAAGTTCACCTGATGACAAGCAAAGCGGGATAACACGTGATCGATGACGGCCGTGCGCTGGAAAATTTTCCTTTTTTATGCGCTAATTCCTCACAAAAGGCAAAAGAAGATTTCGCTATGTAGAAAGTGCTTCGCAATACCTATTCTTGGCGAGAAAAATTCCAGCGATGTGGTGCAAATAAGGAGTTTCAACGGTTAACCACGAGAATACATATCGACATTAAAAGGTCATAACAGACTAATGTTACTTTCCGTTTGCCGAAACGTGGTTAACCGTTGTAACACGAAGGAAGCAGTGTTTTTCCTCAGTTTGAGCTGTCGTTTTCTTTGAGAGTCAAATACCAGTTCACGTTTCAAAGCTCTCTTTTCATTTTCTCTGCCGACAATACGCAAAAACACAGGGTTTCGCTTGAGAAATGCAGTCGAAATACACAGACATATGCGCTTATGTCACGCTATTTGCGTTGCGTTATCATGTCACACAGGGTGTCAAGAGGTGGGATTGAAAGTAATTGTTTTCCTGTACACTTGCAATGTTTGCTACGCTGTCCTTAGTTTTTTATTGAATTGGCCATGAATTTACCTTCACTTTTCCGTAGTTTCGATATTGAACGCAGTGACGGCCGCTCCTCACTAACGCTCCATATTTCCGTGGCCGGCCAGTGACTATCCCCACTACGTGTCAATCCTTACCCTATCCGTGATTGTTTGGGCCTTAACAATAGGATAAAGTGAAGAACGAGAAATATCCACTTTATTAAAAATATTTTCAGTTACGCAGCCCCTTGAAATTCATCAAAAGTTGTACGTAGGCGCGAGTTTCAGCGTCAGTTTTTACCTTGTGAACCATATCGACGTTAATTCTGGATATCGCAGCCCTTTTATTACGTCATCGCGTAATTCGAATTGGCCCTATAATTCGGTCATGAATAAGTCTATGTCACCCCCACCACCAATAACATAACTATGTCATCGGTTACTTTAATTTCAGTTAAAATCAGTGTCATGCACGGCTCAACTTGTGTGCAGTAGCACAATTTTGCATTCAGACAATGAGGGACAAAAGTGTTGACACACTTCCGTAAAATGGCCGCTTTTTGCATAGTGGATATACTTATCCCCTTCCCCTGTCTACCCCTACCCCTTCCCCCCAAAATCAATGTTGAATTTTGGACCCTCAAGTCTTTTTTTTAACTTCAGACAACATTGATTCGGGGGGTCGGGGGATTTACGGCGTTTAAAAGAAATGAAATAATAAATGAATTAAATGTTTGTTAAAAGCACCCGTTTTAAACAATTGTGTCAACTACTTTTGTCCCTGATTGTCTGAAATATGTATTTGTGTTTTCCGGCTAGATTTTTGACGCTGCTGAATTTTTGGGCGATGACGTTACAGTATGGGCCAAATTGTTTGTTTTTAAACATCAATTTATAGAGTTTCGTCCTGATTTGTAGTATACGCAGAGTAAAATGTACGAAGCGTATGTCATTACTTAATCTTGTACTCCCGCGCGCGTTCCTGATACCCTGCCGGGTCGAGACAAAATGATTTGTGTTGTGATCAATGCCGTTGCTGCGGATGTAATGTTTTCACAAGTATTATCAATAGTGCAAAAAGGATGGAAACATTAAGGTACAATGAAAATTGTTCCGGTAAAAGGTTAACTTAAGTGAATGAAGTACTGCAGAGTAACAGAGGGGACATGCAATATTTTTGACATTGACCTTTGCCATTAGTGAAAGGACGTGAACAATATACAGGTTATGAACCTCATAAATGATGGGCCAGCCGTTTGTGCTGTGCCCTATATATACATGTGTTTTTTATTTTTTTGAGACCTTTTCTAACCTAACTGATCCAAACCTTTAGCGTAGGTAGGCGTCGAACAGCTTAGACCAGGTTAGGAATGTACTTTTGTAATGATTTTACATGACCGCCTGCCACTTATTCATGATTGTTTATTGATGTTGGACGGACAACTATTTCATTTCCTAGCTCGTAATTCACAGAATGCCAAAGAAATTGTTTTCAAGATGGGCACACCAGTTTGTATCATCGCCAAAACAGCAATTGCTTTGGCCCAGAAGTTCACCTGATGACAAGCAAAGCGGGATAACACGTGATCGATGACGGCCGTGCGCTGGAAAATTTTCCTTTTTTATGCGCTAATTCCTCACAAAAGGCAAAAGAAGATTTCGCTATGTAGAAAGTGCTTCGCAATACCTATTCTTGGCGAGAAAAATTCCAGCGATGTGGTGCAAATAAGGAGTTTCAACGGTTAACCACGAGAATACATATCGACATTAAAAGGTCATAACAGACTAATGTTACTTTCCGTTTGCCGAAACGTGGTTAACCGTTGTAACACGAAGGAAGCAGTGTTTTTCCTCAGTTTGAGCTGTCGTTTTCTTTGAGAGTCAAATACCAGTTCACGTTTCAAAGCTCTCTTTTCATTTTCTCTGCCGACAATACGCAAAAACACAGGGTTTCGCTTGAGAAATGCAGTCGAAATACACAGACATATGCGCTTATGTCACGCTATTTGCGTTGCGTTATCATGTCACACAGGGTGTCAAGAGGTGGGATTGAAAGTAATTGTTTTCCTGTACACTTGCAATGTTTGCTACGCTGTCCTTAGTTTTTTATTGAATTGGCCATGAATTTACCTTCACTTTTCCGTAGTTTCGATATTGAACGCAGTGACGGCCGCTCCTCACTAACGCTCCATATTTCCGTGGCCGGCCAGTGACTATCCCCACTACGTGTCAATCCTTACCCTATCCGTGATTGTTTGGGCCTTAACAATAGGATAAAGTGAAGAACGAGAAATATCCACTTTATTAAAAATATTTTCAGTTACGCAGCCCCTTGAAATTCATCAAAAGTTGTACGTAGGCGCGAGTTTCAGCGTCAGTTTTTACCTTGTGAACCATATCGACGTTAATTCTGGATATCGCAGCCCTTTTATTACGTCATCGCGTAATTCGAATTGGCCCTATAATTCGGTCATGAATAAGTCTATGTCACCCCCACCACCAATAACATAACTATGTCATCGGTTACTTTAATTTCAGTTAAAATCAGTGTCATGCACGGCTCAACTTGTGTGCAGTAGCACAATTTTGCATTCAGACAATGAGGGACAAAAGTGTTGACACACTTCCGTAAAATGGCCGCTTTTTGCATAGTGGATATACTTATCCCCTTCCCCTGTCTACCCCTACCCCTTCCCCCCAAAATCAATGTTGAATTTTGGACCCTCAAGTCTTTTTTTTAACTTCAGACAACATTGATTCGGGGGGTCGGGGGATTTACGGCGTTTAAAAGAAATGAAATAATAAATGAATTAAATGTTTGTTAAAAGCACCCGTTTTAAACAATTGTGTCAACTACTTTTGTCCCTGATTGTCTGAAATATGTATTTGTGTTTTCCGGCTAGATTTTTGACGCTGCTGAATTTTTGGGCGATGACGTTACAGTATGGGCCAAATTGTTTGTTTTTAAACATCAATTTATAGAGTTTCGTCCTGATTTGTAGTATACGCAGAGTAAAATGTACGAAGCGTATGTCATTACTTAATCTTGTACTCCCGCGCGCGTTCCTGATACCCTGCCGGGTCGAGACAAAATGATTTGTGTTGTGATCAATGCCGTTGCTGCGGATGTAATGTTTTCACAAGTATTATCAATAGTGCAAAAAGGATGGAAACATTAAGGTACAATGAAAATTGTTCCGGTAAAAGGTTAACTTAAGTGAATGAAGTACTTGCAGAGTAACAGAGGGGACATGCAATATTTTTGACATTGACCTTTGCCATTA
The DNA here is from genome assembly GCF_958299795.1 of Porites lutea. Lineage (NCBI taxonomy): Eukaryota > Metazoa > Cnidaria > Anthozoa > Scleractinia > Poritidae > Porites > Porites lutea. Next base: position 51,946,496 of record NC_133201.1, on the reverse strand, counting down.
GTGAAAGGACGTGAACAATATACAGGTTATGAACCTCATAAATGATGGGCCAGCCGTTTGTGCTGTGCCCTATATATACATGTGTTTTTTATTTTTTTGAGACCTTTTCTAACCTAACTGATCCAAACCTTTAGCGTAGGTAGGCGTCGAACAGCTTAGACCAGGTTAGGAATGTACTTTTGTAATGATTTTACATGACCGCCTGCCACTTATTCATGATTGTTTATTGATGTTGGACGGACAACTATTTCATTTCCTAGCTCGTAATTCACAGAATGCCAAAGAAATTGTTTCAAGATGGGCACACCAGTTTGTATCATCGCCAAAACAGCAATTGCTTTGGCCCAGAAGTTCACCTGATGACAAGCAAAGCGGGATAACACGTGATCGATGACGGCCGTGCGCTGGAAAATTTTCCTTTTTTATGCGCTAATTCCTCACAAAAGGCAAAAGAAGATTTCGCTATGTAGAAAGTGCTTCGCAATACCTATTCTTGGCGAGAAAAATTCCAGCGATGTGGTGCAAATAAGGAGTTTCAACGGTTAACCACGAGAATACATATCGACATTAAAAGGTCATAACA
>NC_133201.1:51797556-51945713 GCF_958299795.1 Porites lutea | reverse complement strand
AAAAAAAAATAGATAAAACTACTCGTCGAGAACTACGAAAAATGATTTAGACCGGCTGAATAGATTCAGACGCCGATCTTATTTGCATCTGAACTACGTTCAAAAGGCGAAAAATGCTCATTTCGGTAAAACTACTTACAAAACACGTTATAGCAATTTATGCACTAGGTTCGGTACATGAAAAGTTCGGCGTCTGAATCAAAGCCGTTCCAAAGCGCTCTAAAGGCGAAATTTCCGGCTGGGCTAGGCGAAAAGAACGGCTGAGCCGCTCCACATTGCAACAGGCGTTCCTAACTGATTCAGACGCCGAACTTTTCATATACTTAATTCCATGTATTGGGTTCGGCTTATGAAAAGTTCGGCGTCTGAACCGGGCCTAAGGCCACTAAACTAGGTTCATGTGATAAACATTCTGTATAATGCTAAGACTAGAATGTCGATATGTGCTCAGTATCCCGACTAGAGTTTTTCTTCTGTCTGAGCCGCCTATGTCACTAACTGAGAAATTACCTTTCTAACTCACCAGCATTAATATCGTCACAGGGCATTAAAATAGTTGTCTTTTGCTGCTTTTCAAGAAAGAAAACGAGGATAAAGATATGAATTGGTTAAAACAACTGCTATTCACATCACTTTTCCAGCTATTTGTGACAATAGTATTAAGTTTAGGTCTACAAAATTAGGTCCAAGTACATTGATAACAATTGAAAATCCGATTTTGAAGCTTAAATGAAACGAGTTGGCTGGGATCCAAGGAAACTGACAAAATCTAATTGTCATTTAGCCCAAATAAGGACATTTCCAAAACTTATGTTCATGCAGAATTAAGACACGTTCATTTTTTTTTTCGCTGCGCGTACCATGAATACCACAATTTCATGGGTTGTTACGTTGTTGTTGGAAGTCGGCAATCTCCGGAGTGCGTACCTCCAATAAATGCCGTCGTTATGCATATGAGTACCGCTCTGTAGCCAGAAAATTAGTAATGACCGCCTCACTGGAAACTTCGCTTCACGCATGAGAATGCTTTCACAACAGCATTTGAGAACAGGATCCTTAGGGTAATTAAAACAACTTCAAGAGAAGAATATTTTTTAGGGCCTCTTCATATGAGCCCGGTTGACCGGGCTGGCCCGGTTTCCGAGATCTCGCCTCACCTCTAAATCCTTTGTAAAATTTTCGATGTGTTCATATGAGAGGGGCGGGCTGGCTCGGTTCCCGAGATCTCGGTTTTTCCAACCGAGATCTCGGTAAGCGGGCTGGAAATTTTGCCATATGAACACTTCATCCCGGTTACCGGGATGAACGGCGGGATGAATTCTGGCGGTCCGGATGGCATCGTCTTGCATTGCCTGCTGTATTTTCCACATCATAAGCATCCCATTTAACTGCAGTGATACAGCTTTAAGAATTACCGATGCTAAGATAGGCCCAAAAGTTAAAATTTTTGTGTTTCGCTATGTTTGCTTTGTTTCCTAAATATGGCGCCAGAACTCGTACCCAGGATCTTTGACCTTTTCTCATCTCGGAAACCGGGCTGAAATTTCTCATATGAACCCAAAGCAAAATTCATCCCCGTAACCGAGCCAGCCCGGTCAACCGGGCTCATATGAAGAGGCCCTTAGCTGAAGAACTCAAGGATAGGGAAATAATAACGCAACCCGTGTTACACGAACGCCATCCATATTGGTATGCTCAGTTGAGCAAAAGAAGGGTAGGAGAGGTCGCTTACTGGGTCGAATAGAGCCAGTCGACGACAGCGCGACAGCGGCACGAAAACGTCACTAAAAAAGAGAATTTGCGCTGTTTCAGACTTCATCGATTTAATCCATCTCATTCAATTTGCCAAAGTAGGTGAATTTTCCTGGAGACAAATTCTTATAAGCAGCATCCAAGTATAAAAGAGTACAAGAAAACCGTCGTGTCTTTACGACCTCTCAGTGAAACCTGAAGTTAGGTAATTTCACGTCATAGTCGGCAAAGGCAATGTACCATAATAAGCTAAAATAAAGTGCAATACACGTTCAGAATTGTAGCTGTTTGCTTTTTAAACCTATTACGGTAAACAACCGCTAATAGAAACCTAGTTGATTAAGAACCTCCTGGAAGAAATTTGCCACGTTGATATTAAAAAGAAACAAGAACTGTTTAGCCAAGTAACACAAGCAATGGCAAACACGTTCTTATATTTGGGCTACTGTTAAATTTTGCGTTTACGACGTCGTTCCCCTCGCTGTCAATCGCGTATTTAGTTTCATGTTTTATGAAAAACCAATTACGCGAATGACAAGGGTCGCGAACGAACAAACCTCTGCTCGCAGGATATATTTCTAAGAACCAAAAACCAAGTTTTTGAGTTTTCTTCCCCAAAAGTTTTCCCTAAAACTTAAGACCCTAATTAAGAAATTACTTAGCCTTAATTGCCAATAAGCACCCCAAAAATACATGCACCCATTTCGCCAGACTTAATTACTGTAATTGCTTTTTTGACGTTCTTGCTGCCATTGCCGTCGTCCTCGTGGCTGCTCGCACGTCATATGCAATAACGATTTCCCACTGTTCTCGAACAGCAGAGGCTTTCAAATAGGCAGAAGTTTGCACAGTTACAGAAAAGGTAATCTCCTTCACAGCCCTCGGCCCGTAGTCACGTATAGTTTCCCCTGGTGTTCCCAAAGCGTGGGGACGGGGAGTTTTGAATTCGTTTGCGTAGGCTGCAAAGGAGCGTGACCATGGAAAAAGAAGATCTTGGTTTTATGTAAAACTAAAATGAAAAACTTTTGGGAGAGAACTTCTTAGTGAAGATATGTTATGGTAGTTTGACTGGTAACCTCGTTTGCATTTTTGTTAGAGGAAGTTATTTTATAAGTCGGGTGATAATGTCAAACAGGTAGATGTTTACTGATCGTCACAGATGAACATGAAAAGAGAGCAAATGGCCATGGATCTGACACTGAAAAATAGCTGTAAGACTCTTATTCTGTCAATAAAATAGAAATACCTGTTGGAACCCAAACGGCTAACTTATATGAATGCGGGTAAATGGAAATAGGTGGTTATATCAAATTTCGCATTAAGAGCTTAAATTAGAAACGAACCGAACTGATCCCTAAATTAATAATACCAGCAAGAACTGGTAGGTAAAACAGAAATTTGTGTAAAGAACGTCATTAAAAAAACGTTTAGTATAGGATAATGATAGTGATATAAGATATTAAGATGCACTCCACGAATTTGATGCCTAATCTGATATTAAAATGCGGCTTTTTAATTATTCATCTCAGCGTGCAATTAGGAAAACAGGAACATTTTATGGTAAACTGAATTTTAGTCTGTCGTCAGGGAATCAGCATAGGAGTTGGAGTCTTACAGCAACGGCTTTCATGGATTCCATTAAGTTGCTCGTTTTTCTTGCGTGGATTTCTTATGGACTGTGTGCTCTGGTGTATGCTGGTACGTGTTAGTGTCTACCTTCAAATCATTTCTTTGAGTTTGAAGGTTGTTAAAAGTATTCGGTCAGCTACTAGTGCTAATTAAGATCGTATAAGTCGCTTTCTATAAGAGACTAATTAGTTACCCCATGTTAACTTGGGATGCATAGCAACGCCAGTGGCCAGCATTACAGGCTTTGACGGTAAAAGCCGAGTTTAAACGCCCTTCCGACAAACTAACATAAACAGCTACCTAAGCAAACTCGACAGTGAGACTTCCACTTATTTTGAGACTACTGGTCCAAATTGCTTTATGTCCCCTTTAAAATACTTTTGCCGTCCAAATGTATCACGAGAGGTATTTCTTGATCGCCAAAACGGTCGCAAAAAAGGCAAAACAAAGCACTAATTTAAACAAAGATATGATCGTCGCAGTTGTATAACTACAATTTAAGCAATTGCGCATTAATCCGAAATTATTTTGGGGACTTAACGGGATTGGAACTCATGACATCTGCGTTAGCGCTGCAATGCTCTACCAACTAAAGTATGAAGACCAAAACATTGGGAGCAGACCAATGTGTTGAGTGAAAGGAATGAAACATAGAATGAACTAGATGATTTGAATCAACAGTGAACTAAGTTTGCCGCTTGTAGACGTCATTGTGGACGCGCGGTTCACCAAAGGATATACAAATACTCGGAAATATATATGGGTCAGCTGGGTTTGCAGGCCGCTACGATCCACGCGCGATCTGCTTGCTACGCGTGCGACAAATGTATAAACCTCGGCATCGCAAGAAACAATTCAAGCACCGAAGAACTATCGCTCGATTTCATCTCTTTGGGACTCGATTAACATGACCTTCCAATGACTGAAAGATTTCTAAAGACATATTGTGAAACGAGTTGCCTGTGTTGGGATATTACTGATTACAAAAATATAAAACAGGAAACTGATCCTTACGGCAAGGCGATGAAGAGGTAAACAAAAGAATAAAAGTAAAATAACAAGTTTATATCAAACAGATATTTTGAAAACCAACCTAACGAAATTTACAGTCATTTGAGGGAAAAGGCATCAAATGGCAGCCGTTTTGGGCCCGATAAGCTCCAAAAGGAGAAAAAGAAGGGCGAGGAGAAGAAAGGAGAAGAAAAAAAAGCAATGTTTGCACTCTCAGTTTTTATCTAAATAGTCACTTTGGACTTTGTCAGATAAAAAATGTTGGACACAAAATGTCCATTTGGCGGTAACGTTATCAAAAACCGGCTAGAAGGATATATGTGGACTTGCTGATATTTTATATTTTGGTATCAATTACATACACAGAAAGTGGATTTACTAAATTCATGGATATTGCGACATCATCCCCCAATGACCACTTGGGATTTCCAGCAGTTTAAATACTGTCCTTTCTCAGCTTTCAGCTGTTGTCTCCTGCAGACCTTCATTACTCCTTTGGACGGTTTCATTTAAATGCACCGATTATTCGTTCTCATTTTCAGAGCTCTTCTAAATTCGTCAAGTTACACGTCGGATAGTACGAACAGGCCTCGAAACAATAATACTATATATTGATTTTATTGTCATAAAATCTTTCCCGTTTTGTTTCTGTAGTTCTGGGGACAGAATACAACCGGGTCATAATTTTCAAAGGACCAATGGCAGACAAAAGACTTCCAGGTCACGTGATAAGAACTGAAAGTGTGGACAATGAAGGTGGCTGTAGAGTGAAGTGTTTTCTTGAACCAAACTGCGTGTCCATCAACGTGGGTCCTGCAGTAGCGGGGAAAAGACCTTGCGAACTCAACAATTCCACTGATGAAAGCCCTGCACAGTCTGCTCTGAAGAGAGAAAGTGGTTATATTCATTATGCTGTTGAGGTAATACGATAATAGAGAAACTTAGAGTCACTACGTTTAAGGCAAACGTGAAATTGTACCACGTGAATAATTTTTCCCTTAACTTGCGCTTTACTTTTCATTTCTTCTATCCCAAAATAAAAGTTAGTAGCCTCACGTTAGTTTTGCCTATACTAGTTGTTTTGAACTACTTTTTTTAGCTGCACGTTTTTTATTTCGAGAAATTCTGAACTCCACTCTAAATCACTTTTGCAAACAAATTAATTCAAGGCCAGTATCGCATATTCTTAATATCTACTGTAATTAAAGATCAACAAGTTTTATAACTAATCATAACTATAACAAAATTCTCAGATCTGACTGGTTATAAACTGCCCTGATTTCAGCCTTATAGGACAGTTTAGTAGGACTGTGCGCGTCATGCCTAAGTAATTGGACAGTACGCGCCATCACGTGCGGGCTTAAATGGCTGTTTTTTCTTTTTTTCATTGCTAGCAAAAAAATCTTGGAATTTCCTGTGTTTTGATTTTAAAAAGATTATTATATATTACAAACTTTGTTAAGGTTATGATTAATTGGTAACAGAACTTCGTGTCGTCCAATTCAGTCTGTAATCATACTTGTGATTAAACAAATCGGACTTCCCCGGATTTTGTTAATCATTCGTATGATTACAGACCGAACTGGACTCCAGTCAGTCCTGTTACCATTACTAATGATGTTTCTCACCACTGAGAAGCCTCACATGGTAATAGCTAGCTAGCCTGCGTGGCAAGCGTTTGAGGGAAGGGAAGGAAACCCTCTCTCCCTCCTTGCGCGCCCCCCACGTTTATCTCGCGCCCAAAACTCCCTTTCCCTTCCTTTTTAAACGCCTACCACCGGCTAGGTAATAACCAGCAATAATTGTCATATTAAGTATCCAAGTTAATAAGAGGGTAGCAGTTTTACGAGTTTTGATTGACACCCGTGATTCAGAATATCCTTTAGCTATTCACTGGTTTGAGACAGAAGTACAACTGAAAATGGCGTCTTATTTCGCGAAAGTTTCGGACGTTTTCAACGATACTCGAATTCAAAGCCTAAGTCAGACTTTTGAAGGAAAGCCCCTTTAACTTTCCCCAGACAATTAGCTGTCCGTAACCTGTCTTTATTTCTTCTGTCGTTCCGTCACAATCTTTTCATTAACATCTACAACTTCACTCTCAGAACGACTCGTTAACTAGTCTTCTACCTCTCCATCCTAAAAAGGGGCGGATCCAGGATTTTTGGATGGGGGGGGGGGGGGGGGGGGGGTACAAACTTTGGTTCGGAAAGGAATGTTGAAATTTTTTGCGGCAAATTACTTCTCTCCCCCACAGCCACCCCTAACGCCTTCCCACCAGCCGCGGTTGCACGTTATAATTCCTTGGCCCCTTACCGTGTATTTGAATTCTACTCCTAAGGGATGCATGATTGTCGACCGGCTGAGAAAGCAGAGACGACCACGTGTTTCTCAATCTGTGAACGCCCGTCTCCGTTGGCGCAGGAAATACTGCTTTGCGAGCAGGGGCGAACAGATCATAGGAGAGTACCCAAAAAGAAATACATGTTTGATTACCCCTGGAATTTAGCTTAGTGGCAAAGTGCAAAGCGCGCTTCATTAAAACAAAAAAACAATTCAGCCAGGTAAAAAGTGATATACAATTCTGTGGATGTAAGAATTTCAGTCTCAAAGCGTCAAGTTTGATAGGGGGGTCTGGACCCCCGACCCTCCTCCTGGATCCGCCACTGCTAAACTCTGATTATGTCCTCCTCCTTCTATCTATTTACATGTGGATGTATTCAAAGGTGGACCCATGCAATCATCCTGCCATAATCAGTATCTTTCTATCAGTATCTCTTGGAAAAACCCTCATATCTTTTCTTAGTCATTTGGGTCTCCTTTGTCTTTCACAACTTCAGTTTGTCTCTGACCTCTTCATAGTATCTCGTGGTGTCCTGGTATTCTTACCTCTGTAGATCTATCTTTACTCGAATCTCTTCCCTTCTATCTGTTACTGGATATGGCGAAATATACGAGGTGTGTCGTATCAGCCGAAGTCAGGCTGAGGTAGTGGATAATAAGAACACCCTGGCGCAGCGAAGAGCAGTGATGACGGCGCGCACCTTCTGCCAATGTGGTCAGTGTTTGAATCTTAGGAACTACGCCATACTTAAGTTGAGTTTGTTGTTGGTTCTAGCCCCTGCTCTTAAAAGAGAGGTTTTTCTCCGATTACTCTCGTTCTTTATTCTTCTCAGAAACCAATATGTACTAATTCAAATTCGGTGCAGAATGCTAGACGTAGAATCAGATTTGGGATGTGCTACTTCATTTTTTCACTTATTTCAACTAGTTTTAGTCAACGAAAAGTTTTTTTTCCCTGGCGAATATTCTTTTAAAACAGTCGACGAACCTCCAGTGTCTTTTTTGTCTTCTTGCAGCTTATTTTCCATTCAGTTATTCGCTAAATCGTCTTCGCCAAGCGTTTGAAATCGCGGAGACGAAGTGAATTAATAATGAAAATGATAACGATAACGATAACGATAACGATAATGATAATGATAACCATAACGATAACGATAACGATAACGATAATGATAAAGATAACGATAATTATGATGATAATGATAACGATAACAATAACGATAACGATAATGATTTAGATAATGATAAAGATGATGATAACGATAACGATAATGATTACGATAACGATAATGATAACGATAATGATAACGATAACGATAATGATAACGATAAAAATAACGATAATGATAACGATAAGTAATGGTAACAGGACTGAGTGGAGTCCAATTCGGTCTGTAATCATTCGAGTGATTAACAAAATACGCGGACGTCCGATTTGTTTAATCACGAGTATGATTTCAGGCCGAATTGGACGACACGAAGTTCTGTTACCAATTAATCATAACTTTAACAGAATTTGTGATATAATAGGCTATTTTTTAAATCAAAACACAAGAAATTCGAAATTTTTGTTTTGCTAGCAGTGAAAAAAAAAAGCCATTTAAGCGCGCGCGTGATGACGCGTACTCTTCAATTACTTAGGCATGACGCGTACTGTCCTATCAAACTGTCCGATTAAGGCTGAAATCAGGGTAGTTGATAGCCAATCAGATTTGAGAATTTTGTTATAGTTATGATTAGTAATGGTAACAGGACTGAGTGGAGTCCAATTCGGTTTGTAATCATACAAGTGATTAACAAAATTGGACGACCGCGTAGCGGGAGTCCGATTTGTTTAATTACGAGTATGATTACAAACCGATTTGGACGACACGAGGTTCTGTTACCACTTAATCATAACTTTAACAAAATTTGTGATATATAACGCTCTTTTTAAAATCAAACACAAAAAGTTCCAAGATTTTTGTTAGCAGTGAAAAAAAAAAAAAAAAAAGCCATTCAAGCGCGCGTGATGGCGCGTACTGTCTAATTACTTAGGCATGGCGTGTACTGTCCTATCAAACTGTCCTATAAAGGCTGAAATCAGGGCAGTTGATAGCCAATCAGATTTGAGAATTTTGTTATAGTTATGATTACGATAATAATAGTGATAACGATAATGATAATGATAACGATAATGTTAACGGTAACGCTAATGATAATGATAACGACAATGATAACGTTAACGATAATGATAATGATAGCGACAATGACAATGATAATCAAAAGTTTAAAATGGTTATCAAAATTATTATGACAAAACAAAAAAATATTGAATTATCTTCAGAATATTTGTAAAATGAACGGAGATCCTTGCCCTGCTACAGAGAATAAATTGTGTCAGGTGGGATTTACAGACAAACGCTACAGATGTGTCTGCCGTGATGGATACAGACATCGAGAGCATCCTACTGATCAGTCTGATCAGTGTGTAGGTAAGATAGAGAGCTAGGAGACAATAACTCATTGTTTGTCAACTGTGATGCCCCAGCAACAACCGTGTGTCTATTTGTTTTTGTGTCTAAAGCCGTCAGTCAAGTAAGCAGTGTCGTGTTAAACGGACAGCTTGTCCCTCAGTATTATAGCATCAACTGAAAGCTAATATTGATCTAAACGTGATGAAAAATGATGGAAACTATCACCAGCCACATTAATTGAAGCTAACGATGACTTCTACGAACGATATATTTTAGTTCCAGAAAACATCCAAACCAACGGGCAACGGAAATTCTGATTGGATGGGGGGTCCAAGGGGAGGCAATTTCCGAGGAGTAGGGGTGGCTTTTCGAGGTCTTGTTTCCGGATTGTTAAGCTATTAAAAAGTAACAGCTCCTCTGCTGAGCAAGCTGCCATTTCTTTTACTGCAGTTAACCGGCGTTTCAAAGCAAGAATTGTTGTTTTAATTGAGGAACTTTGCAATACGGTCGGCTGAATGCTTTTTTTTTAACGGCATCTCCACCTGAATAAACGTCCAGTTATCTAGCGGTTGCTTTATTACACTATTGTAATAATTTAAATTATCACCTCCACCATATGGTGCGGAACTTACAGAGCGGGGCTCCAATTTAAGTGTGTCCTTATAGATAACCTACCCAGCCCAGGAGAGGTTAGCCACACCACCGGCCACCTAGCCTGTTCCAAGCGTTCAGATAGTGGAGAGCGGTGCGAAGTAAAGAAAGCGATGAAAAGTAGAGGGGGACTGGGGAGAGAGGTGCGGGAACGCTTGTAAGAATTTTTAACAAAAGTGTGTTCCGGTATACCAGATCCTGGTATACCCTCTGATTGGTTGATTTTGACAGTTTTTGTCAACAGTGGAGCGTCTTCGATCACAGCGAGAAATGCGATACGGCGGTGATGACAGACTCTACGTCCCGTCCAGAATTCGAACTCGCAACAAACACAGCGCTGAGTGCCTTTCCGAACGTGGAGGCTAAACGCGAAGAGCAAAGGAATTGTTTAAAACACGTAGTCGGCAGGATAGATGTCTTCGCAATTTCACCGACTGGCTTTGGAAAAAGACTTATTTTCCAGCTTTTTCCTCGAATAAAGCGTGCGTTGGAATGAAGGCAGGGTAGAATGCCATTTACGATTGTTGTGGTAACGCCGTTGATTGCCATCATGAAAGACCAAGTGGAACATTTGAACAAAATCGGAGTAGCGGCGGCAATGATGGGAGAAGATGTGGATGAAGCCGTTAAAAGTGGAAGCTGTGAAATTGTATGATCCTTAAAAATTCACTCAAAGGCGTACTGCAGTCACAAATCGTGGTTGTCTAAGGAATGGACAAAAGGACTTCAAAAGGAAAGCTTGGAAATTATATATATTCACGCTGGGGCCAGACCCACCCCTCGAGCGATCATTTTTTTCATGAATTTTTAAAACAATATGGCGGCATTTTTCGCGCAATGTCTCATGGGGAGCACCATATCTCCGCGATCTCGTTTCGAACGGGTAAAAGAGAGTCCAACTTTGAAGCCTGGGTACCACTGAAGAGCTATTGACCGCCATTTTCGTTTTCTGTGGTTGACAAGCTTTAGTTTGGTGTGTCATTTGCCCGTATTCTGTTTTCTTTTGAAACGTAATGGAAGAGGAAACTGTAGTGTGTTTGGAGACTTGTCATTCTCTTGAGGCATCCAGGTTAGTGAATTATACGCCTAATTTTTCCGGTATTTTTGAGCGAATTCAAAAATTCTAAAATCATACGATTTAAGTTCATTGACCATATAATTCGTTTGTGAACAAAAAATCTATCTTTTGTCATCCGCTTTAAATTTAAAACAAGCCCTTTATTTTGCTTTCTGACAGTTCCATTCAGCGAAAGAGAAAGGCACGTTTTGATATAGGCCAGTATCAAAAAAAGTTAAAGCAGATGAAGCAACGCAAACTTGAAGCACTGGTAAAAGAAAAAATAGATAAAGAAAATGTAATAGTAGAGCTTAAGAAGAAGTCACAGTCACTTTCCAACAAGATAAACTACAGAAAGAGGAAGGTAGGAAGGTAGCAAGGTAGTGATTTCGCTTGAAAATGTGTAGGAACCGGTCATTTTGTGTGGAGAGGGGGAGAAAAATTTTTAAAAAGTTTAGGAGGGGGACAAGGGATTTTTACATGGGGGACCTTAGTTTTTATTAAAATCATTAAAATATCTCTGAAACAAGACATAAAATTCTGGCAATGGTTAAAGAAAAAGTTGACAATGTATATTGAAGTCATAGAACTTAATAAGAAAGACATCAGATTAACTGTGCAACAAGATAGACTATAGCAAGAGGAAGGTAGGAAGGTAGGAAGGTAATGATGCTTTAGGGACTGGTTATTTTGTATGGAGAGGGGGGACAAAAAATTATAAAAAATGTGAGGACTCAAGTGTTTTTTTATATGGGGGTCATAGTTTTTGTTAGAATATTTTTATTCAACAGTAGACAGAGATTTCCAATCTAGTAAATGGCTAGTTTTCAATTTCATCGTTTCACCCAACATCAATAACCTTTTGTATGATTTTTGCACTTTTAGATTCCTGTATTTTTCATTGAATGGAAGATTTTACTTAAAATACAAAAAAAAAAGGAAATTTTTAATCATTTCCTTAAGTTTCTTATTCTTTTATGGCTAGGTCTCTGGACTCAATAATGTTTTAGAAGAACTAAAACCAGCAAACAAGGTTCCAAGACATCCAAATATCACAAGTGAAGTAAAAGATGACAATAGTGAACAATTGAAGCTCTCAAAAGCTCAAAGCAGACGAAGGAAACGGATGACTTTTGAGAATTTGGTGTCAGTTCATTGCCAGAGCTCCCAGGCAAAAAATGAAACTAAAAAAGAAAAGGCTGTTCTTGATGGTATGTGGGCTACACTAGTCACAAAATCAAGCAAAGAAGATCTCAACAAGTATTTTGAAAACTCAGTCATTTGTATGAATAAAGTAGTACCTAACATTGTCAAGAAAAAAGTTTTGGAATCTGAGAAATCTGAAAGCAATAGAATCAGGAGTGTGAGAGTATTATATGAAGGGGGTTTAATGAGTAGCCTGATTGGTACTCAGTCATGATTGCTGATATCTGACATAGTTGTATGTACAAAGAAGACCCTCTTTGTTAAGCAGTAAATAAAAATGTTGTTGTGGTTCTGGATTTCCTGTTGATATTATAAAAATAAGTTATCATTGTGAATGGCCTAGGTGATTAACACCAGTCATATACCTTTGAACACTGGGATTTTATTTTACAATGTCCATAACATGTTCATTGTTGACACAGGCATGCTTTATGGTTGTAAAATCTACACAAAGAAGATATATAACCAGGATTCGAATTAAAAAGTACATAGTTTTCACAAAAAACTAAGCTTTCAACAACCCGTTACTGTGTCTTCAAGAGTAAAAGCTATAAACTAAAAAAAAAAATTAAATGCGTGGAATAAAATGCCAATTTGAAAATGTGAACAGATGAATTTTTCTTTTGTTTCTTTAACCATTTAACTCCCAATATCCTCATACAAATTCTCCCTACTGATCCCCATACATTTCCTTTTATTATTGGTTGGGGGAATTTGTGAAAAAATCAAAGGGACTTCCCTTTGGTGATAATTTTAGTAAATCTCATGGCCTTTCCTCCTAAATAGGTATTATTATTGTAAGGAGAAGTTTGAATTTGGTCACTGTTGGGAGTTAAAGGGTTGAAAGAATGTGATATTTAACAAGAGAATGAATTTTTTCAACTCAACACTTTAAACAGGAGGTTGGTTACAAAACGTACTGTTATTCATCCCTCTTGGTTTATATTTGGGCCTGATGTACTGTTACAATTTGAAATGAAATAGGAGTGTTTAGAAAGCTCAGCCCTTAGCCCTCAGCCCTAGAAAACTCGGACCCCAACCCCATATCTGGAAAATTCATAACCCCCAAGTCTGAAAAACTCAGACCCGTCAAACCTTCTCCATTTAATAGGGTGAAATGTTATAGACTGTATTTGCACAATGTGAATTCTTATATCATTGTAAGATAACAATCACCCTGTCTCCTAACCTTTCATGATACCTTTCAATTTTTTTAAAAAAAGCTCAGATCCCCGTCCCCCTCCCAAAAAATTGCGGAATTTTTTCTACTAATAACTTCTTTCACTTGGTCAAGTTAAGTCTTTTCTTTTTCATATGTAGTAGTAAATATGAGTAGTAGTAAGTATGTAGTAGTAAGTCTGAGTTTTCCATATTTGGGGGTATTGAGTTTTCCAGGTCGGAGCTACTGAAATAAAACAATGAGGCAATGAAATGAAACTACACTTTCAGTTAATGTTGAGGTATGCCGTGTTGATTCCAGTAGCCGTAATGGAAAGTCACAGACAAAACTTCCGAGTTCTTGCGATATTTTAATCTCATTGGCTTTGATTCTGTTATGACAACCTCACATCTCTCAGCTGCAACCCCCTTTCCAGAAGAAAAGTTTTTTTTCAGCAGTTCTGCTTTGGCAATCAAATCGCCCTCCAAGTTCATTTTATCAAAGATAAACACAGCTTTCCTTAATTGTGTCAGTTCAACATCGATTACAGCATCTGATTCTTTATATCTATGTCCATAGGAGTTTCGTTGAATTATATGGTTTAGAATAACCCGAAATACCTCCCGGGGAAGATCGAGGGTAAATTCTCCTTTCCATGGTGTTGCCATAGACGGTGTGGTACGAAGCCTTCGGACTATTTTCTCGTGGATCTTCTTCAATGCATTTATGACCATTGACTGTGTACCAACTAGCTGTTGTACCTCTCTGTTCCTCGACTGATCACGATATTTTTCCTCCAAAAGTCCCACTGCGGCTTCCACTTCATTAAAGAATTTACTAATAGAACTCATAATTGCAGGATTGTCCGTTTGAGTTAGACAGTCGTGAACATTTCTCTGTAGAAATCTGTAAATTCCCCGCGAAGGAGGATTCAGTCCTACAAATACATTTTCCGCCATCTTTAATTTTACCCGAATGACATTTCGCGCCGCTCGTGATCGTTTTTGGGGGTGGGTTGGCCCCAGCAAGCAAGTTGCAGCTATCGCTATTGACGAGGTCCACTCAATCACTGAATAGTAAACTTTCCCTTCGTTTGTTGGGCATTTTCATTGCTCGAGTTAACGATCTGTATTGAAACGGCTTTCTGTCGAAATGAGCGATATTTGTTTGTCACTTGATTCATATTTTTTTTTGTCACGTACACGCTGAAATCATGCTTTAAAGCCGTAAATAAATTACTTCTCCCACTCCCTATTGTCTGAAAGTCTTACATTAGGCCTAGGTTTTTAGTAAGATTACGTAAACATAATATTAATTTTTGATCCGAGAAATTTTGATTTATTCGTTAGAAAAATAATAAATGTATGGGGCTGTAACATCAGTCTTGATTGACAAGTGAAGACCACCTACAGCTGATGAGGTCTGAGTGGGCGGATGAGTCTATTTAAAACAAATCTAACAGGCGTTCCCTCTCTCACCGCTCCCCCTCCCTCGCTTTTATTTTTTCGCGCTCCTTTTACTTCGCACCGTTCACCACTATCTGAACGCCGGAAACAGGCTACCGGCCACCGGGGTCTAAGTCCCGTCTTTTCTAATTCGAACAGTGGTGTTGGTTCTTTTACGTCCCACAAGAACCACATAAGTGACAGTACTGTGAAACGGGACCTAAGGTTTTTCTTCCTTGTCCAAGAAGATTAGAAAGTCCATCTTCAGTTATCTTAAGACCCTGAGTTTTATATACCCACTGCTGTCGCCTGTTTTCAGCTTTCCACTTTATGTTCTTAAACAATTGCAGATATTGATGAATGCAAGGAAGATATCCATGACTGTCAACAAGGTATTACCTGAAAGCAAGAGGAAAATGTGTGAATTATTTTGGCCTAACATTACTCTATCTAGTTTCTAAATTGGGTTGAAATTTTCGGGGAAATTCAGACGCCGTATCTCACGAGAATTTAATCTTGAATTTTTCGGAGGGGGAAAATCCCCTTTTTTATACTAATAATAGGTATGAACTTGCTCATTTATCTGTGAGCGATATTTAAGTCAAAATAAATATCATTAGAATTATTTCAGCTCGCAGGCTGAAATAAGAAAAGGAAAAAAACATTGCCAAATTTGCAGTATTCCCTCACGCACTTACTAGTATACAGAGTTAATACTCGCATTCTCATGTAGGAAGCTTTGTCGTTAGGTGCATTGACGACGGCGGCGAAACTGGCTAATTTTTCGTTAAAGGCATAGTATTAAACTAATCGCAAGGAGTCGGCAAAGGTAGCGCTCGATGACCAAAGGGGCCGGGTTGAAAGAATTATAAGATGAGATTGAAAACCTAGAAAAAAAGGTGGTAATGTACTTGCATGCCAAGTTGGAAACAGACGCTGGAACACATTAGCAAGACTATAGTTATCAAATGTTATTTGTTTTTCCTTCACTCTCAGTCCAAACATTTCTTATACAGTACATTAGCTCTGTTGTTTATTTATAGACACAGAAAACTGTGCTGCCCAGAAGTCAAACCGTTGTCCGCCAAACTCAGAATGTGTGAATGAGCCTGGTTCTTACCGTTGCGACTGCAAAGATGGGTTTGAAAAAGTTGGAGCTACATGTAAAGGTAAGCATCGTGATTAAAAACAAAGTGGCTGTTTTCTTACAATAATAGAGAGACATCGTTACACCACGTTGCCATGGTAGCAAAATTTTTGGATGACAACAAACAAAAAACATCACTTAAAAAGGGGATTCGCACTGTTTCAAACTTCATCGATCTTACTCAGTTTCATTTAATTTGTTAAATCTTGGCGAAATTCTCTGGGGTTGAAGTGCATGCAAAAGTGCCGTATCTGAGTTTAGAAAAAGAAAAAGAAAATGTTTGTGCTGTGTTCACCAACTCCATAGAGCGGGAAGGTGAATTTTTAAGTTCCATGTTGGAAGAAAAAGAGCATGATGCACGCGCAACGTGGTTTTTTTTGCTAATATAAACCTATCGGTTTTCTGCCGTTCGCGTTGTTGTCGCCGCCGTCCTTGCTTTAAAAGCACTCTATCGTTGTGATCCAGAAGTTTTGCTACCATGGCAACGTGACGCCACCTTTCTTCTCTCTATTAATACCATAGTTTAATATTCTTTTCAACTGTTCTTATAAAGCGTTTCCTTTATTCCTCACCAGATGTTGATGAATGTCAGTCCGATAATCGGTCGTGGTGGTGTACGCCTGAACATAACAGGGAATGCATCAACACACTTGGCTCTTTTCGTTGTGGGTGCATTCTTGGGTTTGCTCCCCATGGTAAACATTGGCAGTGTAAAGGTTAGGAAAGAGAGAGTTTCATTTCACATGTCTTCATAACAGGGCACACCTCACGTTCCCAGCACCCTGATGAAAGACACAAAAATATAGTAAAATGGAACTAGCTTACTGTCGAGTCTCTTGGAGGGAGATATTCCAAGATCCAGACTTGTTATTAATATGACTGTAATTATGTTTAGGGATATTCACTCTCATTACTGAGCTTCGACTAGAAGCTACAGTCGCGACAAAATTAGCTCGGACACTCCACCCGACGCCTCTTTTTCCTTCTGGCCGGTGTCCTCGTCCTCAGAATGTTGTTTATCGCACTGTTAACTCTCCAAATCTTGAACGCCAACATTGGGAGGGAAAGAAGACCGTATAATGAAGTGTCCCAAAAATTTAGACTGAGACTAAAACTATAGTTCTACATGCATCCTCATCAACTTAGGAGGCTCTGGATGGAAGGGGAGGGCTAAAAAATTAATGTCAGTTGTCAGTTGAGTATCTAAATTAACTAAGAGCCTTAAATGCCGGTTTTAAGTTATCTTTAAGTTATCGAATGAATGCAAAATGGATATTCAAAAACTTGTTCTCACTAAGCAGTTAAGCTAAGAGATAAACATGCTTAATAACAAAGTAATAATATTTGTCCTGCGATCTTCCCTCAAAACAAACCTTGTAGAGTTGAACCAGTTACAAGCCCAAATCGTGATTACATCAGAGCACACATTTTTTATAAACCATTGAGAATTCACCGATGGATTTGTCCAGGAAAAGCCAAACATCGACGAATACTTCTGAATTCGATCAGCAGTGGAGGTGAGAAATGACACAGAATCGACATGAACCATTGCCGGAGGTTCAAGGTCGAGAAAGCTTGATTTTCCAAACAAATGTAACCTTTTCCATCCATTTTCCAAATGCATATAATGATTATTTGCTCGCCAATGTTATTGATTCATTTCTTTTGTTATTTTGGTAAACGAAGGCGATTTCTCCCGCTCGGCGCCTACGCGTTTCTCACCTCTTCTGTTCATGTTCCTTTGGGTTCTGTTTTTAACCAAATGTGATAAAATAATGTCATAGGATGAATTAAAGTTTGCTGTAAAAGACTGAGGATCGAATGAAACACTAGACAAGATTGAAGCGGATTTCTAGATGTAGCCGAGCGTTCCTTTGATTTTGGGTTGACGTAAACTCTTTTCAAACGGACAAAAGTAGTGTCCAGGTCAGCGCGGTCCCGTAGCTGACTGTGTCCCGTTAAGTTATCGAATGAATGCAAAATGGTATTAAAAAACTTGTTCTCACTAAGCAGTTAAGCTAAGAGATAAACATGCTTAATAACAAAGTAATAATATTTGCCCTGCGATCTTCCCATTAAAAGGATCAAGAAAATAAGAACACAACGTTCCGAGTGCGTATTGCTAGTATTACTTGTAATAAGGTCCACTGGATACACACTTAACCTTAATATATAGATTTAGCCAGGGATAAAAGCGAGGCTCCCATTATATATTTATAATTTAAATCAAACAATAAACTTGTATTCCACAATTCAGTTAACTTTAGAGCACATATCACATTCATGTGACTTTAGAGGGAAAGGCTAAGTGATTTTAGAGAAAAATAATTTGCAAACAGCCCAAAAGTGAACAAAATCTCACATCGAGTTGATAACCTCATATGTACACCCAAAAAATAGCAATCATCTTCGATCACATTTAGGAGCCATAATGGCTCTTGATCACCGTAAGATTAATTAGGCCTGGAAAAAATCAGGTTGAATTTTTTTGCGTTCGACAAGTTTACTTTACAAAATCTTGCCAACAAATCTGGTTGCGTGTAAACCAACCTTTTATACCATTTATACATCACATCTGGGGTGAAACAGTACTATGAGGTACTGTTTTTATCATACAGACCTCGGGCAGAATTCAGTATTTCACAATTTTGCAACAGAAATTGCACTCATTCAATATTCAGGACGATCGAAGCACGCGTGGGCTTTTAGCTAAACCGTTAGAGAAATGTCCAAAATCACATATACAGTATGTGGTCCTTGGTCCGCGTGTAAAAGTCATTAACTTGAATATCTTACCCGAATCTTCACGTAACGAGCTGAAATACTCCCTGAAGATAGCTTTTATTTTCCTGTCGATAATCCTGAAGTTTCAAGTTCCAGACATAAATATTTTGCTTGGAGTTCGCAAAAAGGCGAACGTTTTCGATGGTCCTTGGTCCGCGAATCTGGTCCTTGGTCCGCGTCTCAGGTAAGCAGCACGATAAAAACGTAAAAATGTTATAGTTTCTACTCGAAAACGTGATTTTCACAGTATTTCTTGTATTTTTTTTCTTTTTCGGAAGATGTTGTGAGCATAAAATAATCTGCTTTTCTTTCAAAGACTTCAGACAACAGTCTCCTCGAGTCTCCCACACGAGCGTCGACGAGCGGTTTTTAGCGCGGTCGAAAATAATTACCAAAAACTCTGTATGTATCCGAGGTATTAAAAAAAAAGAACTTGCAGACATGTATAGGGACGACTTTCAAAACATTTTTCGAAAACAAAGGCCGTCGCTTTTTACTTTGGGAAGTTTTATTCAACCAAGGTCATAGGCCGCGGACCAAGGACCGCTAAGCGAAATTTGGTGATATTTTTCAAGAGTCGCTAAAACAAAAAATTCAGAGTCTACAGCAATATGCTTTCAACAGCAGAAATAAGTTGATCTGAAAACCTGTTCTGCAAAAAGGCAAGTCTTCCCGTTGCGTTTTAGTTATTCGCAGGCTAAGTAAACATGACCATGTAATTTACGTTGCCGCAAAAATCCAAACTTCCAGAAAGACAAATTAACCTACCTGTCAACAAACTTTAATTTCGCGTCTTCACCAGCAGCAAGAAAGCTGAAACTTCGTCATATGAAAGAATGCTAATCAGTAAATCACGATATCTTTCATTATTCAACGTATTTTTTTTCTTGCCGAAATATTTTATCATTTTCGGAAAAGAGGCGGACCAAGGGCATCGGGGACTTCCGCGGACCAAGGACCACATACTGTACAGCCAGCCGGTTCTCACTTTGGCAGTGCGAGCTGTAGCGAATGTTTGAACGAACATACTAGAGTTAAGCTCCAACGTAATAAAGAAATTATTATGTTTATTTTTTATTTAATGGTTTTATCGACCTGTAATCTTTAAAAGCGTTTGATACGCGCGGCATTTTGAGTACTCCTGCAAGCGATGTTCACTGAACGACTGAAAACAAACGGCACAGCGATTAAAATTACAAGAGAGACTACCAACAATCAGTAAAGGAAATATAATTCGGCGAAACATATACAGAGACAACATTCTTCATTCACGAAGACAAATATTAAAGTGTCTCTAAAAATCCTGAGTCTTCAAGCTTCAAGCTTAAGTTTATGTTTTAAGCCGGCTTCCCGGTATTTACTTTTTTCACAGATGAACTCGAGGCAAGAAAATCGCTCAAAGCTTTCTTTTACTGCCAGAATTATAACTAAATGTTCTTTGGAACGTTTTCTTTCTATCTGTGGTGAGAAAATGTCTAAAGACTTTTTAAAGTTGTGTAAGCTTATATCAAGTTTACCTGATTCTTGGTCAGATCAAATTGTCTCAAATCTTACAAACGTGCATAAACTACATAGCCGCATAAACTACGCTCGACTTCTTTAAATTAGATATAAAAAAACAAACATCAAACACAATAATTACTGAGGCTTACCATTCGAGATGCAGCTCCTGAAAGGTATCAAGTAAGGCCAGTATCGCTACAGAGTTTTCAACCTTTACGCATCAAGGAAGATGAAAAACAAAAACGTTGACATCCGAAATCGGATTCCCGACTTTGACAAGTGATGTATTAATTTCTCAACCAAAAACCAACTAGCCATGAATAACAGAAGGCTCCTGATGGCAGCTAAATTTCATTTTGTGCATCCGGTGGAAAAAGACAGTTAAAAACATCACAAGTTGACACAAAACTCCTCAGCTTCAGCTGTCAAAGTAAACAAGATTCAAGATGCTGCATAAATTTTCCGCATGAGCTCACATGTCAAATTTTGACCAATCAGAGCATAAAAAATGGACGTAGAGCGTGACCAACGCGTGACCATGGTGAGCAAAGTCAAAAGCAACTGTCTTGCCTGTAATAGCTGGCTGAATTTTCGGGTCCGAGGTCAGTTTTAAATCAGAATTTTGATTGTGCGGCCCAAAAACAAAACATATTTCATATGAATGGAAAAAAAAATCAAACTTGAACCTGCGATCATTTGAAAACTAGTAACTTGTCAGAGGATAACTTCAAAAAAATACTTGACCTCGATGGGTTAACACCTGAGCCCGCGATACGGTCAAGTGATACTGGTCAGCGGATACCCTGTTTTGACAGCTGTCAATTGATCAAAACATTGATGTCTAATGGATGTGTGCATTATCAGTTTTCCTGTGCTCTCAAACTAGCTAGAAAGTATGAGATTGAACATTGATCGCGACCTAGTAAAACAACTGGTCAGCGGACAGCTTCCAAATAACTCACGTCACCTTGATGAGTTGACACATGAGTCCCCGATATGGCAATGTGATACTGGTCAGTAGCTATCCTGTTTTGACAGCTGTCAATTGACCATATCGTGAATGGCCAATGTAAAAGAAGTGTATTTGCTAAGACACGCCTGGGACACCCCTCCCTTCCTTTTGATAGTCTCCCCTACCCTACCCGTACAATCTGTAGACGCGTACGTACGTACGTACGCTCGGTCAGTCACGTGACAACCAAAAGAAAAGAGGTTGACCATATTCCATGAGTATGGGGCTCTGTCCCACGCGCGCTTCGCGCGCGAGGGAGCCCCGCTATAAAGCATAGCACAATGCCTTACTATGATTCGTTGGTTTGAACTTCCTTAACCGTGAAAAGCGCAATTCGATCCCCTCTGTGTTGGTGAGTTATTTCCTCGGTGGTCCTTTTTCGTACGGCTATCTGATGTTGCGGTTTTTCCTTTTATCGTGGGCATCCGTGCCTCTGGATTTTTTAAACCTCTTGTATTTATAAAGTTGCGAAGGTGTCGTCATGTGACTCTCCTCTTCGATCCTACAAATATGAAAATCATGATCACGAATAATAAGAAGTTTACGTATCTCCTAAGTTATGAATAGACTCCATTATTACATAAATCCATGAAAATACATGCAAGTATCTAGTGTCTATTACCCTGGGTGCCAGAGGTGTCATCATCAATTTTTGTCGTCGACTGAATTGCGGCTGTTCAGAGCGAGTGATTCCACACTGCCGTGGTTTACGTCTTAAAGGCATTACAGAGAGAAAATAGTTTGTGACTATCTAAACGATCACAATTCAGACCCTCTAACAGTAGGACAAGGCTAATGTCACAGGTTGCTGTGTTAGGACCTCTTTTTCTCTTGCTATTAGCAAAAAATATTCCACTACGGCTATCGAGATCTGACATTTAAAATATACATAGGTTGTATTTTGCTGAGTCTTCATTGTATTCATGGAACTTGCCCTTCTGTGAAAACTTTAGAATGCCAATATGCCCTGGGTATGGAAAGCGGCAACATTTCTGATGGACAGATAAGTGCCTCTTCTGAGTGGAATACCAGTCATCATGCGGACCAGTGCCGGGTTGCTACTACCTATTACGCCGATCAGTGGGATGCCACCCACTATGCCCACCAGGGCAGACTGCAGTTCAAAGCAGACGGAGTCCGAGGGGGCGCTTGGTCAGCAGCCGAAAATGACGTTAATCCATGGCTCCAGGTTGACCTGGTCAGTAATTTTACCAGAGTAACCGGTTTAGCTACCCAAGGACGAGATGACTATGACTGGTGGGTCATAGAATACAATCTACTGTACAGTAGCTACCAAAATTCAAACTTCAAAAACTACAAAGAAGGAGGACAGACAATGGCGAAGGTAAGAACTCCTTTTTTATTTTTCCTTAGCACTGGGGTCATGGATTAACTCTGTCAAAATCCAGATATAAGAAGATGCTTTTAAATGTACCCTAGTATATTTTTTACCATTTCTCTTTAAAATTAATTCAACAAGCTGAACGTCTAGTCTAGTTGGTGTTAGGTGCGGGACGGGGGTGGGAGTGGGTACCAAAAACTGGTCAGAAGTGGCAACCATAATAAATTTAATTCATTTCATACGGGTATTAACGAAAATAACAATAGTACTTGCTGTCTTCGTACCGTACGCAAATGAGAGAGGGGCTTATTTTAGATAATTGTTTTAGACACAATGCTTAAAAGAGGTGTGGGAGCTTCTTAGAAATCTTACCGTGTACCGAACGTTATAACGCAAAAGCACAGTTTACACAACAGCAATGCTTTTACTACTCTGATACAATCCAAGTGGTTAAGGGTTGGACTACCAGCTTAATACAAGAAAAAGGAAAATTAAGTTAACCTTGACAAATAGCCTTAAACCATTTTGGTGGGCAATACGACCTATTTCTAAAGTTTTAGTTAATTTTGCAATTTGTTGACAAGTAATTAATAAGGGGCACTTGTCATCTGTTTTCTATGCTGGTTGAAAATACAAAGTATACTTCCAAAATGGAAAAATCACCGCCAACGTTTTCCAAAACCACCTAATTATAATGCAGGCAGAAACTATAACAACGTTAAAAAAGGTTTTATTCAGAGACTTCAAGGAAGGCAGCCATTAATATAAACACTTCAACCTTCCCTACGGTAATCTAAGAGAGTCTTGGATTCTGGATTCCAAGTTGGGGATTCCGGATTCCAGGTACTCAACTGCGGACTTTTTGTTAGCGGAACTTGGATTCCGAATTCCAATCGTTAGCGGGATTCCGGATTCCTTTAGCTGAATTCCCACAAATATAATATATACCACTAGAATAATGAACCTCTCTCTGATATCATGGATCTTATTTATTTGCAGGTATTTGCTGGAAACAGTGACCGTAACACTGCTGTTCGTCATAACCTGACCAAGCATATTACGAGTCGTTACATTCGTTTGAAGCCGACAAAATGGCACAACCACATATCAGTGAGACTAGAGCTGTATGGTTGTTATGGTAAGAATGCATCTTGTCATTGCTAACATTTAACGTGATATTTTCACTAGGGCACGGTTGCATAAAACCTACGAATCCCTTATGGGTACACTTACGGGTGTTGCATGGAACGCACTTAGCACTCTCGTAAGTTTCTGTTTTAAGTGGTAACTTACGGGCTCACTTAAAGGCACACGTAACTTTGATATAGTACTTCATTAATGACTCACTATTTTTTTTTAAAGCTAACCATCGGTGAGTGTAAAGGAAGTCTTAAGTCGTATCGAACACTTTTATAAGCCTCTCAAAAAAATGAAATTTGCATGCAGACGTTATTTTTCTTCAATATCAACTGAAAATGATAGTTCTTCTTCTTTTTCACAACGTCGGCTTTAAAGTGTACATCAGAGGTTAACAAAGCGCATTAGAAAGAATAACGTGAAGAAAAATACTTTTTTTCACTTCTCAGTAAACGATCTCGTTAAGTTTAGTAAAAACAGTAACGATACGGGACCTGCATAGGTCCCGTAAATTTACGTGCTATTTTTCCCGTAAAAAAGGTTTTATGCAACACCCGCAATTTCTGTTGCATATAAAACGACACTTTTAGTGAACACTTACAAAAATCGTAAGTGCAACCACTTAAGTGAATTCCCTTAGTGGACCACTTGAGTAATATAATACAACTGACTTAAGTTACGAGTGCACGTACGCGTACCCGTAGTTGTTACGGGCGTTTTATGCAACCGGGCCCTCATGCGCCAGCAGCACGCCAAAAGCAGACGCAGAAATGCTCAGGGCTCATCAACGAAGAGCCCAGGGAACGTTGCATGGTGGCCTAGGGAGAGCCCACTTTTCCTCCACTCTTGCTCGCGCGTTCTCTCGCGGCTCGCTTCTTCCGCCAATTGAAAGGGTGAGCTTGCGATGTTTCACGCTCGATTTAAATAAATGAGATAAGGCTTTCGTTTCTTAAACTGTTCTAAGCTTAATTTCCTCTTTCTTCTGTGGTCCCCGGACAAATTCGTTTTGCCATTTAATGGCTTTTATTACAACCGTTTTTTTTTTGTCTGTATATCCTTTACCGGGAGCAAACGGGTATCAATAAAATCCTTAAATTGGGCATAAATCGGCTCCGGGAAAAACTAGATAGGAGAAACACGCATCGGTAAGAAAAAAACCGTTCTCTTTTCGAAGTTCAACATGCTGAGGTTACATAAACAATCGTCTTGTATATCGAAGGTTAAGCAAGCCGAGACATATTTTTTCGAGCTTGGCCACATACTTTTGAATCAATTTAAATACCTTAAGTATTCTTAAGACAAGGCGAAAAGGATCTTTATCGATGAGGATAGACACATTTTTGCGCTCAAATATATGCTCCCACAGCATTTTGTTCGTTGTTGAAATTGCCAACACAACAAAATTAAAGAGTGCTCGTTGAAAGGCTAGGGAGTCACCTTAAAGAATTAAAAACACGATCTAAGATTAAAGGCTGCGGATGTTATTTAATGATTATTATCAAGCAAACAAACAACAATTATTGAGAAAATCTAGCAACTGGACACTGATAAGGACAATTTTGCCGGGCCGTAACAATGCATTGCCTTGCCAAGGCAGGAAAAAATAACGAAAGACAAATTGTCAAAATTCTTTGCGGCTTTCTTTGGTCTCTTTGTGAAATTGAAGTTGGGCTCTTAGGTGAAAGTCTATGTTACCTTTTTCTTTCAGATGTTGATGAGTGCAATGATGGTAGCCATGACTGTCACTCCAATGCCACCTGTAAAAACACCGCTGGGTACTTTACATGCAATTGCAAAGACGGATACAGAGGAGATGGACGCAACTGTGAAGGTACAGATCAGTTAAAGCTGGAATGCAGGAGAAAATAACGAAAGACAAATTGTCAAAATTCTTTGCGGCTTTCTTTGGTCTCTTTGTGAAATTGAAGTTGGGCTCTTAGGTGAAAGTCTATGTTACCTTTTTCTTTCAGATGTTGATGAGTGCAATGATGGTGGCCATGACTGTCACTCGAAAGCCACCTGTAAAAACACTGCTGGGTACTTTACATGCAATTGCAAAGACGGATACAGAGGAGATGGACGCAACTGTGAAGGTACAGATCAGTTAAAGCTCGAATACAGCTGTCAAACTCCTAAAGAAGTTCTTATTCTCTCTGACACACTGCTAACACAACTTTGATTTTTGTGGTGTACAGGGATGTTGCATAATCAACCTTGCGCGTGCGTAATGCATACACTGTTTCTCTACGATGGAGCCAGTATTTTAGAGTCGGAGAATTATTAAAAACAAGTGTTTTGACCTAATGCGTATATTTTCATGGTGTCAGAAGCGGGATTAGAAAAAAACTAAGAAGATATTAAAATGAAAACTCTCTGTTTATATGGACGACAATCTAATCTGAGACTGGTGCAAGTCTGCCAACTTCAGTGAAGGAACGCGTGAGTGACACAACAAACAAAATAATGAGTCCCTCATTCATCGACAAGGGGCCTTCAATAGGCTGGAGTTATCGACATATTTACCCACGGGCCGATAGCGAATTAGTTGAAGAAGAAATCAAATGCAAGCATCTATTATGCTGGTCGGGAGAACACGGAATCGAACCGTTCAACAGCTGGAACATGTTCGCGGAAGAACAAAAATAGCTGGCCAATTACTGGATGAGATTCGAAAATTTTGGCAAGCCACACTCCAATGAGTTAATAGCAGTGTGGGAGCTTCACAACCTTCGACAAGGTGCCTTCTCTCTGAAAGAATTTATTGCAAAACTGAAAATCCTTGTGAAGAAAGCCAACTATCCGGTCGAGCACAATAAAGCTAAACCTGCCTCTAAGTGCTTGGAACTGTGTGATGTACGTGACAAACCGCACCGTTTTCAATTGAAAAAAAAAATATATCTCCTGAACGAATATCAAGATGTGTTTACCTGTGTTGGATACTTTCCAGGTCACCCATACCACATACAAACCAACCCGAACAAAGTTCTCAAGTACAACACCGTCCGGGGCAAGTCCCAGTCCAATTGCAAGGTGCCTCGCTACCAACGACTTCGGCAAGTAGATATCCCTGAACAAGTGCACAATGAGTACACACCATGGGTTAGGTTTACTCTACTGCGGTTACAAGAAAGCTAAATGGCACAATTCGCCTTTGCCTGGACCACCCCCGTGACCTGAACAAAGGAATTCAACGCAACCCCAAATATGTGAGAGCCATAGATGCTGTCATACCAAAAGTCAGCGGTGCCTTCCATTTTAGCATCGTTGACGGCCGGAGCGGGTTTTGGCAAGTAAAACTTGACGACGAAAGTAACAAACTCTGCACCTTCAGGACCCCATGGACAAAGTACAGATGGAGAAGGCTACCATTTGGACTTACCTACAACAGAGATGTGTCCCAAGAGTGAACGGATACTGTATTCGGAAAGCTTGATGGTCTGAGTGGAATTGCAGATGATCCTTTCATTTATGGCAAAAGTGAACAAGAGCATGATCAGCACATACTCAACGTCCCTGACACAGCACGGGACAATAACTTACGGTTCAACCCTGACAAGTTCCAGGTTAAAGTCGGGTAAGATAGCGACCATTGTTGGTGACGTCACAGGCCTCCAACAGCGCGAACTTCGAAACCTGAATCAAGACGAGCAGATAGTCGTGTTCCAGCAAAAAAACCAAGACATGGACTCCACCACCGGTGAAGGAAGAGGCGAGTGGGCCGTGGTCCTACAATGTTAAGACAGCTGATGGGTCTAAGCAAAGGCGCAATAGAGTACAGCTGAAGACTTATGTGCCTCTACCTTTAGAACTCTTCTGGCATGTTAACGGTACAGAGACACTTATGAACAGTATTTTTACCACTTTATTTATTAGTTGTTTTGTTATTTTTCATTGTTTCTTTAACCCTTGGACGTACACGCAAATTCATCCCCCCACCGTGGTAAAAGGAAGGTGGGGGGTGGGGTGGAGGGGGGTAGATGGAACCCCTTCCCGAAGTTTCTGATATGTTGAAGTATTTTGAAAGGATTTTGCCTTTAGTGGAAAGCCCTTGATCTTCTTAACAAGATGAGGTATATTTTACGGGTGGTGACGCTGCTGGAGGCCTGTGACGTCACCAACAATGTTCGTCATCTCTGCCGCCATCTTGAAGATTAAAGATTGTTAATTGCTCTTTAGAAAGTGGTGAAGTTCCTCTGCCTATGAAAAGGGCTATTTTATCTCCTCTTCTTAAAAAACCGTCCCTTGACACCGAGCTCTATCCAAGCTTCAGACCGGTATCGAACCTCATGCTTGTGTGGAAGGCGACAGAAAAAGTAGCGGCTACGCAACTCTGGGAATATGGATTAAATGGATTAAATGAGGAACTTCAGTCTGCTTATAAAGGTAATCATAGCTGTGAAACAGCTCTGATTCGAGTACAGGATGATATCCTCAAAGCCATCGATATTCATCGCAGTGTTTTGCTTTTGTTATTGGATCTTTCTGCAACCTGATACGGTTGATCATGAAATTATTCTAGGAAGACTCTCCTCTAGGTTCGGTATCAAAGGAAAAGCCGTCGATTGGCTACGATCTTACCTTACAGACCGTACTCAGCTTGTGAAAGTAGACGACGCTTCATCTACGGTACGACCCCTTCATTGGGGTGTGCCTCAAGGTTCGGTCTTAGGTCCCATGCTTTACTTATTGTATACATCTCCACTGGGTGATATTGTTCGTGAGCATGGCTTGTCGTTTCACTTTTATGCTGATGACTCGCAGCTTTATACATCTTTTGCTTGCAATGACACCTCTGATCTAGTGGCTGCAAAACATCGTCTTGAGAACTGCGTTGCTGACATCAATTTGTGGATGACTGCCAACCAGCTAAAGCTTAACAATGATAAATCAAAATTTATCTTTCTGCACTCCCGTTTTCGTCATTCGTTGCCCCTGCCCACGATTTCTGTTGGCATGGAAAACATCAGGCCCTCTCAACGGGCTCGCAATCTTGGCGTGATTTTTGACGACACAATGTCACTTTCACCTCATGTTAATACAATATTTAAGGGTGCCTTCTATCACATACGAAATATTTCTAAAATAAGAAAATACATCAGTACAAGTACCACGGAAATTCTAATTCACAGTTTTGTTAGCTCGAAGTTGGACTTTTGTAATTCTCTTCTTTTTGGTGCCCAAAAACGGGACATAACTAAGTTGCAGTCCGTTCAGAATGCGGCTGCTCGAATTAAAAACGAGAGACTCTAAGAGATCTTCACTGGTTTCCTGTTGAGGAGAGAAATGTTTTTAAAATAAATTTAATAACTTTTAAAACATTGAATGGCGCCGGTCCCCGATATCTTGAAGATATTTAAAAATTTTACCATCAAGCAAGGACATTACGGTCATCAAGGGATCATTTACGCCTTGAAGAACCAAATTTTAACATGAAAACTTATGGCCAGCGAGCGTTTTCCGTTGCTGCCCCTCGACTATGGAACAAGCTCCCCTTTGAAATTCGAGCTTGTTCTGATGTTAATCTTTTTAAATCTAAGTTAAAAACGTTTCTTTTTAAAAAGGTATATACCATTTAGTTTCGTCATATTTGTTTTTGTTTTTGTTTTTTCTTTCCTTTTTGAGTTGTGTACAGTAGGGTTAATGTAAGCTTGTGCTTAATGATATTCTTATGTCCTTTTTTACATTGTAAAGCGCTTAGAACAGCGATGTATAAGCGCTTTATTATTCCATTATTATTATTATTATTATTATTATTATTATTGAATTTTACCAAGAATTAGAAATCAAGTTAAAACCGCGAGAAATGGTAATTTTTTGTGCTTGACAAGAATAATAACGCATAAATAACCACTTTGCATGATTTTAGCCACAAGACTCACTTTTATTCTTGAAAGAAGTTGAAAAAACATGTATTTTCACCCAAAATTGGCTTGACTTATGCTACTTATGACGTCATATCTCGTAACCATAGCAACTGACCAACACTAAACTTGTCCCAAAATCTGCGTGAGGTATGAACGAACAGCTACTGAAAACGTCAGGTGCTGCTGTTTTATCCTCTAGCAAAAAACTCAGAAAAACCTTATGGGTGGATGGCATCCACCCCACCACCTCTCCCCCCCCCCCCTTTTATACGTCCGGAGGTTAATCTATTTTTGCTGTTAGTTCATGTTGGAAAGTTTCGCTTAGAGTGGATGTGTTTTAACGACTGGGCAAAATCTCGTAACAGGAGAAATCTTACTTACATAATTCTCTTGGACTTTCTCCAAAGCGTTTTGACAGTCTTGCACAGAGACGTCTGCTTCATAAATTAGAAAGATGCGGTATTGACGGCCCTCTTCTCAACTGGTTGTATAATTGTAAATGTATAATTGCCTTCAGCCATGGCAGTGTTCCATGTTATGTTGAAAATTTATGTGTAATTTAGCTCAGATTCAAACTGATATGTTAACCCTAATAATTTAGCGAAGCAACATAGCATTATTTTCAATCCCGACCTTGGAACAGGACACGTTTTTTGCATCAAATGGAACCTCGGAAAAAAATCCGAGCCCCAGATAGAAGTCGAACCAATCGTGATCCAGTTGGATGCTCTAACCATTGATCATGAGCTACTTGGAGTCTCGATGATGAGCCGGGCTGAAATGTGGGTCTTTTACAGTTCAGCTACATCGCACTTTTTGATTACATTCCAGAAATAGACCATATTTTTGTAAAATGGGGTTGACAGGCCTGCACGACTTTCCAAAGCGGGTTTAAAATAGCCTTTTTCATAGTTTAAAAGGGTCATTTGCCCTTTAGCCTGTTCCAGGCTCTAAGATAGTGTCAGGACGCAAAAGTGAAAGGTACGCGAAAAGGGGAGCTAGGCGGGAAAAAGGAAATGAGCCTGTAATCATTTCAAAGTATGATACCATCAACTGACGTGATACAGCTTACTTTGACTCCGAAGACGAGTACTGCACAGGTTGTCGAATCGTCAATCACTGTCAACAACAACAGTCCTATTCAGGACTACCGTTCACCCGGACGATCAAACTCAACCTACTTATGTAAAGTTCTATTGCGGCTAGACTGGAGGGTTTTAGGTTGTTTAATTTTCTCCATATTGCCTTCTGCATCTGAATAACTAAAAGGCGATTTTCTTTCGTCCGTGAATGTGATAGTTTCTTGCAATGTTTTTTCATGCTGAGTCCAGCTCGTTAGATGTTTTAATATTCTCACGGATAGTGATTTACAAATCTAAATTCCTTAGAGTGGATTGCAACTTAAACTAAGGCTTCATCAACTATGGAGAATTATGTTGTGAGTCAGTCATGACTGCTCATTAAGCTATGATTTTTAAACACCAGCTTGTTTTCTAAATGTAATGCGGGTCTTTCCAAATGTGGACCCCGCTGAAAAATCAAGCTTTTGCCGAAGCTGTTCGCGATCGGCAGGATTGCAAAAAGCACCTTTTCCACTAGCCAAGTTCACAAGGCAGGTCGTCTGTTCCTTCCTCAACACTCCTATGTGAGAGAAATCTCGTAAATAACGTTCGTTGAACATAGAGGTTATCGTGGATTTCTCTAGTTTACGCGCGTGGACGCCGCACGCCACCTCTCTGAGTGATAGAAACGACCCGCATTAAGAATTGTTGATGTAACGTGTCAATCTGACCAATCAGAGGGTATACCTTGAGCTGGTATACCAGAACAAGCCGTTTAAAAGAATGATTACAGGCTCCGCCGCCCTCCCTCTCCCCAGTATTTTCCCTTTTCATTTTCATGTTCACGCTCTCTCAATCTCCGCGGACCCGACTATCTCGGAGCCTGGAACAGGCTATTTACAACGGTAAATGTGAACCCGTATAACCGCAACTTATATAAACTTCAGTGAAATACCAGGTAAGCTTTCGCACGAAAAAATGATATCTTCACACGTGAAAAGATCACCGTTGCTATGGCTGCATAACAAATCGCGCCTTTCGCATGAAAAAGAGTTAAAGAAGAATGGCTTTGTATTTCATTGGTGTTTATATCATAAATACTACATGGGCACTTGCAGATACTAAATTTCTCTTCGAGTGTTGAATTTTTCAAGGCTCGAAGAGAAATTTATTATCTCCAAGTAACCATGCAATATCTTGTATATCCGAGGTCGTAATACATTCTAAACTCGATCCCTATCATGAAAAACCCCAGATTCTATGACCACCTTCATCTCTTTCCCCTGAGCCTTGTCCTCTTAATTACTCCACGTGTTCAACTTTAAGTTTCAACTTAGTTTAAATATTTCGCGTCCAAATGTTTTTCAGAGAAGTGGAAGAAGATCAATACTGGCCAAGTCTGCTTTGGAGCTCGAGATAACTCATATGGGGCTTTCAACATCAAAGAGAATGGGGTCATTTATACCTTTAAACTCGTTCATCTGAGTGGGTCAGTTAGATGTAACCCCCTTATCCAACTTTCTAATTGGGGATGTGACAATTCCTGGTATAAAGACAAGAGACTCCTAACCGTCATAACGTTCAAGAACAGATTCGCTCTTTTGTTGGCAGATTACACAAAACGTTGTGGCTATCCATATAAGATCGAAGGTGTAGGTGTTAATGACAAGGAACTTCGATTTAACAATCTTCCCACTCCAATATCTGTGTCTGTTGGAGATGAGTTTCAAATTTGGTACGGACAAGACTTAAATAACTGTTCAGAAGAAAACAACAGCGGTCAGACATGTGCTGATGTTTATGCGTGGTACGCGTGAATTAAAGAATAAACAATATGCAACAGGAAACCTTTAAAATGCAAATGCATTTCAATCTAATGGATTAAATGATGGCTGACTTTTATGTTCTGTAAGCCCTGTTTCAAAAGTGTTCTCTGTTCATGGAAGCAAGCTCACAGCAAGGGCTATTGAAACTAGAGAACCGTACATTTTTGGCGATTAATCAAGTAGAAAGAAAATCTTTAATAAGTAAATTCAATAAAGGCAGCTAAGAATTTGGAATGTATATACACAGGAACCTCCGCATAACGAACCTCGATATAACGAAGTCCTCAGTATAACGAAGGATTTGTTTTTTTTTTTAATTGATGAAGTTTTGGATTTTATAAAGCTCTTGCTTATAGCTGTATACCGGGCATAAATTATTAGAACAAGCAACCTCGTTTCCAGTGTTTTCTCTCATACCTTGAGAAAGAATTCTGGTTGCTGCTAGTCACGTGGCTCCCACGGTGGTTTTGCCTCAAGGACCTCAAGGGTGGGGTAGTACGTATACTCTGTTTCCTAACAGGTCCGCCGAGATGACTGACGGCAGCGAAAAACGAAAACATCAGTTAACTTTTGAACTTCAGAGTTCGCGTGTTTTTGAAAATCCTACCCCGATGAGGAGTCCATTATCACAGAAAGTCACATGACCAGCTGCAACCAGAGTTCTTTCTCGAGGCAAGAGAGAACCCTGGGAACGAGATTATAGAATAATCAAATTCCTCAGACGTTCCCGTTGTGTAACCGCAAAAGAAACGTAGCAGGTATGAAATGAGAAATGGTTTTGAAGCCTGTCAGATCTCTTTGTTATATGTTTTTGTTAGCCTTTTCGGACATGACGGTGTACAACATTCAATGACTTTCGTATCATTTTGCTTTTGTTTTTGTTTGTTTGTTTGTTGTTGTTGTTGTTGTTTTTTACAACGTTGCATTAATTTATTCAATCAATTTCTTAACAATTTTTTAAGCTTCCAACTTAATCAAGGTAAACTGCGGCACCGTTGAATTGATCTTTTAAGTTTGCCGGCTTTCATAACCAGTTTCCCCTACTAAGGCTGCAAATATGATGGGACATGATGGTATATGCCCCATTTCGCATATTCTTTACAGATGTATTCTGGTACAAAGAGCACACTATTTACTTAAATAGTGGATCTTTTTTGGCCAGTAGTTTATTTTAAGCTGTTTTCGTATGTTAGCTATTTTGTCCCTTTTCTTTAGGCTTACAGTAATCAAAAAATGTATAAATGTAACAGAATTTGTCCATAACAGATTTGCTCACAAACTAATTAGCCAGAGGGTATTGTAAATGTTTAGAATGCACAGTATGTATGCAAAATTCCAGGACCAGTTATAAGTGTCTCAGGTAAACTGAAAACTGTAATCTCTCAATCTTTGATCGCACGTTTATATTTGTGTAATAAATGGTGACTGTCTTACTATAAACTCTTTCCTGGCTTCGTTATTTGTAGGCCCAGATATCGTTTTTGCATGGATAAAGTTTAAAACGTACATCGTTGTATTCACAGATAAATTTCCTAGATTTTCTACGTCTGAATATACAGGTGATTTTACCCTCGAAAACTCATCCCTTGTTCTTACTGGGATTTGGTTCTCAGTTCCAGGATATGCTGTGTTGTCGAGTCCATTCGTAAAAAGGAACAATATCAGCAAAGTTGTTTTGAAAACATAAGTGCCATTTATGACTCTGCTGCCTTTGATTGTTAAAAAGTCAGTAATTTTTCGATGTTAGCTCACCAAAAGAAACCGCTAAAGGTGGATTAACTTCGTCTCGGGAAACAACAGCACTCTCGGGAAAACAAAACTAACTGTTTCCCTCGGGATCTGAGATTCAGTGTATAATATTCTTCGTCTCTTCTTCGTCTTCTTCGACTTCGTGTCGGGAAACATCAGGACTCGAGGGAAAACAAAACTAACTGTTTTCCCGAGGGTCCTGACATTAAGTGTTTTGTTATATCTCTCTAGACTTTCACTTCAACAGCATCAAAAGAATAACCGGATCGAGCCAAAACAGTCGACTCAGTACTTATATGTTTAACAACACAAATTTAATTCTTTACTTTCCTTATACATGTTATATTTTCTGCATCTTTTCCTCCACTAGCTGCTGTTTCTCTTCTGGGATGACTTTGAAAATGGTTGCTTTTTAGCTTGAGGCGTCGTGTTTGTGTTCAATTTGTTGTGTTCATTCACGAAAAAGAAAACTGGCAGTGTTTTTTCCGCCTTATGTGACACCACTTTCCTCCATGCTTTGATCGCGTGCTGTAATGTAGTCCGAGCGGGGTACATTGCTGTTGTCCAGGGGCTGAATTTGTTTCCTTAAGTACAGTACTATTTGCCCGAGCGTAAGAGTCTTTCTGTCATAATTATTTCCCAGATTCAGGGTGAGTAACTCCCGTGGTGTATACTCCATTAACAAACTACATGGAGAATACTCGCAGACCTCTAACCAGTGCAACAAAGACTCAGACTGTGGCAGCACTTTGATCTGCTTTCGTTCGAATTTCAAAGTGCGAAGGTGAGCTCGAGTTTGGTGGCCAGTTGATCTTAGCAATACCACAAAATTTAACTTCTTTTCTCTTTCTCTCTAACTAACCAGAACTCGGGGAGCCCGAACACGCGATCACTACCCGATTTACGGGCACTTTCGGAACCAGACATGCAACTGTTACTATAACAACTGCAGAGCGCGGGCCTCTTTACAGACACATTTAATAGCGTAACTGTAAGTTTGGTAATAGAGGCGGAAAATTTGGTCGATTTGTGGATATAAATGTGATAATTAGACTTTCGATTTACATTGGGAAGTTTCATTTTCATTTTCTCAATGTGTGGTACAGAACTATTTACGAACATTTTGCAGTCAATACGAATTTCAAATAAGCAACTTTTAAAACGTTTTAGCTTCATAATGGGCATCATGCCATGCATATTTTAGGTCAAATTAGGCTTGAACTCCCACTAGCCAGCACAATTAACTCTAAATATATATATACTACCTTTCCCATTTGGCATCGGGACGAAATAAGAGCACTATTTGCCTCGCTGCTACCTTAACTGAACACTATTTTTTAATGGCATTTTCATAGATGGTAAAAAAGTGGCACATAAAAAAAATAAAAACGAATTTTACGACTTTCAGGAACAGTTGTGGTTTAGTTAAACACTACGTTTTGCCCTGAAGCAAGTTAGGTCTCTAACAAAACAGATGATTCGAGAAAGCTGTTTCCAATAATTATAACAAAAGGCTTCAGTGTGGGTTAAGAGTCAATTACGCATGCTAAAAAACTAAAAGACTATGAAACCCAAGCAACATTTTTATGCGGAATCTACAAAGATTAGAAAGAGTTACACAAGTAACGATAACCAAATGAAAGTTTGAAGTGCATAGTTTTTAGCAACAGTTAAAGAAACTTAATTATCATTAAAGAGAAACTTCTTGTAAAAGTTCACGATTTAGATTGTGATGCTATCCGTATGGAAGCATTAAATATATCAGTACAAGAAAGAAAATGTAATTTGCAATCGACAGTCTTCAGAAGAGAAATAACATTCTACTGTATTTCAAAAAAGTGTTTGTGTAACTCGAGGTCCTATTATTTGCAAACCTGACATCGAATCTCATGATTAATACTTAATTCACCTGCTTATTTTTATTCACACTCCTTAAAAATTGAGCTCATTAACGATATAAAATTTTGAAAAAATAAAAACACGTGAGACTTCCATATGAGATCTCCATTCACCTACTAAAAGTAATCAACTGCAGCATTGAATTTGCTTTTTATTCAATACAGGATTTTTTTTCTAGAACTGAACAAAAAAATAACCATTGATTCTGATTTTATTAGGGGTACTGAAAATCCTGAAATTTAGGATAAGAGTAGAAACTTTTGATACAGCGTTAAGTACTCCTTTGAAAATTTTGTTCTGTTTTATCTTCCATTTCCGGCACAATTCTTTGTTGATGTAAAAAGAAAATTAAAGTTGCCTTATTAAAAAGAAAAATATTACTGAGCGGGGCGCCTCTGGCTGCAGTCGATCGGGAGCGAAATGACCGGTGGCCAAAGTGTTTATTTTAAAAATTTAGTTTAGAAAGCCAATTTTGATGATCAATTTACTCTGCTGTATGAATCTGATACTCTACAACTAATGCATTTTACTAATGACAACATTTGTCGTTTTGTTTGTTATTAAATATTAATTAATATCAAATTGTCACCATTGCAGCACTGTTTAAGACGAATTCCGTTGTATCGGGGACACCCCTTACTATTCGTGAACTCATCAACTACCTTGGGGAAAAGGTTCAAGATATTCACTACCGCCGCTGCGACTCGACCTAGAAACTGGTGAGAATTCATTTTGTTCCTTTAATTTTATCGTTGCTATTTTTAATGGTTCGATTTTTCAACGATTCTTTTCTAAGCCGATCGTAGGGGTATTTTGTTAGAGTTTTCTCCAGTGTATTTACTTCTCATGGTTTTTCCGGTATAGCCTTTTCCCGTTAGTTTTGTAAAGTGTAAGGCCCCCTTTCTAGTTGCATCCCCAGCTAGTCTACGAAAGTATTCCAGTTTCGTGATCGTAAAAACTATAAATGGAGAAAAATCTGGAAAAAAAAAACAACAAAAAAAAAAACAAGGGAAAAAATGTACAAAGAAAAGGGAACTATTTTAAAGGGGCAAGAAGAGAAGAAATAATCGAGTTTTTAGTGGACAAAAACCTTACCCTTGAACCAGAGTATTTTAAGCCCGAGTATCGCATTCTTTTTGACACTCTTCAAGGGCTATAAATGTAATAAGTTTATGTGAAATAACTTCAAAGAAAAGATTCTCATGGGAGCAAGAGAAAATAGACTTCAAATTTCATAGGAATTGAGAAAATGCAGGTAAAATCGTCATGCATAAGATTTCATTTAATGCATTTCATCTTAATACATTTACTACGCACCGAACTGCATTTGCAGTTCGAATTATTTTTTTTAATTCTGCAGTTCATTTTTCATATATATATAAGGAACATTATAGCTTCCTTCTCAGACTACTTCGCCGGACTTTGTTATATCATCTTCTCCCACGAACGACGTTCGTAAGGGAGGAAGCTAGTCGTGACGAAGCGCTTAGAACGACTGAGCGAAGGGCATGGAACATTTATTACCTTTTAATTCTACTTCCGTTCTTTATTGAGTCTTTTCGACCCTTTGCGCGCGAAGCATCTGCGTAGATATTAGAAAACAAAAAAAGCATTTCTTTGAAAAATTAATGTCCAGATGAACGACTGTTTTTATTCAAGCCGCATAAAATAATAAGGTGCCAATCCCAGAAAAGAGTGACAATATAGTTTTGAAAGTCTTCGCTCTTCGAGGGCCACATTTTGATGTTTTATTTTAAGCTGGGCGCTTACTGCAGAAAACTGTCGGTTCATATAAGCCAAAAATAATCCACAAAGTTCTTAAAATTAGCTTATTTAAAATTCCAGTTCACAACGTTCCTGTTTGTACTTTTTATTCTTGTATTTTAAAGCATTTTCTGAAGGGTATAGAAATAATGGTCTGTTGCGGGGATTACGCTGGATTTGGAAATCGGTTTTGTCAAGATGAGGAGCTCTAAAACTATCTCTTTTTATTAAACATTTGTATACATAAATAACTGATTATTTGGTAGTGTCTTTGTAAAAGGAATTTTTAAAGGCAGCCATTTGAAATTTTAATTGGCAATATGCATGTCGTTGGTTAAATTACCCTCCAGCTTACATCAATTTACCGACCTGCCGTGGGCTGATGACATTTACGTTCTACCTTCCATTAGCGGGCCGTGGGCCGAGTCAGCCATTAACAGTATCGGTAACAGAATTAAAACTTGATGTGCGACTTTCCTATCGAATCTAAATTATTGCATGAGTACTGTTTTCTAGAAGTATTTTTAAAGTTAAGAAGAGGAATTCGGCGCTTGATCGGCAAAACCTTACGCTATTGCGAACATCGCTGTGGAATTGAACTTGTAAAACTCTAGTCTTAAAAAAGTGCATGGTAACAGAAGTCTCGTGTGAGTGTGTAATTTTTACTTTTTGACTGTTCTTGTCAAGGTTTGTTTCGTTTTCGCTTTCGCCAACCAAGATAATTATTACACCTTGTATAAGCGAAAAAACATTAGCTTAAGTTTCTAAATAATAAATAATACGGAGTTAAGGTGTTTCGATATAGTTTTTCAGAGGCCATACAGATATTTTTCAATCGCTTTGAAAAGTGTTTTTATACTTATCTGATCGCTATAAAATTTTCACCAACGATTGACTATAGATTGAAATTGGTCAAAATGTGGGTTTTAGTAAAATCGATATTACTATGACAACAATAAACAAAACACTTTGAAATTGATAAACGCCTAATTATGCGTGATCTAGACCAGCTACTAAAAATCCAATACTAGGAACTTAAAGTTTGGTGTTTAGCAAATGAACTCCGTAAGAAGTAAAAAATTCTGTATGTTTGAATTCGTGGTGGCCAAAGGTTAAAATTGTCCTTCTCTTTTACGATTATTTTGAGATTCTGAAAACTGATCGCTTAATAGAGGGTGGCCTCTAAACCCCGCAAAGATTTGGTGCCACACAGTATAATTCAAATCAAAGAGCCGTTAGGAAATTTTCGCTTCCATCATCTTTCACGTATCTAAATAAAGAGAATAACCATGCAGGAGCCAGGAGCCCATTATTCTGGATTTCTTTATTTTTTTGGATTATACGCTCAGCCTCTATAATAACTGAGAACCCTCCGCGACTAAGCGCCCACAAAAATTGATTTATACATCTTCACAATTTATTAACTGTTTTGCGCAAAATAAAGATATTACTTGCTGAAAATAGATAGTTCCCAGC
This sequence comes from Porites lutea, assembly GCF_958299795.1. Taxonomy (NCBI): domain Eukaryota; kingdom Metazoa; phylum Cnidaria; class Anthozoa; order Scleractinia; family Poritidae; genus Porites; species Porites lutea. The sequence continues at coordinate 51,906,440 of NC_133201.1, read as the reverse complement.
CTCGAAGAAGCGCCCACTATCAAATTCTAAAAACTGATTAAACGCCCAGGCGCTTTATCGAATAAATACAGTACCCGTAAACATAAGTCAGCTGCGTAGGTTGGAATGGAAGCGAACTGGTGGCCATATACTTTTATTGGCTAAGTCGAAAAAAGCCATTTCTAATTATCGATTTCCTTTGCTATCTGAGCTTGATACTCACAGACTGTTATATAATTAATGGCCACTGCAACTAATCAGCTACTTATCAAATTGTCACCACCGCAATACTGTTATTGAGAAGAATTCCGTTATAGGATTCGAAATATCGCGTTTAGTAACGCTGTTGCTATTGATATCTACTTTATGCGGAGAATTGCGAAAACGTAAACGTTGATCATAAGGAATACACCGCCACAGCAAAGTGGTGAAAAATCTTTTTGTTTCTTAACTTGTCATGTTGCAATCTGAGATTTGTCTAGCGGCTTTCTCACTGAATTATGTTTAACTTAATTTTGTTTCTAACTGCTATATTTGTTTAGATCTGTGTATATACCTCTTAGGCATTGAGTTCTTAATATTCAGACAATGCTCTTTTCATAAGAAAAAAAGCTTAAGTTTTACAACAGACCATAAAGGTCTATACCCTGCGAGCAGAGGCCCTTCGATCTTCCTAGATAAGTCTCTCCACTTCAGAGATCGGCACGGCACGGCTTCGCTCTGTTAGAATAGAATAGAATTAATAGAATAATTCTTTATTTAAACACGGTAAAATTCATCAGGATTATAAAACAATTTAAATAAACCTAACTACCCTAAACAATATGCAAAACTGTCTACAACTAACCTAGCTAAGACCTGTTTTTCATGAAAGCCGTGTACAAAGAACTTAAAAAATCAGAAATTCAGATGACCCAATCGTTTAAATTGACTTAAAGATTACCCTCTTTCATATCACAGGGCAGGTTGTTCCATAGAACTGCTCCGCTATAACTACAGGTGTTCCTCATGAAGACAATTAGTTTGTTAACAGAGTCTCTTAAGGAGTAGCGCGTTTCATATCGTTTAACAAATTTAGAGGATAAATATCCTGGGACAAGATCATTTAAAGACTATTAAACCATTAGGGCTTTTTGTATTTGAAACTGAGTGCTGAAGTCTTTCCATTAAGTTGTCTAAATAAGCGGTTGGCATCAGCATCATATCTAAATTGGTTCTGAATTTTCTATAGCCTGTCAAACAAGGTTTCTCCGTTACAGAAATCGTGCCCAAGTGTGAACAGAAGCCTTATCCGATATGGTTTTCGGCAACGGTGCACCCAGTAGAACCTGCACATAGTAGTCAAAACTGTTACTCGTGAAAAACATTTTCCATGACGAACCTTTCAAAGTTACTCTCTTTGAAATTCGTGCGATGCCGCGCATAACTATAGGTACTTGTCAAACACTTCAACGGCATCCATGCGAGAAGTATATCGCTGATTCACTGAATCATGGTTACTTTGGGCACGGGAATTGCGCACTGCACTACGAAGCAATTGTTTGGTGGTGACTCAAGCGTATCATTGCAGTGAGTTTCTTATGCACAAATGCCCAATGCCCAATGCACAATTGCCAATGACCAATTGCCAAGGCAAACTTTATTTAATAAGGTATATGTTGGACGACCGTTTCTTTAAAAGAGTCGAGGTGTAAGGGGTTATTTTCTAATGGTGCAATAATTTCTTTCTGGGGTTAACGCAGGAGAATCTATATCGTCTGTACTCTGAGCTCCTAACACTGTTTTCTTCTATGAATAATTAGTTATCTCTTAAACATTAAATAATTAATTACTTTGAATGTTTCTTAAAAGGAGTATTTTTCCTTGGAGCCTGTATATTTGTTTTCTTTTTCACTTGCGTTTATTTGAGTAAGTTCTTGTCGACAAATGTACGTATTCTTAACTACTTTTTTTTCTTTTTTTTTTTTTTTTTTAACGGACTGAGTATTTTTTGTTTTTTTGTTTGTTTGTTTGTTTTTTTGCCGGTTGGGCTTCCTTCAACACGTAACCCGGCGATCCAAATTTTGAAAACTCCGCTTTCCCGTACTTATTATGAGTGGACGGCTGAAAACGAACATTTTCGAAGACCACAGAGTAACAGTATCTGTTATCTCGCACAGGAGAAAGAACGCCATTGAACGGTCTCGGCTTTTTTTAAAGATTTATAAGATATCTGGAGTTTTTTTTTTTTTTTTTTGTGACTTGAGGCCTGAGTTTGGGCCATACGTTTAAGTGCTTAGCGAGACATGTTTCTCCAGCAAACATTTTTTTTGAGAAAAAAGAGGGAGAAGTTTAGACTGATTTATTAAAGACATTTCAACATCAACATATGTTTCATTTCAAACAGAATGGGATATGTTTCGACGGGGGCAACGATTCAAACAAAAGGGGCAATTTGTTTTCAACCAAAAGAAAAGCCTTTTTTTCAAATAAATGCGGACACTTGTGGACGAGCCCTATACAAAGATAACACAATATATTAAGTATCATGCATATAAATGTTAGTCAAACTACCTAGCTTCCATTTACTGGTCGTAGGCGTTAAATTAATTTACATTCTAGCTTCCATTAGACGACCGTGGGTTGCTTACCATTTGATATTTTCAATTAAAATTTGATATGCGTCACTGACGGGCGTCCAAAAATTAAAACGGGACACTAATTAGCAGCAGCTAAATTTGTTGAGACTGTTGCCTAGAGATGGACATCAAGAGATACTGACAACACGTAACTCTGCAAGCTGTCGCAGGAAACTCGGAAAACTAATTTAATCGAGGCTAATAGTAGAAACTCGTAAAACTAACCTCTTAAAACTGGTAAGTGGCGTCTAATGGAGTTGTTACTTCCCTTTGAGCCGTGTTTTTAAAATTTGTTAAGCTTGAGTTTTGTATTGTTTCTTATTCCAAGGTGTTTGTTGAACGATAATGTTTTCGCTTAAGTTCTAATAATAGTCGAAAATAAGAAGCTAAAACAGCCATGAAGATAAGAATTCCTCAACGGTTTAATAGCAAAACAACAACGCTAAACGTACAAAACCGTTTTTTTTGTACACTGTTCGGTACAGTCACTGAACGTCGAGGCATAAAATTTCTTAATGCAACGCTTAATAGTGTTAAAAACGTAAACAGTTGTTGACTTTTTACTTTCTCTACCTGAATTTTTGAAATTCCGTCTCCAGGAAAATTTACCGGCTTCAACTTCCTAATAGACTATGATATATGCCAGCGGTTTCAGGGTTTTGTTTGTTACAATATGGTCTTGGGACGTAGAGATAAGCTTGAGTGATTTGATTAAAAGTCGGCTCCTTTGAGCTTATAATTGTTACTTGATACTATTTCACAGGCTAACTAAATTCACTCCAACTCACCTAGTGGTCTTTTTTTTGTACCATCATTTTATCGAAATTAATATCAATGAGTGATGAGCTGGGCGAATGGACAATTAAGAGAGAACTTCCAATTCATGGTGGGAAAATGCAAGAGTAACTCTTCATTTTTCTTTCATCACTGAGGCAGGCACTAAAGACGAAGTTGGGCCGCCGAAGCTTTCAAAAACCTGTCCCTATTGTACAAAATAAGTTTCTAGCATATTTAGTTTATGTCATTCAAACAGGCTTATTTCTTGGCGGTTTCTTCCTCAGTACTTATGCAAATGTTCGCCCTTGTGTATTTTGCTTTTGCAATGAATAAGAGAGGAAATAAATGATAAGAAAAATTAGTTGCAGACAGATCGAACTTCTTTGGATGTTTCAATATTGTAAAGGAACATAATTTGTCTTTAATAAAGTGTTCTTTAGCAATTAACAAAACACTTTATATGTATATATATTTTTTCAGCCATGACTGCAAGAATAGTTTTCCGTATCTCCGTCCTGGTTCTCCTGCTTTACAGCGCAGTAACTCAGAAATGTCCTGGGGGTGGTCCATCGGAGAGATCCATCTTGGGCTGGATGTTACAGGGACACGTGTACGACACTCTTCTCGCTGAACGTCCGTTTACCTGCGTATTGAAGTGTCGAGAAGATAATCGATGTCAAAGTTTGAACTGGGTTATCTCTCTTCTAACGTGCGAGTTAAACAACAGGACAAAGGAGGCCAGGCCTGAGGACTTCATTCCAAACCCTGACAGATCTTACTATCGACGTGATTTAGAACGAGGTGAGCCTGCATAATGTAAAAACTATGCAAGAGTAAAATTAAACTGATAAAATAAACACTGCTTTTAACCTTTCAGTTCCACTGGGCTCGATTCAAGAACTACCAGCTGAGTCTTGTGACGAAATAAAGAGGAGTGAAGGACACGCTGTCAGCGGGAAATACTGGTTTTCCACGATAAAATCTGGTACATCCGTTCTGGCTTATTGCAGTATGGATACCAACGGTACGTTAAGCCTTCGACCGATGAAAAGTAAGCCTGGACTAGGCTCGTCTCCCTTCGCACCCCGATTTTTATTATTATTATCATTATTTTTATTTCATACTTTCTGGGTTTTTTTTTTCCCGCCTTTTACCCCCCTGCGAAGACTGGTCTCAGACAAACGAAAAGTCAGTATCACAACTTAATTTGAGGTTACTTTTCCGACTTCGGGCATGCACAACTGTATGCGTTCTAAGATAATAGCTGGAACTTTTGTATAAAGCCTCATAAACTAAGTTTTGTTAAAGTATGGGCTTAAGTTACACGCGCGGGGAAAGAAAGTCTGAATTTTTTAATTTTTATACCAACCAAATAAAAATCTCACCAAAGGTCCTGTTAAAACACCCTTTGTTCTTCCCATAGCAGTTTAGGGATATCTGTTCTCTTTTCAGATGTTGACGAATGCAGTGCTTCTTCTCCTGTATGTGACAGCAATGCCAACTGCTCCAATACTCGTGGATCGTATATCTGTACTTGCAGGACAGGATATAAAGGCGATGGAAAAACGTGCCAAGGTAGGTTTTTTACCTCTTGTGGCAACAAGTTTGAAGAAACTTTCCTAGCAAACTTTAATTTTATCCGACATGGCAGCCAAGGCCTGGACAAGTGAACAAAACCTAGAGGCTCTACAGGCTGCACGTAGTATACCATAAATTAATAATATAATAGTAATACCACAGATTAATATTACTGACTCATAGCTAGAACTTTTGAATCAAGCCTTGATAATAAACCAAGTTTTGTTAAAGAAGGGACTTAAGTTACACGCGCGGGGATAGAAAGTCTGATTTTTTTATTTTTTATACCAACCAAATAAAAATCTGACCAATTGCCCTGATAAAACACTCTTTGGTCTTCCCATATTGCAGTGTAGGGATATGTGTTCCTTTTTTCAGATGTTGACGAATGCAGTTCTTCTTCTCCTGTATGTGATAGCAATGCCAACTGCTCCAATACTCGTGGATCGTATATCTGTACCTGCAAGTCAGGATATACAGGAGATGGAAAAACATGCCAAGGTAGGATTGAAAACGTTTGGGGAACACAGAGGGTCAGGGAAGTCTCTTAATTATACATCTTGTGGCAACAAGTTTGAAGAAACTTTCCTAGCAAACTTTAATTTCATCCGAAATGGCGGCCATTAAGAACGGCTATGAATAAATTAACAGCCGTCGAATTTTTGTTTTCCCAGCCAAGTGAGATCATGCCTTGGGCTGTGTTTCGTACCTTCTGTGCTTACTAGACGTTAATAGAAAAACATGAAGAAAAATAGGCAAAAAATAAACAATCATGGAAAATATTGGATATGGCCTGTGAACAACGTCATGACCAACTTTAGTTATAGCCAAAAAGGTGAAACAGTTACAGCAAACGTAGTAAACTAAAGCTTCGTGTAAGCATCCCAGGGTGGCCAGAAAAAACCTGTCCCATTAAAAATCGTAGGGAAAAAGATAGGAAATCTGGGGCGGGCAAGGCACAATGTACTTTGTTGGCTGCATAAGAGGCCCGCACAAGTGAACAAAACCTAGAGGCTCTACAGGCTGCACGTAATACTGCGCAACAATGCGCCAGACGCTGTGCAAATAAATACTGACTTGACCTCAGCTCTGTTGTGCTAGCATTCAGTCAGCAGTTGAGACAGGTAATATGAAGGCTATGTAGAAGGAATCAAGCAGGCACTTGGTCCTTCTGAGAGGGAAACAGACCCCTTTAAATCTGCTACATTCGAGATATTCCAGGACGGAGCGCAACAGAAGGAGAGCGCTGGGTAGACTATTCCTTTGAACTGTATGCTAGAGAGAATTTGGTGCCTGAAGAAGCCCGCAACGTCATAAAGTCCTTACCTCTTCTGGAGGAGCTGGATATTGAACCTACAGAAGAGGAGGTGAAAGAGGCCCCCGGGTTCGCCTGATTCTAGAAAAGTGCCCTGTCAGGATGGTTTTCCAGCTGAAATCCAGAAGTGCATGCAGCACAGACGATGCCTTCACTGAGCTCTACGAAATCCTCTGTCTGTGCTGGCGAGCGGTTTAGGTACAATAAGACATGAGAGCCGCAGATTTAGGGACTGGAGAGACTGGAGAGACTGCTTCAACTACCGAGGCATCACACTCTTTAGCATCGCTGAAAAACTGTTCGTTCAAGTTCAGTCCGGAAGCGTCTCCAAGCGCTTGCAGAGGGAGTTTATCCAGAGTCACAGTGTGGTTTCCCAGAGAAACGCTCATTTATTGATTTGATATTCTCCACCAGACAATAACATGAAAAATGTAGGAAATAGAGACACCGACTGTACATCTCACAGATTGACCTAACTAAGGCTTTTGATCTGGTAAGGAGAGTTGTACTCTTCAAGACCCTCCCGAAAACTGACTGCCCGGCGAAATTCCTCAATGTCATCAAATCTTTTCATAATGATCAACTTATGATATCTTTAATATGGTTCCTACCTTATTTGGAATCGTCTTCTGCATTCTGGTGAAACACACCTTTGGGCCTTCAACTGAAGGAATGTAACTCCGAACGAGATCTTATGGTAAATTCTTCAGCCTTGTCAGATTGAAAGCTAAGACCTAGATTCGTGAGAGGCACTTACGCAACTTCCTTTGCGCTGATGATGCAGCAGTAACCACATACGCTGCGGATAAACTACAGCAACTCATGAATCGCTTTAGCCCTCCCTGCAAGTACTTCCGACTTACTATCAACCTGAAGAAAACACAAGTAACTGGACAAGATGTCACCGGTCCTCCTTGCATCAAAATATTTTACCAGCAACTTGAAGTTGTTCACGATTCTACATCCATTTGCTCTACTTGTAGAGAAAGTCTCTGACTCTGCGATATTGAGTTGAACAAGAGAATAGAAAAAGTAGCAACCACGGTGTTTAGTGATTCACAGAGAGCAACAAACTGACCGAACACACCAAGGTCTTGGTATATAAAGCTTGCGTGCTAAGGACCGTCTCGTGTGGTGGCGATTCCTGGATCTCTCTTCTAAATCTCAGTTTGACCCAACTAGAAGACACACACAACATATCGTGCGGCTCGCTTCAAGCCAAGCACTCAGTTTATTCTCCGAAAAGACTAAAGGATACATGAAATATCAAAGAAAAGTAATATACAATCCAAGCAACATTCAGCTCCAAAGAACTAAATCACAAGCTAACTGAAATGGAGTCGTGGAACAACAGCTAGGTGAAAAACCTCCCCACGGTACGTCCACTTGCACCTGGGAGGAAAACCCCAGGGCAGATGTACCCCATAAACAACGGTCCCCCGGGCAAGACCAACTAAATAGAATCTAGAATAAATTAAAAAGCGGTACGAACGAGAAAACTAAATACCTAAAGCCTTAGAAACCGACAAACGTGAAGATAAAGAATCCTGGACATACCTGTCCTTAGCAGATTCACTAGCCCAGCGGCCATGACGCTAACAAAAACTCGGTCCGGTACGCCAGCATTTGCGGTAGCAGTAAGAATGGCAGAAATATCAGTTACAATATCTTTAAAAGCCTCCAGCCCTAATTCTCTCAACTGTGAAAAGCTTAAACCTGTAAATCTAGGCTTATAACCGCGTTTAGTTTTGGAAAGCTGGCAGAACAAAGGGCTAACGTAGGAAAGCCCAGCTCTTTCTAAATAACGGTTCACCATAGCAACAGGACAAGTTGCTTTCCCAGAAGCTACAACAATCCAAGCTCCATCCCTATACTGATCGGTTTTACTAGGTTGAATAAAAAACTTTAACATGCCATTTTCGATCTTAACATCGAATCGAACAAGCTTAGACAGCTCGTCAAATCTGAGAAAGGCAGTAAAAGCTCGGAAGCAAATAAGAACCGAACGAATATCGTACAAAGAGGCCATCGAGTCCGCCTTGCAGGCAACGAACTGCTCTAACCGAGAGACTTTGATAGGCTCCTTCTTGGATGTTTGATTGACGACGTGCAAACGCTCCGCACCGGAGAATACTCTTCACCAACGAATGATCGGAAGGAGACGGCTCGCCACCCAACTGGTGAAACCAGGCAATGCTATCAACTGCGCTTTAAGACTTCAGGGGAGATGCTGTCTTCGCCTCAGTCATTAAATGACGCAAATAAATAGCAAAGTGAAACGCAGAAGCAGGAAAAACTGTCAAGCCATGTTCTCGTGCCCAAGACCTCCATCTGTTGTAAGAAGAAAAAATACTGGGAGGAAGTACTGGGGCTCTGATAGCCAACCCAACATCCGGAAGCAGAACTTGCAAGGGATTGTAAAACACCGGATCCCTGGGGAACCGCAGCCCGAAGATCCGCCCACATAGTAGAGCTGAAAACATCTGCAAAATAAAAGCAGAAAGAACACACACACACATAATAAAAAGTCAAAAACAAACAAAAATGACCCGAACGCTGAAACAGCAATACCGAGATGAAAGACAAAACCAGTACGCCTAAATGTATACCCCCGCTAAGCTAATTACCCACATACCATTGCACATGCCTAATCAAACATAAGGTACCGATGAGAGCATATTTTCCTGCTAATTAAGTCCACTAAGTCAAACGCAGGGAAAAACTACTTTCCTCTAAATCTCAGTTTGACCCAACAAGAAAACACACACAACATAGGGTGTGACTCGCTTCAAGCCAAGCGCTGCCCAAGCCGAGCGGTCGAGAAAGGGAAAAATAAGAACAACAAAAGAAACTGCGTATACCACCCACTGGCTGAACAAGTAAAACTAATAAAACTAAATGAAACTAAATGAAGCTGCGCAAGCCACCCACTGGCTAGAACAAATAAACGGTCATTTCCATAAATGTCAACAATGCTGAGGAAAGTAAGGCTCGTTTCAAACGTCGTGCCACCGCCGTGCCGAACTCAATTCATAAATTATAAATACATTAGAATATAATAAAAGTTTGCTAGACCGTTTCTTTATTTTTAGTGTTGTTTTCTGCAACAGCCTTTCTATTCGACTGAATTAAATTCGACGTCTGAAACCAAGTCGTACTAGTGTCGTGCTGCAGTCGAGCTACAGTCGAACCAGCTTAGCAGGGCAGCAGCACAGCGTTTGAAACAGGCCTAAGGAGTCTTTTATCAAAATACATATATTTTTTTAAAATTCGGTTTACTTTTTTGAGTCGTGGGAAGTATTTTATATATAGAAATTGCTGGAAAGAAAACGGACTAAGATTCAGACAAACATTGAATTGAAAAGCGGATAGTGAGCGTGTGAATCTTGGCGTCTGTGAGGTATGTCTCTTAATTTCGTTGTTAACTGATTGAAAAAAAAGGCAATCAAAACAAAAAATATAGACCGATCTTAGGCTAATTTATTCGGAAAAGAGAATTTCAAGCGAGGGAAGAATAGAGGCTGAGCAATTTTTTCCATTTTTCAACAGCCGCTCTTATTTGCAGTTTTTTTTTTCGCGACATATGTACACTTATATTCATAGCCTTTTATCACCTTCCACGCTTCATAAGTTTAGTTAAATGAGAGTCATCGACCTTGGTACCCCTAGCAACCGTTGTTCTGTTATATTTTAATATATGGAGTTAAATCTCATGGATTATTAATTTAAAAGTTGTTCCAGAATCACATAAAATGTGCTCTTAACTTCCCACAAGTTATAATTATGCAAGCCACTGTTACTTAACATTAACAATTTAACAACTAAACTTTCTCTGTCTCAATAACAATTCAAATGTTTGTTGAAACAGAGGTGGAAATAACTACCTGGTTAGGCGCGATAAAGATTTTTCGATCAAGCGCATTTCGCTTGGACAAGGGCCAATTAAGTAGTCGCTTTGGGAGCACTGGGGTTTGGGAGATGGGAGAGTTCTAAAAGGGTAAAAAGCGGGAGAAATAGGCGGAAATTACCCAGCAATGCTTAAAATTAGCAATCGAAAAAATATTGACTTAATGGCAGTAAAAATAAACGGTAAAAATTTTCCACGGCGTTTCAAAATGAAGTCGTAGCCAAGAAAAAAAGGGGAGGAAAAAACTAAAAACTAATGTACAAAACAAAAATGGCTAGTAAGACGGCGAAACTAAACTGCACATTGACAAGCACCACTACAACAAAAACTACGGATACGAAGCGGTAAGAAGACGGGGCTAAACTTTCATTTTGCCATGCCAACACTGGTCTACGGAAAAAGTGTATAAAAGACAGGGCTGATACCGTACGATGAAGCTGGAAATTTTTGTGATTTATCTAAAACGAACTTAGTTTGCGGTACTGAACACTTTGAAGAACAGGCACTGTTTAGACTCATAGCCAAAACAAATTGAGTTGATACGGGCTTACCCTGGAAATCTACGGAGATTCGGCAATGTGGGCAAAATTGGTTTATATGGGGGAGGACCAAATTAGGATAAAGGGGACAGAGAAAGCATCCCCCATACACACCCTATTCCAAAGGTAACTCGTCTCGAGTTATTTTTAAGACCACAGACCCCAAGGGGGATTAGACAACAGCCACTCACATAGCGCGAATGTGTTCGGCGTGGATGACCCACGCTCAGAGCGACGCGTCCTTCACGAATTGACGCAGAACAAAATGGCGGAAGACGGGGAGAGCGATATTGCTATTCGTTTTGTCGACGAAAACGACTACAGAGAGATTTCTGCTAAAGCTGTGTCAGCAAAACGGAAATTAAAAAAGAATCGCCCTTCCTCTCCTGTATAGAGCTAACAGTACAGCAGGGAAATCCTTAACACACTGAATATTCTCTCAGGATCATTTATAATTCACAGTTTGAAGAGAGCAATTTCTGGTTTGATATTTATTCTTTTATTAGTCTTTAATTATTCAACAAAAATAACACTCGGCGTCCTTCTTGCTTTATTGTACAAACGACTGGTTTCAATAGATCAGCGAAATTTCTCATTTTATTAAAGCACTGAGGTTACGACAACTTCGAGTTAAACTGATTTCACGGGTTGTCAAAGAGTCCAGCGATTCCCTTTTCCCAGGTGAGCGCCGACTCATTTCGCGTCAATATTCAGGAATGCTCTCGATCTCTTTACGCTTTCATTGCCTTTCGTCCGACATGTTTTGCACGGCGTTTGTCATGCAAAACCTCCACGAAACATCCACGCAGCGCACGAGGTAGCTTTATCCCGATTCTAAAAATAACTCGAGACGAATTACCTATGTATTTCCTTTCTAACAATCCCGTTGTACAAATCCCCAAAATAGGTGAGACTTGCATAAACGTTTTCCCATGCTTTCTTTTGTACCATTTTTTTCTCTTTGTTTTCTTGTGTAAGATTTTGTTTTTCTGTTTTTGCTAACCCGCCTCATCCCCCCCAAAAATAAGTGGCTGGCTCGTCTCATAGAAAACATGCGAACAAAAAGAGACGCCATTCGGAATGAATCATGATCATGAAATGTGATTTTTTGAACGCTTTCTCCAATGATCGGCTTATCATGGCTAGAGACTTGATCGGAGTCATGATCAGTTTTAGCTCATTCTCTCTTGGTTTTAGTCGCCTTCGCAGCCGCTCGGGCTGGAGTCTGACGCAATGCTCTCCGCCGCTTATCTTCAGCCCTGTCCACATTAAAAACGTCGAACTTTGAACGTGCTGTGATAAATATTTTTGGTCCAGGCTGGACCGGTATATTGGAAAACACATCATCTATTCGGTCAAAAACGGATAAACATTGAAAGTGCAAATATTATTTTCAAAATATGTTTTCTCTCACATGAAAACGCAAACCTGGTGTTTTCAAATTTACTCGGCTTTGAAGCTGAAATATTCGATGAGCGTTACCTGAAGTTCCGAGGCTGTAAAATAGCCGGTCCTTTTTTATGCTCTCGTATGATTTTCGAGCGCGCGTGGGCCTCACACGCTCACACGGCGTGACAAATCTCTTATCACCCTTGCTCCAGATGTTTCGTTTCAGCGTGGGTTCTTAAAGAAATCTACGTAAAAATATGGCCTGATTTAGATGTCGAAAAAGTTCCATTTCTCTGGTCGACAATTTATCCAGCTAACTTTGGTGCCTTCAACGGACACCTAGAGTTAGTACCCTCTGGTATCAGACCAGAATAGATCGACAAGTGAGAGATAGATGGTAGAAAGAAACCATTGAGAGGCCGATCCTCTACTCCGTGGACAGAGTTTTTTAATACACGCTATAGTTGCAAGGTTTTACTCAGGTAAAGACGTACATCAAATGGTTCTTCTGAGTTCACTGATGATAAATTTGCCTGTAAAGTTAAGACGAGGAAACTTTGAGTACTTTCTTGGCCGAACATGCGAACATTTTGTGTCAATTTAACAATTTTTAATAGATTTAAGCCATTTGTAGACCAGTTGGGAAGGGCGCATTAAGGGTGACCTTCCCCCTAGGTCACTGAAGCAACATGACATTAGGCCTTTTCCGAGTTCCCCCGGGGCTCCATAATGTCCATAATGTCGTCTGTAAGTAGTGGTAGTTCACTGTTATTCAACAGTGAATCCCCGGCAGAGTTCTTAATAGCAACCTCCGTGCTGCAGTCTATAGCCAGTTGAAGTGGAGTAGGGGTGGACAGTGATTTCACATCAAAAGAGAGTAGTTCGTGGTCGTTTGGTATCTTTTTTGTCGTAATAGCGTCAATAAAGGTCTCAGTACACTGTAGTTTATGTCTAGATTCGTAAGTCAACGGTTTCAGTATAATTAATTGTAATTAATTAAGTATTTAGACAACTGGTAAGTCGGGAACCACAGAAAGAAACTAAGAGAAACTATGGGCCGCATAGGTATGTTCGGTTTGTGTAGTTTGTAAGTGGCTGCGGAACACTTCACCTCATTCTGTTGTAGTGTGGAAAATTGATTTTGTCAGTTTTCTTTCATCGTTGTAGTCTGTCTTGTCCCTGACGAAAGTTACCCGTCCGTTGTCTTCGGGCGGTATGACACTATGTTCTCGTCAGTTTTCAGTCGTTTCAGGGCTTTCTGTTCGTCAATAGTCAAGCTGCTGTTATTAAATTTGCCCAAAAATGGCCTACTTAAAACAGGCTAAGCGTGTTGAAAAGAAATAAAGATGCTAGTGAATGCCGAAATATTCAAAGATATAATAACAACATCAACAACAACAACAACAACTGAAATAGATACAAAAGATTAATAAAAAATACAAAATAAACATGGACGGCACATTTCTAATAAAGTGGAGAGGAGGTTTCTCCCAAACTCCCTGGATCACAACGAAGAAGAAAGGAATTCATGCATTTGTTGGTTATAGTTTGCAGCTCTACATCAGTTGTGGCTATTTTTTTAAAAATTATTTTGCCCCGCTGAAGTAGGTTTCAATTTGTCTTTATCTCTCAGTTTCTCCCTTTCTCGTCCGTCTTTTTTTCATTTTTTAACCCCTATAAAGCCTTGTTGCATGCAACTTCACTTTTCTGAACTCTGTGTACTACTGACTATATTAAAGGCAAACCCGGCCCTTTAAAAGTTTATCAGACTCACGTTCACTTCCTATACAGATGTTGATGAATGCAAAGATGGCAGTTATGATTGTCACGTGAATGGAATTTGTACAAACACCGCTGGATCCTTTGAATGTGTTTGCAACGATGGATACTTTGGAGACGGACGCAACTGTTCAGGTAGAATATAAGTTTAAAGGAACAGTATCCCGTTACTGCGCATGCACCAAACTTTGATTTTTGGACAGGATGTCGCGAAATCAAAAGATTCGTGGAGAGTAAGAGAACCTTGAAAAATCCGTTTGCATCGCGCTTGGCCGAGTTCGATACTCCACTAAACCTTCTCAGGGTTACAGATCAATGATATATTGTCCCCGCTGAGTTTCGATTTGGGCGAAATCGGGATTTTTTGGCGTTTCTTTTATTGCCGCTCCCGGCGGACCACAAGATGGGAAGCGCTTTGATGCCGATTGAAAGCTTATTTCTTCTGCCAGCTTCCATACAAGCTCAGATAATTGTGAAAGGATGGCAGAAATGAAACAGCAACAATAGAGACTGTAAGAAAGAAACCATTGAGACATGGATGTGGCTGAGGAGATCTTGTGGAATTAAGCTTCGTGTAGCGGAATGCTTTGCAACGACGCGTTAGTAAACTTTTAAATGAACCTCCCTACGGCCGACAAAATCAAACAAACAGATGCTACATGCCTAGTGCAATGAAATCATGATATAATTTTTGACTAACCTATAATTCATCGCGTTGAGATTGCATTTTTATTGATATCTTTCAAACGTTTGAGGCTAGAACGCGAGCAAATCAGGCAAATATTACTGTACGTGAATCAGTTGACCTCTGACACGAGTTTCACATTAGAAAAGGTATTTTTAAAGCGAGCAGAACGAGATTTTCGGGTCGCGAGGCGGCCCTGCTAGCGACAAAATCGCGATGATTCTTCGTGCTGCGAGCCAAATTTTAAATAAGACGAAAAACTTCTTCGAAAGTCTAAAATTTTACTTGAGAATGTAAACAACAAATCTCTGTCGGCGATGCGGTCCGGAACGAAATCTTATCGAGTCAATATGACAGTTCTATTGTCTTTTGAAGAAAAAACAGATGACGCTCGCGCGTGCGCACAATCGGGACACTGTCCCTTTAAGCTGCTAGTACCATTATGGCAAAAGTCCAGAATTTTTTGCAAAATAGTGGGTTTGCAAAGGTTGCAAAGGTTGAGAGAAACAAACAAACAAACGGACAAATTCACACACGTGTGATCATGACAAGAAATACTTTAATTGCTGATTTTGTTGTTTGTTTGTTGGTTTGTTTACTTTGGTAACAAATCAAAGCGTGTTGAAAAGAAAGAAAGAGAGGAGCTAAATAAAGGCCTAAACTATGTTCAAAGAAAATTAAAACAACAAAAAAAGGATAAAATAACACGGACATATTTCTAATAAAGTCGAAGGGAGGCTACACACACTCTCCTGTGATCACATTGGAGTAAAAATGAGTTCATGTTTTTAGGATCATGATAGCAGTAAGTTGCATTGTTATTTTCGTAATATTGTGACGTCACTATGGCCTTCGCGCTATACCTCTTCGCGATCAATTTTCAGTATGCCATAAAAATTAACAAAGCGTAGAATATTCCATTTATAAACTTGTGTGAAAAAAGAGAAAGTGCAGCAAAGTTTCTTGTTTAAGTAAACATTGTGATGTTAAGGCCTGCATGAACTGGATCCTATAAGCTGGAGGTGTTGACCTCTCGGCCTCACGTCTCATAACTTGCGATGATATTGGTACACGTTGTAAAGCACAAGTTAAGGGAAAACTTGGTCACGTGGTACAAAGTCACGTTTGCTGTTTTTCGCAAACATTACTCTAAATCTCCTTATTCTCTCTTGACTGCAGTCAGTGATATAGAGACGGAACAAAAGTACAAATGATAACTATATTTATTTAGCGTTTGCAAATAGCAGCTAAATACCACCAGATGCACACGCTGTCGGCTTGAAATTCAATTCGGGAATTCAATTGCAATTTAAGGTAGCTCCGTCATTAATACAGGCGCATTTAGCTGTGACGAGGCTTTCGTTATAACTTTTTCGTTTTCAACGCGGTGGCTGCAAGGCTTTGCAAAGAACAAGAGATATCAATCGGCAATAGTACCAAATATTCCGATTTCATTGATGGTAAATATATTTTGATAAATTAGCGCTTAAATTGGACCCTACTGTTCAAAGAGAAGCGCGTCTAGTAAAAAATTTTGCTGGTATTTTTTACTGAAATTTCTGGTATCGGCTTTTATTGCTATAATAAATATGCCAGAGGAATTTCAGAAAAACCGTTGGAGCAGAAGTCCGTAACTAAAAGTCATTCAAAATTCAGCTGTGAAATTGTTTTGGAATTTCAAAAAGGAAGAAGGAGCTACCAGTTCGAATTTTCGGGACAAGTAAACGAAAAAGTTATGACGGAAAATTTGTCGCAGTATTAATGATGGAGCCACCTCTATTCAGTTCGGGAGTGAAAATTAATTGCGAGAGGGTTGTTTATACGACTGACGTTCGTGGCCCGTGTTTCGTACACATTCCGATACATTAGGGATCATGCGCTTCATTGCAATGCTTTGTTTGACGTCGCACATGAACGAATTGACGGAAGTAGGTTAAAAACAGTTTCAAATCACAGAGGGCCGACTGTCTCACCGTGAACACTGTAAAGATGACTGTTTACCTTCACCGCATGGGATGGCTTCGCTTAGTTTCCAGTCATTTTGGAGGTATACCAAGCTTACATATAACACATTAGAGAGATTTAGAATCAAAATTATAAAGAACTCGTTTGCATACAACTTCACTTTTCTGGACTCTGTGTACTGCTGACTTTATTAAAGATAAACCCGGCCCTTTAAAAGTTTATCAGACTCACGTTTACTTCCTATACAGATGTTGATGAATGCAATGATGACAGGCATGATTGTCACGTGAATGGAACTTGTACAAACACCGCTGGGTCCTTTGAATGTCTTTGCAACGACGGATACTTTGGAGACGGACGCAATTGTTCAGGTAGTCATCAAGACCCTGAGATAATTAAGGGCCCGATCTCCCCAAAATTTTTTTCGGCCCTTCGGACCTCAGTTTTGTCTAAAAATAAGGAGGGAAGGAGGGGGGGGGGGGGGGGAGGGCGCTCCCCAGGCCTTTTCACTGGATCCCTCACTGAGCTCAGACCCCAATTTCCACTGACCAATTTATTGACAGTGGTCAATCACATCGTTCAGTGAACTGAATCGGAAAGGAGCAGATAGACGTTTTGCCTTTCATTTGCACATTCATGCTAACGAGGCTTGGACAGCTGATCAGGATAATATAAAAAAAATAAGAAATGAATAAAGATCTATTAAAATCGTAGGAAATCCAAGGCAGGCTCTGGTTTTAAGTACATGTGGTTAAAAATAGGGCGTTCTATCTTATTTAAAGATCAAAATGGATAAGCACACAAAGCTAGAAAAACATGTGTATAATGAGTAATCTCCTCCCCAGAAAGTAAAAAAAGCTCTGAAGTCAACTAATTTCCACTGTTTTAAGTGCTGCGATCCAAACAACCCCGTAAAGCGGGCCTCTGGAAAAAAAAACAAACAAACAAATAAACAAAACAAAAAAGTACATTTGTCTGACGAAGTAATTAGTAATAGATACGGGCAAATTTAACCCATCTTCAGGAGCAACCAAAATTATAAAGAAAGCAATTTTGCTGATCTCAAAGATGACAACTATAACAAAAGAATTAAATATGGTTTAGGTTAATAGTCAACTGGTTCGAGTATTATCGTTTGAAGCTCTGCAGTATTTGAGACCATTTTTTCCATCAATATTTTGCTTTGATGTAGTAGTTTTAAATTTGCTTTTACTGTATCTCCAGTTTTCTGCTCTTCTCTTCCGTCATCGTTTCATTTCTCAAGGGCCACAAGGCCTTGTCTACGTAAAACTTCCATTTCTTTCTGAAATCTGTGTATTACTTTATTAAACTTAAACGCAGCTTATTCAAAATTTATCAGACTCTCGTTCACTTCCTACAGATGTTGATGAGTGCAAAAATGGAAGCCATAACTGTCACGTGAATGGAACTTGTTTAAACACCGCTGGATACTTTGAATGTGTATGCAACGATGGATACTTTGGAGACGGACGCAATTGTTCAGGTAGTCATCCAGACCCTGAGAAGAAGGGTGGGCCCGGTCACCCAAAAAATTTTTTCGGCCATTCGGGCTTCACTTTGGTCTAAAAATAAGGGGCGGGCCCTTCCCCTGGATTCGCCACTGAGCTCAGAGCCCAATTTATTGACACTGATCAATCATATCGTTGAGTGAAGTGAATCGGAAGGAGGAGATAGACGTTCTGCCTTTTATTTGCACATGCATGCTAACGAGGCTTGGACAGCTGATCAGGATAATATAAAAGAATAAGAAATGGATAAAGATCTATTTAAATCGGCTTGAACAGCTTCCTTCATTGTTTCATTTCCCAAGGGGCAAAGAGCCTTGTCAACGTAAAACTTCCTTTTTTTCTGAAATCTGTGTATTACTTTATTAAACCTAAACGCAGCCCATTCAAAATTTATCAGACTCTCGTTCACTTCCTACAGATGTTGATGAGTGCAAAAATGGAAGCCATGACTGTCACGTAAATGGAACTTGTTTAAACACCGCTGGATACTATGAATGTGTTTGCAAAGATGGATACTTTGGAGAGGGACGCATTTGTACAGGTTGGTTACAAAAGATAAAAGTAGCTGTTGCAGCAGAGGTCAGTATTGGAAGAGAATGGGCACACGTGCGATCACAACAATAAACACTTTAATTGTCATTAATTGTTCGTAAGAATTTTGATTACTTTGCCAACAAATATGGATTTCGTAAGTAAGTTGAGCATCGATCGTCCGAGTGAGAGTAGTCCTAAATAGGACTGTTGTTGACAGTGACTGACGTTTCGACAGCCTGTGTGGTAGTCATCTTCAGAGTCAAAGTGAGTTATATCGGTTGTTTACCATTTACTTGGGAAGACAAGTCGGCTCACCGTTTGGGTAAATGGTACGCAAAATTCAGGACTGCTAAATCTCGCTCCGGAATCGCGTTTACGATTTGTAAAAGTCAGTTCCATTCCTTGTGCCCAAAAAAGGCCACGAAGACCTGAAACTGGTATCAAAGATATCTTGAAGAAATGGAACACTATAATTTCACAAGTTTTTCATTACTTTGCAGCCGGATTTTTCGGAAACTTTTTGTAAATGATAAACAACCATCACGCTTGTTGATGGTATTAAACTCTGGTTATTGACCAGATTGGTCAATTAAGTCGCGATGGTATTGGTCGTCTTTCAGTTAAGCCGTGATGTTATTGGCTATGAAGAGTCGAAACGCGTCCTTAGTGCGGTTAGGCCCGTTTTTTGCCAGTTTAAGAGTCTTTTAGTCAAATTCGTTCGTTGTCAGTCTTGTTTGAGACCGTCAATAAGTCGTTTGTACGATGCCGATAACCGTTTACTACCATCGTGGGTGACATTTGTTCTAAGTTAGTAAACCAGCTTTCTAAAGAGAGCCGTCAAAAGTGGCTATGGCCTGTAGAATACTTAATACATGTCGATTTGATGTTTTTTCTGTAAATGGTGTTAAGTATTGTGGTTTAGAATCAGTATCACCATTTCTTGTCGCTCGTTTGTGTTCAGTCAGTCGCGTGCTAAAGTTTTTGCCGGTCTCACCAATGTAAGTGGTCTGGCAGTCGCAGCATTTGATCTTTGTATAGGGCTCTTTGTCTGCGGTCCTTCGGTCTGTCTTAATATCCTTGACATTAGTAAGTACGTGTAGTGGCCGTATCGGTTTGTGTGCAACGCGTATGTCGTAAGGTTGTAGAAGACGTGCGATAGTCATTATTAGAGGTGTCCCTGATGTATGGTATAGTCGCTGTTGTAACAGGGCCTGAGTTAACGTTGGTCTGTGTGTTGGAACTGGTGTTACTGTCAGTGTTTCGTCTAAAAAAGTCCGATCCCCTTGGTAAACTTTTGTCCGCGTTCTGACTTTTAAGGTGTCCGTCTTTGCGTACAGTACGTGGTAAAAGTGTTGTCAATGTAGCATAACCAAAGAGGTATAGCTCGTGTGTAAGTTGCTAGGGCTTGTTCCGCGATGTTTTGCATTACAATTTCTGCTGTAACAACAGAAACTGGAGAACCCATAGCTGTTCCATATGACTGTTTGCCAGTGTTACTTTGCCGTTGTACTGAAAACACGTGGAAGTTATGCAGAGGTTGAGCAGGTCAATAATGTCGTCTGTAAGTAGTGGTAGTTCACTGTTATTCAACAGTAGATCCCCGGCAGAGTTCTTAATAGCAACCTCCGTGCTGCAGTCTATAGCCAGTGGAAGTGGAGTAGCGGTGAACAGTGATTTCACATCAAAAGAGAGTAGTTCGTTGTCGTCTGGTATCTTTTTTGTCTTAATAGCGTCAATAAAGTTCTCAGTACACTGTAGTTTATGTCTAGATTCGTAAGTCAACGGTTTCAGTACGTTAAGTATAATTAACAAGAAGCGCCGAAAGGCGATTTTTAACTGGGCTGCCAAAGGGCTATTTTTTTCTGTGGGGAGGGGGCGGCTATACACACGTAGGCTACCATAAAACCATTGCTTGAGACAGAATTTAATGTGAGACTGAAACATAAACTCAATTAGAACATTACTATTGGTTTTCACATGACGTCACTAAAATTCAAACTACAAAACTATCTATCCTACCGAGATTTTTCTTTCATGGTGTATTAGAGCAGCTGAAAACTAATTTTCAAACAAATTTTCGCTTCAAAAGGTTTCTTGGTTTTGTAATAGAGTACGCTTGAATTTCTAACCTTTTGCGTGACGCAGCATTTACATGACGGCCGAGAAAGCTGTCATTTAGGTTAAAAAAGTGACTTTTTTTCGAGGAATTTTGCTATCTTAACAGTTCAAGTATTAGAAAAAGTATTACTTTAATGTTTATGAGTTCCTCTAGGAGTAAATTCACGCTTTTGTAGCAAAACTCGGTAACAGACTTTTCTGTTGGTTTCCGTCCGCCATGTTGGAGCTCATCCGGATGAGCTCCAGCATGAAGTCTCCATACAAAGCTCTATAAATTTGATTAAAACATTTCCTCGGATATCTCGTATACGAATTATTCCTTCGACCCAAATCTTGGCGAGGGTCTTCTTACATTTACCTCCTTTCATTTCCCAGATTCTGGACTTTATCTATCGAATGGTTTTGATTTTTATTTTAATCTATTGTGAATGGCGTGACACTGAAAACCAGAAATACCCTTTTGAAAGACTTTCGTAACAAAAAAAAAAATGAGTACCATTTTAAAGTGGGGACTCTATAATAACTTTTAAATTCTACCATTATGAATAAAAATAAACAAGTTAGTCATTAATTCTAAGCAGGAAAAGATTTTCATTATTTTCACGCACCCCTCCCCCACTCCCTCTGTCTCCCAAAATATAGCGTGACAGTATAACGTGACTAATTTGACGTAACCGGAAATTCCAAAAATTATCTGTCGTTCTACAAGTATAAAATGCGGCAGGGTCAGCTATACGCCACTGGGCTGATTTACACTAGACAGAAATGTTGCATTGTATGAAACCCAGAAGTTTACTAAACAGACCTCCAACTGCCCATTGATCCAGATCCAGGGGCCTCATTGACTGCACTAAGACTTTATTAGACGATCCTAATTTGCGGTCTACAGTCTACATGAAAACGCACTATTTTTTCCACAAGATAAAAAATATTCAGTTTCAAGATTTTCCTCTTGGTATTTTTCTCTAACTTCAAGGAATAACATCCTTTGCATTTTGTGACCTAAAAAAAATTAAAGATGTTGCTTTCATCAGCACGCACTTTAAACAATGTAAATAGATGAAAAGATCGATAAAATCTTTCTTTACCTGATACCAATAAAAATTCGCTCGAGTTCGCTGTTTGTCTCGCGACTTTTCTTCATGGTGGATAACTATGCCGCTTTATAACTTCTCCGAAGTTTTTGTGCCAGCTAAACAATATGGAAACACTATTCACAGTCTTGGATATTAAAAAGACTGAAGGTAACGCACAATGTGCCCTTGTTTATCTCGGATCACATCTGCAAGCGAACTCTCTCTTTTAAATCGATTCATCTTAATGCACAATAATTGACCCTTATATTCATTAAAACCCTATGGCTTATTCATATTAATACTGTTTTTGCCCCTCACATATACTGTGTGCGTTCGTATTCAAAACACCTTTAGGACAATAAAGGTCGTCTAAATGATGTGTATTATGTTTCGAGATAAATGGAGTACACTCTTTTTTTTTATATAAGAATATATTTTATAAGAATATCGAGGCTGAAATTTGCGAAATTTTAAGAATATTTTAAGAATAAAGCCGAGGCTGAGATTTTGAAAAGGATAGATATAATTTTGTGTGTTGAAACATCTGTAAATACAATACAGTTTTATGTTTTTAACTTAACCGTATAAAATTATTCCTTTCTCTGAACGGCGAAACTAGCCAACAAAACGAAAAAACCTGCACTAGCTATAGCAAAATGTTCAACGCTAATGACGCGATACAGATCTAGATAGCAAAAACTTGTAATTGATACCCCAATAAATTCTAAATTAGAAATGTCATAAGCTATAATTTAAGAATAATACAAGAATATTTTCAGCCTAAAATCGGCAGAAAAATAAGAATATTCAGCCTGGGCCGGAAAAATAACATTCTTATAAAAAAAGAAAAAAAAGAGGGTATACTCTTTTTAAAGTTCCCATTTTGCGGTGACTTCAGTTTACATCTCCATAAAATGGTACAAGAAACATCGAGAAACATCACGCAAGCTGAAAATTTACAAAGGCATGTTTTTTGAAACATCAATCACCATTTGATATATCGTGCTTGCTGAATGGGCGAAAACACAGAATTGTGACAACAAGATCATGTACAAATTTAGTGTTTTGAAAACCGTGGCCGGTTACCGGCCATATAGCCACAGCGTAAATCAAGCTTAAATAAAGCTTAGCAAGATACAGATACAAACAAAAGCAAACCCCCTTAAACCTCGACCTGGGATACACTTGTATGTTCCACTCAGTCACCAAACCTTGTCAGTAATAGCTTCTATTTTCCTCAAGTTGGTCTTTGTGAAGCTCCCGGATGGGATGTCCCGGTGAAGCTTTGAACTTGTGTGCGAAATTCTCAAAGTTCCTATATTTGTCCGTGTCTTCTTTATCCTCAGTATCCGAAATTTAGACCTCCAAAGTGGCGTGTGTTGCATTAAATAGAAGGAAATATTTAAAGGAAAAGTCAGTCTTCTAACATGGCAAAGTTGTCAAGTCCCTCGCCCAGTGGACGTCCATTTCGTAACATTAGGATTCATCTGACATTCATCGGCAACTGAGTTGTTTGCTCCACTGAGTACGACAGCTTACAATCAAGTCTTCAGCCATAGTGTCGTCAACTGGTGAAATACTTTGCTCATAAATTGTTCTTATTAATTGCTCATGTACTACATCGATCGATAATTCTCTCTTTGAGTTCACGAAACGGCCCCGGCGTTCCAAACCTGACGCTCACACTCATCTTTTAGTGTAAACCTACCGTGAACGGCGTGTGGGTTTGTATGCAACGTGAGCATTTCTCTGAGTTTCCAGCGCCAACATCATCGAACAATAAAAATTATAGAGTGAGTCCTATGATCGAATCGCTTCGAACAACGCAAATAGCCTTCTTCAGGTTCGCAACGCCTTCTGGGTTTCTGGGGGGGGGGGGGGGGAGGGGGCAAGACGAGGCACAAAAAGTATTCGTGCAAGGGTCCGTGCAAGGGAAAATCTTATGAAATCATAATTTTGTGAGAACATCGTTTCTCGGTACCAGACCCTCGTGTCTTCCCTCCCCCGGGAGTACTTTTTTCTGCACAGACGACCGAAAACCGAATTTATAACTGGGCTGCCCCTTTCAGGGCTGCCCAGTTATAAATTTAGTTATAAATTAGACAGTTGGTAAGTCGAGGACCCACGAAAAGAAACTAAGAGAAACTATGGGCCGCATAGGTATGTTCGGTGTTTGTAGGTGGCTGCGGAACACTGCACCTCATTCTGTTGTAGTGTCGAAAATTGATTTTGGCAGTTTTCTTTCATCGTTGTAGTCTGTCTTGTCCATAACAACAGTCACCCGTCCCTTTTCTTCGGGCGGTATGACCCTATGTTCTCGTCAGTTTCAGTCGTTCCAGGGCTTTATGTTCGTCAGTAGTCAAGCTGCTGTTGTTGGATTTGCCCAAAAATGGCTTACTTAAAACAAGCTAAGCATGTTGAAAAGAAAGAAAGATGCTAGTGAATGCCGAAATATTCAAAGATATAATAACAACATCAACAACAACAACAACAACAACAACAACAACAGAAATAGATACAAAAGATTAATAAAAAATACAAAATAAACATGGACGGCACATTTCTAATAAAGTCGAGGGGAGGTTGCTCACAAACTCCCTGGATCACAACGAAAAGGAATTCATGTATTTGTTGGTTATGGTTTGCAGCTCTACATCAGTTGTGGCTATTTTTTTAAAAACTATTTTGTTCTGCTGAAGTAGGTTTCAATTTGTCTTTATCTCTCAGTTTCTCCCTTTCTCGTCCGTCTTTTTTTCATTTTTTAACCCCTATAAAGCCTCGTTGAATGCAACGTCACTTTTCTGGACTCTGTGTACTACTGACTTCATTAAAGGCAAACCCGACCCTTTGAAAGTTTATCAGACTCACGTTTACTTCCTATACAGATGTTGATGAATGCAAAGATGACAGGCATGATTGTCACGTGAATGGAACTTGTACAAACACCGCTGGATCCTTTGAATGTGTTTGCAACGATGGATACTTTGGAGACGGACGCAACTGTTCAGGTAGAATATAAGTTTAAGCTGCTGCTACCATTATGGCAAAAGTCCAGAATTTTTTGCAAAATAGTGGGTTTGCAAAGGTTGCAAAGGTTGAGAGGAACAAACAAACAAACGGACAAATTCACACACGTGTGATCATGACAATAACTACTTTAATTGCTGATTTTGTTGTTTTTTGTTTGTTTACTTCGCTAACAAATCAAAGCGTGTTGAAAAGAAAGAAACAGAGGAGCTGAATAAAGGCCTAAACTATGTTCAAAGAAAATTAAAACAACAAAAACAGAATCAAAAAACATGGACATATTTCTAATAAAGTCGAAGGGAGTCTACACACACTCTCCTTAATTTGTTCACATTGGAGTAAAAATGAGTTCATGTTTTTAGGATCATGATAGCAGTAAGTTGCATTGTTATTTTCGTGATATTGTGATGTCACTATGGCCTTCGCGCCACGATATTTTACCCCTTCGCGATCAATTTTCAGTATACCATAAAAATTACACAAAGCGTAGAATATTCCATTTATAAACTTGAGTGAAAAAAGAGAAAGTGCAGGAAAGTTTGTTGTTTAAGTAAACATTGCGATGTCAAGGCCTGCATGAACTGGTTCCTATAAGCTCGAGGTGTTGACCGCTCGGCCCTCACGCCTCATAACTTGCGATGATATTGGTACATGTTGTAAAGCACAAGCTAAGGGAAAACTTGGTCACATGGTAAAAATTCACTTTTGCCGTTTTCCGTAAACGTCACTCTAAATCTCCTTATTCTCTCTTGACTGCTGTCAGTGATATAGAGACCGCGGAACAAAAGTTCAAATGATAACTATGTTTATTTCGCTTTTGCAAATAGCAGCTGAATACCACTTGATGCACAAGCTACGGCTTGAAATTCAATTCGGAAATTCGTTTGAAATTTAATTCAGTTCGGGAGTGAAAATTGCGAGAGGGTGGTTTATACGACAGACTCTCGCGGCCCGTTTTTCGTACACATTCCGATATATTAGGGATCATGTGCTTCATTGCAATGCTTTATGTTTCACGTCGCACATGGACGAATTGATGGAAGTAAGTTAAAAACAGTTTCAAATCACACAGAGCCGACTGTCTCATCGTGGACAATGTAAAGATGACTGTTTACCTTCACTGGATGGGATGGCATCGCTTAGTTTCCAGTCATTTGTGGCTATACCAAGCTTACACATCACACATTAGAGAGATTTAAAATCAAGTTTACGGGCGAACGGCAAACGTCAATTCGTACCACGTGACCACTTTTCCCGTTGACATTTTATTACATCTCCTTACAAATAAGTACAGCTCCATGTCAGGTTTATCCATGAGATCTATTTTTTACAGTTTTTAGCTGTCTATTTTCTTATTTGAGAAATTGTCAACCTGAATCTGACGTTTGCCGTTTGCCGTAGACTTAACGTAAAATTCCGAAAATAAGCCCGGGGGCTTGTATAGTTTTTTAAAGCCCCCTTTTGAGGGGCGTTTTTTTGGAGGGGCTTATATAAAGAGGAACATTTGCGTTACAAAATCGGCTAGGCTTATACTTGGAGGGGAATTTATGTCTCAAAAACGATTGGGTTGGCTTATTGTGATCTCAGTACAGTAGGAAAGAAATTTAGGTCAGAGTTTTGCAGGACGTTTTTACTAAAACTCGCCCTGAGGACGTAGATCTTCCCCATATCAAAAGACGAAACAGTTCATTCTATCGTCGCAAAGATAACAATGGGGCTTATATTCGGAGGATTTGTGGGGGTGGGGGATATATTTGAAGGGGCTTGTTTTCGGAATTTTCGTGCATTGTAATAGAGAGATCAAGAGTCGCGTTTACGCCAAACGGCAAACGTGAATTTGTACCACGTGACCAAACTTTTCCCTGCCGTTTACTGTTTATTGCTTCCACTCGAAAATAAGTAGTTTCACGCCAGATTTATCCATAAAAATGGTACTGGAGAGTTTTTTCCTTCTTATTTTCTTTTCTGAGAAATTCTCAACTTAAATCAGACGTTAGTCGTTTGTCGTAAACGTGACTCTTAATAGAGACCTTTAGCATCAGGTTTTTCATGGAAAACCGCAAACCTCAAAATGTCATGTGACACGGTCTTACGGTTGCGCTTGCAGTTTGCAGTTCATGTTTGAACGACAGGAAGGGGCTCCTGCTGTAAGTGACTTACTGCAAGGTTTTTTGCCTCTAAAAATTGTACAGCCTCGAGTTTAAAGGCAGGAATTAGCTTTTTTTGTCCGTCTGCGATGTGTTTGTTGGATTTTTGATCTCGAATCAATGAATTATTCCTGTTTTTTGGGCGATAAAAGCGATGCACTTCGACTTGATGAGAAACAACATGGCGGCACTAAACAATGAACGCTTAAATCGATTTTATATTCCTTTCTGCCGTAGCTAACAAAAGAAAGTTTTCTGTTCCAATCCAGAGTAAAAAAAATGTTTCTATTTTGTTACTGAATTCATAACTTCACCTGCAGTCTCTGTTTAGTTATTATTTTTAACGTATCACTTCGCGAATTTCATTTCGTTTTACTTATTTCTTTGTGACCAGGGAGCCTAGGCTTCATAAGCCTTCTAGTTTCTTCTGGGATCCCTTGCCAACTTACGATTCCTATATGTATTCTTGTATTGTGTTATATTTTGGCTAAATGAAAATGAACTGAGCTGAACGCCTTGCTAAAATTTGAAATCCCAGCATCGTGAAACTTCAAACGCGTAACGGCAAACTGAGTTTCCGGTTTGCGGTTTCCCTTGAAAAAAAAAAGGTCTCTGATCTCTCTATTATTACCAACGTTAAACGGGAAGCTGCCCTTTGCTTACTGGAAAAGAGTAGGGAAAACCGTTTTTCCTGATGGTGCGATTACCATTACCTCTCACACACATATAAACTGTATCACGGGTTCGGTGGGTTAAAGTATAGACTAAAAGCTGAAGCTAGCCACTAGAGCTTTTCTATAACCTTTTATACCTCCTTGTATTTGTTCGCCTTATAATCGTTACAACGAATATTTCGAACCCATTGATGATGACGTGTCTATAGTTAGTACCATTGCAACTGCTTCGAGTGCGTGGGTCCTGAATGAACGCCTTGTTTAAAGGCTGAGTTGTAGATAATGGTTCCTTAGGCTGCGGGCATGATGGCATTGAGCATGCAGCTGTAAATAACTCTGAATATAGGCCCTTGTTTAATAAACAGCTGGGTGTTTAATTATAATATACCATAACAATAAAAAAAATCAAAGAAAAAAATTCATCTATAACCAGTCCCTAACCTCTTCTTCTCCTTTCTGTTTCTTTTCCCTTTGTTCCTTTCCTTCGTTACACCACTTTACTTTTAGCAAAAAGCAAAACAAAAATGGTAATAGAATTTAATTTTCAAATTATTTAATTTACGTCGAAATTTCTTTCAGAAAACTGGAAGAAGATCAACACTGATCCAGTCTGCTTTGGAGCTCGAGACGACTCATATGGCCCTTTCAAGATCAAAGAGAGTGGGGTTATCTATACATTTAAACTCGTTTATCTCAGCGGTTCAGTTAGCTGTGCCCGTGGTATTTCATCCTATTGGGGATGTCACATTCCGAGTAAATATAATGATAAAACACTTCTTACCGTCATAACGTTCCCGAACAGGTCTGCTCTTATGCTGGCAGATTACAGAAGAAGTGGAGATGGTTGTCAGTATTATTCATATAATATCGAAGGTGTAGGTGTTAACGAAACCGAACTTCAGTTTAACATCCTTCCCTCTCCGATGTCCGTATCTGTTGGACAAGAGTTCCATATTTGGTTTGGAGCAGACTTAAAGAACTGTTCAGAAGACAATAATAGCGGTCAGACATATGCCGATGTTTACGCGTGGTACGCGCGAATTAAAGGATAAACGAAGGCCGTGTCAACAGAATGTCATATGGCATGCAAATGCAATTGGATTTGTTAAAGTTTTACATGGGTTCAGTTACTTGCCTCTTCTAGTTCAAAGATATTTATTCTTTGTTCTTGTTCCTGCAGGAAATAAGGATTTTAACATGCATGGGGAAATAGAGAGGAGATAAAAGTAAAAACCACATTTTATTTAACTATCAGATAATTGAAATCGTTTCATAGATCCTAACTGCCCTTGCCAAAATTTTCCTTTTCCTGCATAGCCTCCACTATCGTAAAAGCAGGCACAGTCCCTAGTAGCGTATATTGTTTCGTATACATTTTCATTAACGCGGAAATTATGTGCAGTGTGCGCCGCCTTTTAGAATTCCAGGGGTATCTGGTAGCGGCGGTGGACTATTTGTATTTAGTATATTCTAAAACAGTGAAGAGTATTTTTTTGCGCCCTCTGATTGGCTGCTCAATCTCGGAATATCCTGCACTATTCACGGATTCACCTCCAGTTGCTCCGAGCGACCGACGCAAGTTACTCGCGTAAGTTACGAGCAAAATGGCTTCCCGGTTTGCTGCCGTAATAAACAAAGAAATTTCCCAAATAATCAAACAAGCTGCTCCCGAAATAGACGAAGAAGGTGACAAAAGTCGGTTTGGAAGTTTCAACAGGTAAAGCTTTTTCTGTTTGAATTCAATTTATCGATGAAATCGGTGCAAAAGTTTTTTGTTTACTTTATTTAGCGTAATTGCTCAAAAAATAAGCTTAAAACTAAATTTAATAGTTTTTTTTTTACAGAATGGTTTTAAATAGAAAGAGAATTCACAATCCTTTTGACGAAATTTCCCCGAAAGAGCTAAACGATTACCTTCAAAAATTTTATTTGTCGGCAAGAAAACGCGACGGCCGCTCGGTCATTACGCGCCAAAATTGTTATTATTGGCAACAGTAAATAAGCTAAAAATCATCATTTTTGTGACCAATTATCTCACTGTTTTAGTATATACTAAAACAATTATTCTCCTCAGTGTCGGTGGCTAGTGGTGACTATTTACCTCGCCGCTTCCCCGCTTGGTAAATATCCTCTTCCATCCTTCCTCTAGCCACCTCCACTACGGTGAATAATTGTTATCTATTTAGTAGTTTTCTAGTAATTCATCCCTTCATATTTTAACTTTCAATAACTGGAGTGAACTCCCAAATCCATTTTTTTCTTATTTTCTATAATTCAAAACATCTTTCCCAATTTTTTTAATTAAAATTCTCAAAACATTTACTGAACCAACGACTATTGAGTAATACTTTAATTGATTGAACCGGAAATCTTAGCTGGACTTAAAATAAAAAAGGTCGGGAAGAGCTGTAGTAATATTCTGTTTTTGTACTGGCCGGTCGTACTGACCAATTTTTAGAAAGAAGTCCATTATTTCCAGAATTGCTTGACCTCACGGGTCCTCACGGTAAAGGTATGTTTCATTTTGACAGACTAGTAACATCAGGTTCTCCATAAGGGCTATAGTTAATTTCGTTACGAAATAATCAGTCCAAACACGGTAAGTCCTGACAAACGGTAAGCGCCAAATCATGAGATTGTGAAATGACCCCCTGAAACTTCTTACTAATTCTTGGGAACACACAGGCAGCCTAACCTTTTTCTACTCTAAGAAAAAGGACTTCTCTCGTATGGCTCACAGCCAGCTTGATCTTGGGCTGCCTGTGGGGAACCCTGTTAAAAGATTACTTCGCAAGTCACGTAATTTGGGGTGCACTTTACTTTTCACCTGGTCGCATGCCTCATCTCTTGTTTGTAAGTCATAACTGAATATATATCTCAATTCAATTCATTGTTTAATCGCACTGTTTTCATAGATTACATATTGCACATTATTTAGACAAAAGAAGAAAATAAACATATTAGTAATAGGAAGAAGAGAAACCTTGTCGGTTAGTGCACGGCAACCAGAGGAGCTAAGGCGTTTGAGCTGGTTGCCGTAATGATAGAATAATATAGGTAGATCTGGCTCTCAAGTTATCTTAAGGGTATGTCATTCCATTATTGTTCACTTAAAATTGGAGTTTGTAGTGCGCTCTTAAAGAATTAGGAGGTAATAATTTTAGGGACATAGGTATCGACTCCCAGAGCTTAGAGAGAAAAAAATTAAATGAAAGTTACCATTATTTGTTCTAGCATGTATTCTATAATAAGTGTCTTGGGTTTGTTATTTCGTACTGTAACCTTTAAGAAGAAGTTCCGGTTGGCCTGTATGGGACCTCAACCATCCAGGTTTGCTAAAACTTGAATAAATGATTTCCAGTGTAAACGTTGTATCTTATTTTCTGCCATGATGATCAAAATTTATACTCTAAATAATAGGGACTTTTAGATCTCGGTTTGGCCATCTTACAGCAAACGGCGGTCTACGGTTTCACGGTACCCAACTGATCATTAAGATATGCCGGTGGTAGCTCGAGGCGGCCATGTTTGTTTTTCCTCATTCGTTCACTTCTATTTTAGTTAAGAAATCGTCTTCGAAATTATGTTTCTATGAAAAAGAATTCGTTCATCAATAAGCGAAAGAGCGTGGTTTAGCCGTACAAACGTAAACCTGAAACTGCAAACCTAGCAGCAAGGCACTGGTCACGTGACTTTTGACGTTCGCAGCTCGCGGGAAATGCCAAAAAACCTTGATCTTAAGGTCTCTATTAATTTTTAGGTTTCGCCGTGTATATTGCATGACATACGTTTACCATGTTGTCCTTTGTTGTAATGAAGACCTAAAAAGGGTGTATGACTCGTCCCCATTCGTCTCCCTAAACCTCTCCATGGTGGCGCGCATCACTCTCTGCTCCCGCCCTCCGCGTTACGCAAAGACGACTGGGGACAAGTCAGAGTTTGTATAGTTACTTTGGTGTAGGTGTTTATAGTGCAATGTAATTGTAATGCACCGTAATGCAACGCTATGGAATGCCATGTAACGTTAGTATTGTAACGCTTTTGATTATTTAACAAGCCTGACTCACCTGTCGCGGGTATATGAAATCAATTACCCCTGCACGTGGACATTAGTCCCTACGTGCTCATGTCACTAGTAATTTATTTTATTTTTTGTACGACACGTTCATTTTTATCTTTGCTGCGCGTACCATGATTAATACAATTTCCTGGGTTGTTACGTTCTTG
Organism: Porites lutea; assembly: GCF_958299795.1. Taxonomy (NCBI): domain Eukaryota; kingdom Metazoa; phylum Cnidaria; class Anthozoa; order Scleractinia; family Poritidae; genus Porites; species Porites lutea. Next base: position 51,874,577 of record NC_133201.1, on the reverse strand, counting down.
CTGTACGTCGACAATCGCCGGAGTACGTACCTCCAATAATTCCCGTCGTTATGCATATGAGCACCACACTGTAGCCAGAAAATTAGTGATGACCGCCTCACTGAAAACCTCGCTTCACGCATGAGAATGCTTTCGCAACAGCATTTGAGAACAGGATCCTTAGGGTAATGAAAGCAACTTCAAGAGAAGAATATTTTTTAGCTGAGGAACTCAAGGATAGGGAAATAATAACGCAACCCGTGTTACACGAACGCCATCCATATTGGTATGCTCAATTGAGCAAAAGAAAGGTAGGAGAGGTCGCTTACTGGGTCGGATAAAACCAATAAAGACGCTGGAATTAAAGCGTAGAGTTTCCAGAACCTGCTTTCAAGCCTGCCTGTCCTGGAAAGCTGCATTCAGTCTCTTTGTTGAAAACGAATTACACGACATCAAGGTGTCGGTAATTCGCTTGGCTACTGTTTTGCAGCATGATATTGAACATTTCCAAAGCTGACCCTGGGAGGTTGCGAAAGACTTTGACAATCAGAAGGAGAAAGTCATCAGCAGTAGAACGGTCGACTCTTTTGAGGCGAATCTTTTTTGCGATTAAACGTTTATGTCTTCACTGACGTGGATAACAGGGCAAATGCAACATCGCTATTCAATTCGTTTTGCAGCAATGTTGCAAAAAAAAGTTACACGTTTTTTGTTGCCCGTTTTACCGTACCTATTGATCTTTTGCAGTTGCCGTTGCCGTTGCCGTCACCGTTTAGCATCACACAATTTCATTTTCTTATTATTATTTTAAAGTAAACTACAATTACAATTACAATTCCCGTTTGGCCTTGGCTATATCTATATAGTAGGTCTTCCTTGGGGCAAGGAGAGCAACACATGGAATTTTGGTTCAATAACTGACTAAAATTGTATTAGTCCATGCGTATTATTTTCCTTTATCATGGAATTATTTCAAGTCCTTCCTGTCCCTCATCAAACGAGTCATTCAAACGAATTGGCTGTTAGCAGGGTAAGCATCAAGACAATTTACCAATCTTATCGCGTCATTTTTAGAGTTGCATTATTACCAAGTGAACTTTTTACTATTTTTATCGCTTGCGATTTTGTTCTTGGAATTATACGTCAGCCTAAAGTTTTTGGGATATCATCTCTTAGTTCTGGTTAGGTTATTTTTGAAGATTCATGTTATCTCAGAGCGTTTGTGAAAAGTTCAGTGTGGACGGTTTCATGAAGGTCATCATGTTGATTTGACTGTTACTGTAATATCACTGTTCTTCTTGGACTCAAAGCTGCTAATGGTTTCTGGATTTCCCTGTTATTTTTTTCAGTTAGTTGTTATAAAGTTTCTTATTTTGAAGTTTTGGGTTCTACCTGGGTCTTAGTCTGTGTACAGACGTCCCCCCTTCCTCGTCTCTAGCTCTTCTCTTGATTTTTTATGTGGGAGGGGGGACGTTTGTACGCAGGCTACCCGGGTCTCTGGTCTCTACCCGTTATAGTTTTCCTGTTACAAGGTGAACTGAGGAGATAAACTAGTAGCAGATCGATCTCCCGGGATCCCGCTAATATTTATTAGGTACCTCGAATGCAATTAAGACATTAAAACAGTGATGGCTCATCAGCCTCAGTGTTCTAGAACCTCTTAAAACTCACGGGGGGCGTTGATAGTTACTACAACAAATCCTCCAAAGAAGTGAAGATTAAAGGAAATGACAAACGAAGCTCTCAAAAATAAATGATTTATTGAAAAATAAATCCTTGCCTGCAAAAGTAAGTAAACAGCCTTCATAAAAGTCAAGGCCAAGAGCGTCAATAAAGATGTTTCAAGACACAAAATTTATAAAAAAAACTTGCTTTTGTGTACTCCTTTCAATGAGAGACATAAAAGAGGTGAATAACGTTTTCAGTTGCTGGGGCCGCCATGGTGGTATCAGGTAAGGTCACGTTCTCGTCCCTAGAGCCAGTCGACGACAGCGCGACAGCGGCGCGAAAGCGTCACTAAAAAAGAGAGTTTGCACTGTTCCAGACTTCATCGATTTTAATCCATCTCATTCAATTTGTCAAAAGTAGGTGAGTTTTTCAGGAGACAAATTCTTATAGGCATCATCCAAGTATAAAAGAGTACAAGAAAATAGTCGTCTTGTCTTTACGACCTCTGTAAAACCTGAAGTTAGGTAAGTTCAGGTCACAATCGGCAATGGCAATGTACCATAATAAGCTAAAATAAAGTGTAATACACGTTCAGAATTGTAGCTGTTTGCTTTTTAAACCTATTACGGTAAATAACCGCGAATAGAACCTAGCGGATTAAGAACCTCCTGAAAGAAATTTTCCACGTTGAGACCAAAAAGAAACAAGAACTGTTTAGCCAAGAACAAGCAGGTTCTTATATGTGGGCTACTGTTAAGTTTTAATAGACTATTTAACCTTGGTGTGTAACTTTTTGCGTTTACTACGTCGTTCCCTTCGCTGGTCAATCGAGTATTTAGTATCATGTTTTATAACAAACCAAATACGCGACTGACAAACAACGCGAACGAAAACGTAAACAAAAGCCACGCAAGAGACATCCTCTCCGCTCGCAGGGTATATTTCTAAGAACCGAAAACCAAGTTTATTGAGTTTTCTCCATCCTAAAAATTAAGGACTTGATTAAGAAACTATACTTAGCCTTAATTGCCAATAAGTACCCAAAAAATACGTGCACCTATTTTTCCAGACTTATTTACTTTTTAGTGATGATATGTAGTGGTAGTTCGACTGGTAACCTCGTTTGCATTTTTGTTTAAGAAAGTTATTTTAAAAGGCGGGTGATAATGTTAAACAGGCAGATGTTTACTGATCGCCACATATGAACATAAAAGGAGAGCAATTCAAAAGTATATAGATCAGATAATGCAAAATAGATATATTAATTCTTTTGTCATTAAAATAGAAATAGCTGTTGGAACCCACACAGCTAACCAATATAAATGCGGGTAGAGGAAAATAAGCGGATGGAAAAAAATTCACATTTTTTAGAGCTAATCGGAAACGAACCAAACTGAACCCCACATTAAAAAAAAATAGTAAAATAGAAAACTCTTTTGAAATTCTTGAAAAATGATTTGGTGCAAAGAACGTTAATAAAAAAGCGTAAAGTATTATAATGATACTGATATAAATGATCCATATTAAGATGCACCCGACGATTTCAATTACTAAACTGAATTTAAAATGCGGCTTTTTAATTATTAATTTCATTGTGCAACTAGGAAAACAGGAACATTTTATGGCAAACTGAATTTCAGTCTGTCTTCAGGGAATCAACAGAGGAGCTGGAGTCTTAGCAACGGCTTTCATGGCCTCCATTAAGTTACTCGTTTTTCTTGCCTGGATTTCTTATGGACTGTGTGCTCTGGTGTATGCTGGTATGTGTTAGTGTTTACCTTGAAGTAGTTTCTTTGTGTTTAAAAGTTGTTAAAAGTATTCGGTCAGCAGCTAGAGTTTATTAAGATCATATAAGCGGCTAATTAGTAAGCTCATGTTAACTTGGGATGCATAGTAACGCCAGTCGCCAGCATTCTGATGAAATATCCATTGTCAATGGAAGAGAATGTTAAAAATACTCATGGGGCTATATTAAACTAAGCATGGGGAACAGTCTGCCTGCCAGCGTCTGCCTTTCAATTAATATAAGGCCATATTTCAGCGATCAATACAGATAAAATTTGATCGATTTGTCAGCTTTATATCAATTAATATTCACAGTTCTCAGTTAACTATAAGGGTCCTATTAACATTCACGTATTCCTACGGTGTTTGCTCATTCTAAATTGACAAAACCTTCCCGAAACTCGGTGCTGCATTCAATTTTGGTCCCGCGAGCAACCCGCTTGAGCACCCCTAGATTTATTTTTTCTAGTCCTCCATACAAAGATGTATAGACAGTATAAGACCAGGGCTTCAACAGGAAGTCAACTCTATGAAAACGTGTCCTTACCGGGTTGAAAACATGATAGCTGACAAGCGGCGAATCTCTCGTCGTGAGAACTCCTACCTTTTTCTTTCTTGTTAGATTCCAATAGGCGTATGGCAAAGCATTTTTAGAAACATTTCGGTCGTCAGTCGGAAAATAAGGGGAAGACACTCGGGTTCAACGGCAATCAATAAACATAACTGTTCAGACCAGTTTTTGGTCCATCGACGGGGAAAGCGCCAAGTTAATTGTGGATTTTTGTCTTATTGGTAGTAACATGAACTCAAAGGTAGTATCCAGGACAAATTAAGGTTTTGATGGTAAAAAGTCGAGCTTGAACGCTCCTCCGACACATAACCCGCGACCTAAGCAAACTCGTCAGTGAAACTAAATAACTACTTGTTTTGAGACCACTGATCTAAATTGCTCTATGTTCTCTCTAAAATACTTTTGCCGTCGAAATGTATCACCAGAAGCATTTCTTGGTCGCCAAAATGGTCGCAAAAACATTCAAAAGAATGGACTAATTTAAATGAAGACATGATCGTCAGAGTGGTTATTGCAATTTAAGGAATTGCAAATTAACCTGAAATTATTTTGGGGACTTAATGGGATTAGAATACTCATGGCCTCCGCTATATAGCTGCAATGCTCTACCAACTGAACTATGAAGAACCATACATTGGGAGCAGGCCAATGAAAAGGGAATGAAACATAGAACGAAGATGATGTGAACTTTGGACTAAGTTTATCGCTTAATGACGTAATTGTGGACGCGATGTTCACCAAAAGATATACAAATACTTGGAAATATACATGGGCCAGCTGGGTTTCCAGGACGCTACGATCCACACACGAGATCTGTGTGCTGCACGAAGGAACAATTCAAGCGCTCGATTTCACCTCTTTGGGACTAGATTAACAAGACATTTCAATGACTTAACGATTTCTCAGGACATCATGTGAGTAGCGTGTACACAGACGTTGTTTTATTCCGTTTCTCTAGAGCGGGTCTGTGAACAGGCTATATTAATTGAGAGACGAGCTGCCTCCGTTAAGATATTACCGCTTGGGCATCAATTACATAATATAAAACGGCAAACTGATCTTTGCGGCAAGGCGTTGAAGAAGTAATAAAGAAATAAAATATATACATCTCCCTGGAGTTATAAAAACCGGGTTAGCAAACATTTTGTAATTTTTCGCATTTTCCTCTGTCTAATAGCTTGACATATGTTTACTGTGTTGTTTGCTTATGCCGGTTTTTTTTTTGCTTGTTTTATGGCTAGGGATTTGTGTAGAAGTGGATCTAGAGAGAATTACTTTCTTACCCCCCCTTACCCCTCTCGGTTATTTTTTTCCCTACCCACAATTCTTTCTTTAACACAAGTGACAGTTATTTGAAATCAGCGAGCGCCTTATGCTGGTTTCAGTGCCGTTTAGCAGTTTAGTTTTATATTGGTCACCTTTAGAAAAGTTTCCCGGAGAGCATCATGTAAAGCTCTGAAATGGGACAAAGTTCTTACGATTCGCAGTCTACATCGTCCAATATCGTATTATAATCGTTTCATTTGGCCAAACGGATCATGAATCACCCTGATCCAGGCTGAGACAGTAGGTACGATATTGTTCGCTTCTCTAAGGTGACCACTGAGTCTTTAGCCTCGGGAACAGGCTCTTAGGAGTCAAATGAATTAGGTGAGAGCAAAATTGCCGGTCAACTCTGACCCAGGCCGCCGACCGTGTGACTCTACATACGGGAATTTGAATAAGACGAGTGTAAGAGAAAAGTCCAGAGGTGTTTATCTGGCAATAGGCTGAGTTTTGCTGAGTTATTCGATGATGTTTCACTTATGTTAAACGTGAGAAGATTATGCGTGGTTGTGGATAGTCTTATCAGTGCTGCAACTGTGTGATTGTGTGCTTTCCGCATAGTGTTTCCCCCCTGTGCAGCTCTCCCCTACCTATCATTACTCATAATTCTCTCCTTGTCATAAAACACTATGACATTTGAAATCAGCCCGCGCGGTAGAAGTTGTTTTCCGTGGTCGGTTTATTTTCTAGGTTTCTTTTTCGCCGCCTGCAGCAAAGTTTTCCGGAAGGCATCATTAAGCCTTATGAAGGAACAAGTCTCACGATTGGCAAAGTCTGCCGTCGTCCATTATGGTACCGTATTCCGTCTCATTTTGGCTAAACGTGTGAAACACTGATCTCGGGCTTGAGACGGAAAGGCATCGTTTTGCGAGCTTTGATGTGGGCGGTGACGAGTCTCTGGCCTCAAAAAGTAGCTTTTAGGAGTCAAAACTATTCGGCGAGAGCAAAATTGAAGCTGATTTCTGACCAGGCTAGAGACTTAGTAAAAAATTGTTTTGAAGGCCGGCGTCCATGTATCCCTTTCAAAATGGCTTGTCTACATCCGGGATCTTGAATAAATCGACTGTGTCAGCAAAGTTTACATGTGATGATTTATGTGGAGAAAGCGAGAGTTATTGAGAGAGAGTAATGTGATGATATTTCACCCGTATTAAGTGTGGAAACATTGTGTCTGGTTGGTTGTGGATAGTTCTATCAGTGCCGCGGACGTGGTTAATTGTGTGATTTCCTGAAGTTGTTGACAGACAGATTTCAGGTATGTCGTGGCGCTCTTGTTATAAAAATATTGTGTACAAGCATGAAACCGCTTTATAAGTGTTTAGTTGAAGTGATTTTGTCTTACACAACCGATTGTGCGGTCAAGAAAGGTGGATTATAGGCCTGTTTTAGTCGGTGATCTCGCTATGAGCCTCATAGTTTAAATAGTTTAAGAGACTGAAAGGTCATTATTTCTGTGCTTTTAAATGTTGTTCATTTCCTTACAAATCTGTCGCTTTTGCCAAGAGCAACTTTTCGTGTGTTGCCAGCGATTAATTCGTCCGTTTTAAACCGTAACTAGCGACAGAAATCTCTCTTATATACTCTCTGACGGTACCGGATAGGCCACAGTAGATAGACTTTGATGAGTTTTTCGCTGGCTATAAACCTATGTCCCACCCACCCCAAAAGAAAACTGTTTTTCATAACTTCCCATAATTATCTCTGTATGTCAGTTTGAAATCAGCCCGCGTATTAGACTGAACTCGGCTCTCATAGTGGGTTGTCATTAGCAGACTGCTTTCACTTGCTCGTGGCATGGAGCCAGGCATCACTTTCTTCTGTGAGGACAAGCTTAACGAGTTGCAAATCTCTGTCGTCGGTGAACTTAGTTCGGCAATTTCATTGATATTTGATGAGATGTGCGGGGAATTCACATTCAGCTGAAACTTCGGAAGCTGATTCCGGATCATGAAAGCACGATATAAAGATGTTCAGCAAGAAATTGTGTTTGAGGGTTGGGAGTCTATTCAACACACTAGCAATGTATACATATGATTTTTTTTTTTTTAATTTAACTCTTTTTTGGAACAATTTCGTTTACCTTACAATTTTTTCTAGTTATTATTATGCAAGTAAAAAGTGCCAACTGCCGGTCTTATTGCTTGACCCGAATAAAATGCGATGTTAGGCAGCTTAAGCAACAACGAAGGCGACGGATACGAAAACGATACTTGACTGCAAAGAAATATACAAAAAAGCGTGATACAGGTGCAAAGTTGTTGTTTTGCTATTCTAAACCTATTTCCTTTTTGACGTTCTCGTTGTCGCCTCAGCCTTCCACGAAGTCCAAGATGGTGGCTAAAAAGAGATTATTGTTAGGAAACTTAAATTTCGATTTACAGAGTGAAAGCTACCGTTTATTCTTGCTATCATGTATTTTTGTGATGCTTAACAGTCAAAGATTAAGATTAGACATGTCTCGGCTCAAGTGAGCCATAAACCCAAATTTTCGGATCTCAGCTGAGACTAAATTAAATATGAAAATCTTATAGCAGCGCTGAGAAAATGAGAAATGCTAGCGGCCACCAAATAAGCCGCAGTGAATAAAAAAAAAAAAGCGAAAGGAAACATATAGTACGACATTTCCTCCATTAAAGGTGTAACTAGGAAGTTTCACGTTGTAGTCGTGTAAAACAACGACCGGAAAAGAAATGTACAAAAAGGTGTGCTACACGTGCTTGATGTTTGCGTGAGCCAATCATGATTATTACAAAACGACCACAACCAAAATAATTTTCGTTTGTAATAATTTTAATACGGAGGTACGAAAGCCAGCAAAACCAAGCATAATTTAATAATAGTAAAAAAACTAATCGTAGGTGATGTTCGTACAAGTCCTTGTTGGAACAGTATATGTCAAACACGGTTGAGTGACATAAGTTTGCACCGTTGCGGAAAAGGAAGATCTAGCTTAAATGTAGAATTGGAATAAAAAAAATTTCTGGAGAGAACATCTTAGCATTGATATCTTATGGTAGTTCGACTAGCAACCTCGTTGGCACAAGTACAGTGCTTGAGAACTTTTTTGAACTTTTTTTTAAAATTAGAGTCGTGTGGTACTCTTCAACTGTTAACTGCATGCCCATCACAGACGAGGGGGATAGATGCCTGTGTATCCGGCATTGGACAGAACTCATTTAGTTAGTAAAGCTGTCTAAATATTTGTGAAGGTTCAATTTAAAAATCGGCCTGTACCTCCCTCACTGAACAATATACAACCAGTAAGGGGAAAAACAAACAGATCAAACTTAACATTTTCGGCCAATTGAAACCCACCTGAAGATTTAAATGCAGTATATAAAAAATAATAATAAATAAAGTAGAATAAAAAAATCTTCAAAAATTGCGTGATTTTTTAAAAGTTTGGTACAAAGATCCCTATGAACAAATAAATAAAGATGATAAAAATGCAATAAGTCAAGAGAGGATGCGTAAGTAAAATAAAATGCTGAAGTGCTAATTAATATAGATGAACCAGTCCACGATTTCAAGAAATAACAATCTGAAATTAAAATGAGATATTTTATTTATTAGTGCAACGAAGAAAACAGGGACTTTTTAAGGTTTATTCAAAATTAGACTTTAGCAATCACGAGGGAAGTTAAAAACTTAGCAAAAGCTCCCATGGCCTCCATGAAGTTGTTTGTTTTCGTTGTGTGGATTTCTTATGGACTTTGTGCTCTGGTATATGCTAGTAAGTGCTAGTTTTTAACTTGAAAATAATTCTTTGAGTCTCAAAAGAAGTAAAAAAAGGCGTAGCTCTATAGTGTTTAACTATAAGCAAAAGAAAATGACTGATTCTTTCTAGAAGTAATAAAATGCTGAAAATGTAGAATGAGTCCAATGCAAGTTCGCAGTGCATTAAAGTGATTTTAACTGCGGCAAAGAAAAAAAACGTTATCAATATCTTGCATTTGCAAATTGTTTTCACTTGTTTGCCACCTGTAAAACCACGTGACATTGCTTTTATTTCATCAATCCGTATGGGTGTACAAAGATGGCGGGTATCGTGAATAAAGTCTGTTTGCTGCCAGTACTCAGTAGGGTGAATGGGGTGGGGGTGGTGGGCTGTGGAGTCTGTTGGGATCCTGGATTCCTTGTGGCAAGGAAAGCCAGGAATTGTAACGCAAGTGACAAACAATAACAACACGTTCCTTCGATCCCGCCATTGTTTAGTTATATTTAGTGTATTTATACTCATATTCTAACTTGTTTTTTTTAAGTAATTATAATGTCTTTTTTACTTATTTTCCGCAGTTTTGGCAGCGGAATATAACCGAGTCATAATATTCAAGGGACCAATAGCAGACAAGGTGCTTCGAGGTCACGTAATAAGGAGAGAAAAAGTAGCCAATGAAGGAGGATGTAGAGTGAAGTGTTTCCTTGAACCAAACTGTGTGTCTATCAACGTGGGTCCTGCAATTGCGGGGAATAGATCTTGCGAACTAAACAATGACACTGATGAAAGCCAGTCTTTGCTATGGAGAAAGAACAACTTTATTCACTACTCGGTTGAGGTAAAACCATATACGATAATTGTTACAGTGTCCAAGTTTGACATTTACTACCTAAATATATTAACACATCGAAAATTTTGATATAGACTCGTTAACCTTCTACACACTTAGCGAGAAATAGTAATTTATCCTCACTGCATATCTATTGTCGCATCCCGGCAAACTAGGTTATGGGACGAATCCTCTCCTGGCCTATCGTCAGTAATATTTTTCGCCGTTTGTCGCTAGTCGGTTATTCCCAATCACACCCCTAAATCTCTCTATTAGTACGAATAAATTAATGCACGGCCAGTATCGCATATACTTATTCACTCTTATTAAAGTTAACCAGTTTTTATACATCTGTTTTTAATTATTTTAATTAATGATGTTTCTTACCACTCAGAGAAGCCTCACATTTTAATAACCGCCAATAGACCTTGTCACGGTTTTCGACGCCATCTTGACGAGTAGGCAAACGTGTGAGAAATTACAGTGTTTGTATGAGAATCTAATATCGAATAATTTCCGTAAAACAGCTGTTCTGAAAAAAAAAGCAAAGCAAAGGATTGTCCTAAAAAAATTGGGGGCGTACCTGTGCTTCAATTTCTCAAGAGGCTTGCTTTAGATTTTCCATATATTTGTCTGTAATTTTCCCGGGACTTCTTATTGACTGTATAGAAAATTTTAAAAAGTGGTTCTAGGTCTTCTAGTGCATGTAACGGCCTCAAACTTTTTCAGGAGAATCCTTAGGAGTGAGGCTTTACTATACAAATCATATATTTTTTTCAGAACAGCCGTTCTACGGAAATTATTCGACACTAGATTCTCATACAATCACTGAAATTTCTTACGCGTTTGCCTACTCGTCAATATGGCGTCGAAAACCGTGACAAGATCTATAATTGACATATTAAGTATTCAATAAGAAGGTAGCAGTTTTCGCGCGTTTTGATTGACACCCGTAATTCAGAAAATGTCCTTTCAATTGGCTATTCACTGTTCTGAGACCGAAGTTCAACTGAATTTGGCGTCTCGTCTCGCGACAGTTTCGGACGTTTTCAATGCTACTCGTATTCAAAGCCTAGGTCAGACTAGGTCAGGTACCCTTAAGTTTTCCCCACACAATCAGCTGTCCTTAACCTGTCTTTGTTTCTTCTGACGGGCCGCCATGATCTTTTCACTGACATCTACAACTTTACTCCCAGAACAGCTCATTAACTAGTCTTCTACCTCTTCACCCTAAACTCTAATTTTGTCCTGCACTAGCCTTTCACTTATGCTTTCTTTACATGTGGATGCATTCAAACGAGGAGCTATGCAATCATCCTACCATAATCAGTATCTTTTGGATGTATTCTCATTTAGGTTTCTTTTCATATATTCTAAGTTTTCAAGTCTTATGTGAATGAGTTTCCATTCCAGTTCACTCTCCCTCTGTTTTTCCGATTAACGATAAGGAGGAAGAGGAAACCCGGCACAACACAGCCTTTCTATTTATACATCATCCATGAGCATAGCATAATGCATATGATCCATGAGCTGCGTACTTTTGTAGACAGAGTCAAATGCCTAACACAAATTCATTACTTGATCTGGAATGTTCCTCAGTATAAAAAAAACGGCTCTGCAGCCTGATCTTACCTGAGCAGTCCTTCTACTGCATTCATTTTAATCCCAGTTTTGACCATGAATCCCCTTGTGACTATAGGTAGTGTCACCCTTTTCCTTTCGGTCTTCAAGCGCGCCTTTACGTTCACCTTTCTATGTCCTTTGTCAATATCTCATGGACTGTCTCAGACGTCTGCGTTCTTTGGTTACTGCTTTCTTTAAACGATCTTCTTCCATGCGCATTTTCTCCTAACCAACATTTACAACTTCGATCAATTTGTGTCTGACCTCTTCATAGTATCCCGTGGTGTCCTGGTATTCTAACCTCTGTAGATCTATCTTTACTCGAATCTTTTCCCTTCTATCTATTACTGGATATGGCGAAATATACGAGGTGTGTCGCATCAGTCGAAGTCAGGCTGAGGTGGTGGATAATACGAACACCCTGGCCCAGCGAAGAGCAGTTATGACAGCGCGCACCTTCTATCAACGTGGTCAGTGTTTGAATATGTGCTAATTCAAATTCGGTGCAGAATGCTAGACATAGAATCACATTTGGAATGTACTACTTTTTTTAAAAATTATTTCAACTAGTTTTAGCAAACGGAAATTTTTTTTTTTCTCTAGCAAATATTCTTTTAAAACAGTCAACGGCCCTCCAGTGTCTTTTTTGCCTTCTTGCAGCTTATTTTCCATTCAGTTATTCGCCAAATCGTCTTCGCCAAGCGTTTGAAATCGCAGAGACGAAGTGAATTAATCATGAAAATGATAACGATAACGATAGCGATAATGATAATGATAATGATAGCGACAATGACAATGATAATCAAGGCCCGGTTCCTGAAAGGCCGATTAGCGATAATCCAGGATTAAAATTTTGTTCCATTTCTGTATTTTTATTCCTATTCATTGCTTAGGGTAACATTTTGTGTTATCATTACTGTATCTCTTAGTAAAGGCTCAACAGTATTTTGTAACCTCGAGTTGCTTGTTCTTAGACGAGAAAACTGTGCTTGAGGTTTGGCTTAATCCCAGGTTAAACTTAACCATCTTTCCAGGAACCGGGCCCAAAGGTTTAGTAATGATAATGGCTAAAAAAAATAATTATGATAAAATTAAAAATAAACATGTTTACCTTCAGAATATTTGTAAAATGAAAGGACATCCTTGCCCTGCTAGAGAGAATAAATCGTGTCAGGTAGGATTCACGGACAAACGCTACAGATGTGTCTGCCGTGATGGATACGGACATCGAAAGCATCCTACTGATCAGTCTGATCAGTGTGTAGGTAAGATACAGAGCTAGGATAAAATAACTCATTGTTCGTCAACTGTGATGCCCAAGCAACAACTGTGTGTTTATCTATTTGTTTTTGTATCTAAAGCCGTCAGTCAAGTAAGCAGTGTCTTGTTAAACTGACAGTGTGTCCCTATTATTATAGCATCAACTGAAAACCTAATATTAATGTAAACGTGATGAAAAATGATGGAAACTATCACCAGCCACGTTAATCGAAGCTAACGATGACTTCTACGAACGATATATTTTAGTTCCAGAAAATATCCAAACCCTCCCGTGAGGGCAACGGAAATTCTGGGGGTCCAAAGGGAGGCAATTTTCGAGGAGTAGGCGTGGCTTTTCGAGGCCTTGTTTCCGGATTGTTAAGTTATTAAAAAGTGACAGCTCCTCTGTTGAGCAAGCTGCCATATCTTTTACTGTTAACCGGCGTTTCAAAGCAAGAATTGTTGTTTTAATTGAGGAACTTTTTAACACGGTCGGCTGAATGCTTTTTTTCACGGCATCGACAACTGAATAACGGTCCAGTTATCTAGCGGTTGCTTTTTCACACTATTGTAATAATTTAATTTACTTATCACCTCCACCATATGGTGCGAAACTTACAGAGCGGAGCAAAAGCAAAGGCAGCACATTCTCCTCAGTTATTTTAAGACCCTGAGTTTGGGTTCGGCCGGGGTTTGAACCCGCGACCTCACGCTCAGCAGACCGGCGCTTTCCCAACTAACCTAACCAGGCGGCGGTATAATGGTTGTAATGAGGTTGCATATTCTAAACTTTCTTCTACGCGAATTGCCTTTGATTGGTTAATAAGGCTGAAAAAATATAATGATATATCTTCTACTAGCGCCTGTTTTCAGCTTTCCACTTTATGTTCTTGATCAATTGCAGATATTGATGAATGCCATAACGATATCCTTGACTGCCAACAAGGTATTAGCTGAAAGCAAGAGGGAAATGTGTGAATTATCTTGGACTAACATTACTCTATCTAGTTTCTAAATTGGGTTGAAATTTTTGGGGAAATTCAGACGCCGTATCACACAAGAATTTAATTTTGAATTTTTAGGAGGGGGGAAAACCCCTTCTTATATAAATAATAGTATGAACTTGCTCATTTATTTGTGAGGGATATTTTAATCAAAATAAATATCATTAGAGTTATTTCAGCTCTCAGGCTGAAATCAGAAAAGAAAAAAAAAAAAAACAACACATTGCCAAATTTGCAGTATTCTCTCACGCACTTATTAGTATACAGATTTACTACTAGTATGCTCATGGAGGAAGCTTTGTCGTTAGGTGCATTGACAAACTCGGCAAACCGGTTAATTTTTCGTTAAAGGATTAGTATTAAACTAATCGCAAGGAGTCGGCAAAGGTATCGCTCGATGACCAAAGGAGGCGGGTTGAAAAGAATTATAAGATGAGATTAAAAACCTAGAAAAAAAGGGTGGTAATATACTTGAATGCCAAGTTGGAAACAGACGTTGTATCATATTAGCAACATTATAGTTATCAAATGTTATTTGTTTTTCCTTCACTCTCAGTCCAAGCATTGCTTATACAGTACATTAGCTCTGTTGTTTATTTATAGACACAGAAAACTGTGCTGCCCAGAAGTCAAACCGTTGTCCGCCAAACTCAGAATGTGTGAATGAGCCTGGTTCTTACCGTTGCGACTGCAAGGATGGGTTTGAAAAAGTTGGAGCTACATGTAAAGGTAAGCATCGTGATTAAAAGCAAAGTGGCTGTTTTCTTACAATAACAGAGAGACGTCGTTACACCACGTTGCCATGGTAGCAAAATTTTTGGATGACAACAAACCAGAAACGTCACTTAAAAAGGGGATTCCCACTGTTTCAAACTTCATCGATCTTACTCAGTTTCATTTAATTTGTTAAATCTTGGCGAAATTCTCTGGGGTTGAAGTGCATGCAAAAGTGCCGTATCTGAGTTTAGAAAAAGAAAAAGAAAATGTTTGTGCTGTGTTCACCAACTCCATAGAGCGGGAAGTTAAGTTCCATGTTGGAAGAAAAAGAGCATGATGCACGCGCAACATTGTGTTTTTTGCTAATATAAACCTATCGATTTTCTACCGTTCGCGTTGTTGTCGCCGCCGTCCCTGCTTTAAAAGCACTCTATCTTTGTGATCCAGAAGTTTTGCTACCATGGCAACGTGACGCCACCTTTCTTCTCTCTATTAATACCTTAGTTTAATATTCTTTTCAACTGTTCTTATAGCGTTTCCTTTATTCCTCACCAGATGTTGATGAATGTCAGTCCGATAATCGGTCGTGGTGGTGTACGCCTGAACATAACAGGGAATGCATCAACACACTTGGCTCTTTTCGCTGTGGGTGCATTCTTGGGTTTGCTCCACATGGTAAACATTGGCAGTGTAAAGGTTAGGAAAGAGAGAGTTTCATTTCACATGTCTTCATAACAGGGCACACCTCACTTTCCCAGCACCCTGATGAAAGACACAAAAATATAATAAAATGGAACTAGCTTACTGTCGAGTCTCTTGGAGGGAGATATTCAAAGATCCATACTTGTTATTAATATGACTATAATTATGTTTAGGGATATTCACTCTCATTACTGAGCTTCGACTAGAAGCTACAGTCGCGACAAAATTAGCTCGGACACTCCACCCGACGCCTCTTTTTCCTTCTGGCCGGTGTCCTCGTCCTCACAATGTTGTTTATCGCACTGTTAACTGACCAAATCTTGAACGCCAACATTGGGAGGGAAAGAAGACCGTATAATGAAGTGTCCCAAAAATTTAGACTGAGACTGAAACTATAGTTCTACATGCATCTTCATCACCTTAGGAGGCTCTGGATGGAAGGGGAGGGCTAAAAAATTAATGTCAGTTGTCAGTTGAGTATCTAAATTAACTAAGAGCCTTAAATGCCGGTTTTAAGTTATCTTTAAGTTATCGAATGAATGCAAAATGGATATTAAAAAACTTGTTCTCACTAAGCAGTTAAGCTAAGAGATAAACATGCTTAATAACATAGTAATAATATTTGCCCTGCGATCTTCCCTCAAAACAAACCTTGTAGAGTTGAACTAGTTACAAGCCCAAATCGTGATTACATCAGAGCACACATTTTTTTATAAACCATTGAGAATTCACCGATGGATTTGTCCAGGAAAAGCCAAACATCGACGAATACTTCTGAATTCGATCATCAGTGGAGGTGAGAAATGACACGGAATCGGCATGAACCATTGCCGGAGGTTCAAGGTCGAGAAAGCTTGATTTTCCAAACAAATGTAACCTTTTCTATCCATTTTTCAAATGCATATAATGATTATTTGCTCGCCAATGTTATTGATTCATTTCTTTTATTATTTTGGTAAACGAAGGCGATTTCTCCCGCTCGGGGCCTACGCGTTTCTCACCTCTTCTGTTCATGTTCCTTTGGATTCTGTTTTTAACCAAATATGATAAAATAATGTCATAGGATGAATTAAAGTTTGCTGTAAAAGACTGAGGATCGAATGAAACACTAGACAAGATTGAAGCGGATTTCTAGATGTAGCCGACACGTTCATTTGATTTCGGGTTGACGTAAACTCTTTTCAAACGGACAAAAGTAGTGTCCAGGTCGGGGCGTTCCCGTAGCTGACTGTGTCCCTTTAAGTTATCGAATGAATGCAAAATGGTATTAAAAAACTTGTTCTCACTAAGCAGTTAAGCTAAGAGATAAACATGCTTAATAACAAAGTAATAATATTTGCCCTGCGATCTTCCCATTAGAAGGATCAAGAAAATAAGAACACAACGTTCCGAGTGCGTATTGCTAGTATTACTTGTAATAAGGTCCACTGGATACACACGTAACCTTATAAAGCATAGCACAATGCCTTACTATGATTCTTTGGTTTGAATTTCCTTAACCGTGAAAAGCGCAATTCGATCCCCTCTGTGTTGGTGAGTTATTTCCTCGGTGGTCCTTTTTCGTACGGCTATCTGATGTTGCGGTTTTTCCTTTTATCGTGGGCATCCGTGTCTCTGGATTTTTTAAACCTCTTGTATTTATAAAGTTGCGAGGGTGTCGTCATGTGACTCTCCTCTTCGATCCTACAAATATGAAAATCATGATCACGAATAATAAGAAGTCTACGTATCTCCTAAGTTATGAATAGACTCCATTATTACATAAATCCATGAAAATACATGCAAGTATCTAGTGTCTATTACCCTGGGTGCCAGAGGTGTCATCATCAATTTTTGTCGTCGACTGAATTGCGGCTGTTCAGAGCGAGTGATTCCACACTGCCGTGGTTTACGTCTTAAAGGCATTACAGAGAGAAAATAGTTTGTGACTATCTAAACGATCACAATTCAGACCCTCTAACAGTAGAACAAGGCTAATGTCACAGGTTGCTGTGTTAGGACCTCTTTTTCTCTTGCTATTAGCAAAAAATATTCCACTACGGCTATCGAGATCTGACATTTAAAATATACATAGGTTGTATTTTGCTGAGTCTTCGTTGTATTCATGGAACTTGCCCTTCTGTGAAAACTTTAGAATGCCAATATGCCCTGGGTATGGAAAGCGGCAACATTTCTGATGGACAGATAAGTGCCTCTTCTGAGTGGAATACCACTCACCATGCGGACCAGTGCCGGGTTGCTACTACCTATTACGCGAATCAGTGGGATGCCACCCACTATGCCCACCAGGGCAGACTGCAGTTCAAAGCAGACGGAGTCAGAGGGGGCGCTTGGTCAGCAGCTCAAAATGACGTTAATCCATGGCTCCAGGTTGACCTGGTCAGTAATTTTACCAGAGTAACCGGTTTAGCTACCCAAGGACGAGATGACTATGACTGGTGGGTCATAGAATACAAGTTACTGTACAGCAACTACCAAAATTCAAACTTCCAAAACTACAAAGAAATGGGACACACGGTGGCGAAGGTAAATACTCCTTTATTATTTTTTCTTAGTACTAGGGTCATGGATTAACTCTGTCAAAATCCAGATATACGAAGATGCATTTAAATGTACCCTTGTATTTTTTTTAACATTTCTCTTTAAAATTGAACAAGCTGAACGTCTAGTCTGGTTGGTGTCAAGTGCGGGACGAGGGTGGGACTGGGTAGGGCTTCTTCTCGTATTTCAAGCAACTTTTTTTTCCCTTTAGAGCAACTGTTTGCATTCCGAGCAATTTCTCTAGTTATCTTCTAATTCTAAGATATAGGAGCAGCCTTTAGTGCTTAAATTGGCCTTTCTTCCTTATTTCGCAATGTTTTAGTAGACAATTTATGAATTTCCTTTATAAAAAGGAGCCAGGTCCTCCCCCCCCCCCCCTGGAGCAGATAAAATGAGATAAATATATATAAGATAAAACCAGCCGGGTTGCAAGGTCAGCGGTAGTAGTGGACGAAGATTCACATTCGACTGACTTGAGTGTCTTGGGTGAAGAAGGTTATTCAACAATTTTATTGGCTCATTACATTTTTTGGTTTTATTGAGGATAAAGTTATTTAGCAACGCTGGTTACGCCGCAGAATTGCATAGAAATGCTTAGAAATCTTACATTTGTTGTTCAATTTGCATATTTTAGAAAAGGTTTTGTTTTTTCGAGCAACTTTTGAGCAACTTTTGATACAAGAAGCAACTTTGATCGTTTTTGAGCAACTTTTGAGCAGCTTTTTGAGAAATTACGAGCAGCTTTTGGGAAAATCTCGAGCATATTTGTGGAAAGCCCTTAGAGTGGGTACTTGTCAACAAATTGCGAAATGAACTAAAACTTTAGAAAGAGATCGTGTTGCCCACCAAAATGGTTTAAGGCTATTTATCAACGTTAACTTAATGTTCCTATTTCTTGTATTGAGCTGGTAGCCCAACCCTTAACCACTTGGATTGTATCAGAAGCGTAAAAACACTGCTGGTGTTGGACTGCGTGTGTGGTCGACTGTGCTTTCGCGGTATAACGTTCGGCACACAGTAAGCTTTCTAAGAAGCTCCCACATCTCTTTTAAGCATTATCTCTAATATAATTATCTTAGTTAAGTAAGCTTCCCTCTCACTTGCGTACGGTACGAAGACAGCAAGGACTAATGTTACTGTCGTTAATACTCCGATGAAATGAATTAAATTTATCATGGTTGCCACTCCTGACCAGTTTTTGGTCTGTTTGCTACGCTGGTTGAAAATACAAAGAATACTTCCAAAATAGAAAAATCACCACCAACGTTTTCCAAAACCAGTTACCATAATGCACGCAGAAACTATGACGACATTAATTAAGACTTTATTCAGAGACTTAAAGGAAGGCAGCCATTAAACACTTCAAGGTAATCCAGGGCAGTCTTGGCTTCTGTTTTTCAAGCTGTGGATTCCGGAATCCAAGTAATCAATTGCGGATTCCTTGTCGGTGGAACTTGGATTCCCATTCCAATCGTTAGCGGATTGTTTTAGCTGAATTCCCACAAATATAGGAAATACCAATGGAATAATGAACCTCTCTCTAATATCGTGGATCTCATTTATTTGCAGGTATTTGCTGGAAACAATGACCGTAACACTGCTATTCGTCATAACCTGACCAAGCTTATTACGAGTCGTTACATTCGTTTCAAGCCGACAAAATGGCACAACCACATATCAGTGAGACTAGAGCTGTATGGATGTTATGGTAAGAATGCCTCTTGTCATTGCTAATATTTAAGGTGGTATATTCCCCAGGCCCGTGTGCTAGAGAGGGGAGGATTGGTTGGATTTGATGAACACCCCTCTCTCAATGTCTGGAAAAGTCCAGTCCGAAAGAATTCAGAGAAAAACTATTTCTGGGACGATATGGAGGGAAGCCATGCGCGAGCGGCACGCCAAAAGCAGACGCAGAAATGCTTAGGGCTCATAAACGAAGAGCCCAGAGAACGTTGCTAGGTGACTTAGGGAGAGCCCATTTTTCCTGCACTCTTGCTCGCGCGTTCTCTTGCGGCTCGCTTCTTTCGCCAATTGAAAGGGTGAGCTTGCGAGCTCCATGTTCGATATAAATAAATATGAAAAAGCTTCCGTTTCTTAAAATGTTCTAAGCTTAACCTCCTCTTTCTTCTGTGGTCCCCGGACGAATTTATGCTGCCATTTAATGGGTTTTATTAGAACCGTTGTTTTGTCTGTATATCCTTTATAGAGAGCAAACCGGTCTCAATAAAATCCTTAAATTGGGCACAAAAAAAGCCGTTCTCTTTTAAAAGGTCAACATGCTTATGTTACAGAAACAATCGTATTGTATTTCGAAGGTTAAGCGACAATATTTTAAAATGCGAGGCACATTTTTTCGAGCTTGGCCATGCCGTGACTTTTGAATCAATTCAAATATCTTAAGTTCTCTTAAGGCAAGGCGAAAAGGATCTTTATCGATGAGGATAGACACATTTTTGCGCTCAAGTATATGCTCCCACAGCATTTTGTCCATTGTTGAAATTGCCGACACAACAAAATAAAAGAGTGCTCGATGTAAGGCTAGGGAGTCACCTTAAAAAATTAACGATTGTTATCAAGCAAACAGACAACAGCTATTATGAAAATTCTAACAACTGGAAACTGATAAGGACAATTTTGCCCGGCGGTAATAATGCATTGCCTTTAACCGGAGGCAGGAAATAATAACGAAAGGCACATTGCAAAAATTCCGTGCGGCTTTCTTTGGTCTCTTCGTGAAATTGAAATTGGGCTCTTAGATGAAAGCCTTCCCCTTTTTCTTTCAGATGTTGATGAGTGCCAAGATGGTAGCCATGACTGTCACTCGAATGCCACCTGTAAAAACACCGTTGGCTACTTTACATGCAATTGTACAGACGGATACAGCGGAGATGGACGCAACTGTGAAGGTAGCGATCAGTAAAAGCTCGAATGCAGCTGTCAAACTCCTAAAGGAGTTATTATTCTCTCTGACACACTGTTAACAAAACTTTGATTTTTTTGGTTTACTGGGGTGTTACATAATCAATCTTGCGCATGCACAGTGCATACACTTAAGCACATGTTTCTCTGCGACCGAGCTGGTGGTCATAGAGAGTCGGAGGATTATTAAAAACAAGTGTTTTGATCTAATGCGTATATTTTCATGGTGACAGAAGGGGGATTAGAAAAAGCTAAGTAGAAATTAAAATGAAAACTTTCGTTTATATGGACGACAATCTAACTGGAGACTGCTGCAAGTCTGCCAACTTCAGTGAACGAACGAGCGAGTGACACAACAAACAAAATAGCGAGCCCTTTATTCATTGTCAAGGGGCCGTCAGTACGCTGGACTTATCGACTAATTTACCAGGCCGATAGCGAAAGTTGAAGACGAAATCAAAATATTTAATGCAAGCATCTATCATGCTGGTCGGGAGAACACGGAATAGAACTGTTCAACAGCTGGAACATGTCCGCGGAAGAGCAAAAAAAGCTGGCCAATTACTGGATGAAATTTTGTCAAGCCACACTCCAATAAGTTTATAGCAGTGTGGGAGCTTCACAACCTTCGACAAGGTACCTTCTCTCTGGAAGAATTTATTGCGACACTGAGAATCCTTGAGAAGGAAGCCAACTATCCGGTCGAGCACAATGATCGATTCATGAGGAATTTACTTGTGCTAGGAATGAAGTCTGACCGTGTGCGAAAGGACTGCTTCAAAGTAGGAAATGGACTCACCTTCAAGGAAGTTCGTGATATGGCAAGACACAAGAGTCGGCAGACAAACAGCTTCAGCTAATGAATACCGAAGTGCAGTCCATCAGTTTTCCTAAAGCATATCAACGCCAAGGAAACCGGCAACCAACCTCTAATACTAGCTCAAGTTGACAGCAAGCCTGCAGGAATGTGGCTGGGGTCCCCAGTTGAAAGCAGTGCCGAGCGAAGGATGTCACTACTGCCAGAAAGTAGGACACTTAAGGTATGTCTGTCAAAGTTAAAGAAAAAATGTGCATGAAATTGAAGCGACTAGTCCTGGCGCAAGTGCATCAGCACCTGACCATAGCCAGTCATCCGGTGATCACGTTTTTCGGAGGGCCCAATTAGTGCAACACCCATGACTAGCTTGTTGTCTCCTGTGAAGAGAAAGGCCATTTTAGAGGTTTGCCTGGCACTGAGTCCGAAGGAAAACAAACACGTGCCTTGTGCAAGATAGACTCGGGTGCAGAAACCAACGTCATACCCAAGTCCGTGTATAAACCAGCTTAGCCCTAGAGTTTTACAGTCTACGCCCACTAGGAAGCTAACAGCATATGGTGGGACTGAAATCCAAAACTTGGGATCATGCCAGGTGTACGTCAAGGGTCCCAACACCCATATTCCAAGTCAGTACAGGCATAAAGCCACCGGTTGTGAGAAGCAGAAGCCTAGGGCCAAGATCACTACGTAGCACTGCTGACATACTGTCTCCTACCTGAAAACAACAACCTACCATCGCCTGCCCAGTTGCTGAACGACAGAGATTACCGCACACAGTTTCCAAGTAGTCGACGGCTTCAACGATCTCAAGCCCTTGATAGCCACAGAGAACAACTGCAGAACCGACAGAACATCCAGGGAAAACAGTGTGATAGTAGATCGGCACGCGAACTTTGAAACCTAAATCAAGACGAGCAGATAGTCGTGTTCCAGCGAAGAACCAAGATATGGAGTCCACCACAGGTGCAGGAAGAGGCGAGTGAGCCACGGTCCTACAATGTTCAGACAGCTGATAGGTCTGAGCTAAGGCGCAATAGAGTACAGCTGAAGCCCTTAGAGAAAACCGCAAGCCAGGCTAATAGCAACAAAGAGAGTCCTTGGACACACGGGCACCTATCTAAGTCTGCAGCCTATCCTCAGTTGTCATCACCAGAACTACGCCGAGCAGCCGGCCAGTCGATCATCAGTGCCTTCTGACCAAAGCAATGCTAACTTCCCCCCTGAGACCCAAGATGGGTCGTGTTGTGAAGAAGCCATCTAGACTAGACGTATTAACCGTACAGAGACACTTATGACCAGTATTGTTTACCACTTTATTTATTAGTTGTTTTGTTGTTTTTCATTTGTTTTTTTAACCCTCGGAAGCACACACATAATCAACCAAATTAATCAAATTAATCAAATTAACCCTCGGAAGCACACACATTATCATTCCCCCACCGTGGTACAAGGGGCGGGGCGAGGGGGAGGGGTCGATGGAACCCCTTCCCGGAGTTTTTGATATGTTGCAGTATTTTAAAACGATTTTACCTTTAGTGGAAAGCCTTTCATCTTCTTAAGAAGATGAGGTATATTTTGTGGGTGGTGGCGCTGGTGGAGGCCTGTGACGTCACCAACAATGGTCGCCATCTTGCCCACCATCTTGGAATTTACCAAGAATTAGAAATCAGGTTAAAACCGCGTGAAATGGTAAATTTTTGTTCTTTACATGAAAAGTAACACATAAACACATAAAGCACTACGCGTGATTTTAGCTACAAGATTTACTTTTATTGTTGAAAGAAGTTGAAAAACATGTATTTTCACCCAAAATTGGATTGGCTTATGCTACTTATGACGTCATATCTCGTAACCATAGCAACTGACCAACAACAAACCTGTCCCAAAATCTGCGCGAAGGATGAACGAACAGCTATTGAAAACGTCAGGTGTTGATTTTTTATCCTCCGACTAGCAAAAAACTTAGAAAAACCTTATGGGTGGATAGCATCCACCCCCGCCCCCCTTTGTACGTCCGGGAGTTAATCTATTTTTGCTGTTTGTTCATGTTGGACAGTTTTGCTTTCCGGCTAGCTTATATTACAGTGGATATGTTTTAACGACTGGGCAAAATCTCGTAACAAGAGAACTCCTACGAACATAACTCTCTCAGAATTCTCCAAAGCATTTGACAGTCTTCCTCAGAGACCTCTGCTTCATAAATCAGAAAGATGCGGTATTGACGGCCCTCTTTTCAATTGGTTTCAAACCTTTTTAATTGCTCGGTCGCAACGTGTTGTTTTGAGCGGCAGTCATTCGTCATGGACTTTGGTAAAATCAAGCGTACCTCAAAGAACAATTTTAGGGCCCATCTTGTTTATAATGTACGTCGACGATATATCCACTGGAGTTTCTTTCACTGTGAAATTGCACGCAGACGACACTAAACTCTATAGAGATATAGGGAGCATTCTTGATGATCATGATACACGTGTGCTACAATCTGACTTGTTTCGACTCACAGACTGGTGCAAAACCTGGCAGTTGAAGTGCAACCCCGATAAATGTGAAATCATGAGAATAACACGCAAATAAGATAAGTCGAAAGAGAGCTATACACTTGATCCAGTGGTGAAATTCTTTACAGTGTGAGAAATATCAAAGATCTCGGTATTACAATATCGTACGATCTCTCATGGAGCGATCATATTCACCAAGTCGTCAATAAAGCTAACAAAGTCCTTGCGGTCATTAAGCGCGTGCTTGGGTCTAATATAGTGTAAATGAATTCTCGTTGCTATACAAATCTCTGGTAAGGCGATACTGGATAACGCGGCTCCAGTGTGGTGCCCCTTCTTAGTAAAGGACATTGTTTCACTAGGAAAAGTCCAAAGGAGAGCGTCGAGATTGACCCTCAGCCAAAAGAGGGGCGTAATGGACTACGAGGAACGTTGTGCCATTTTAAAGTGGTCACCGACTAAAGAATCGAAGTTTATTTTTCTCTAATCGAGTGCTATAAATCTATATATGTTTTTAAGTAATCTCGAATTTCAAGACTTTCCCCAGTTAGTGTCAAAACGAACAAGGAGTAATCGTAATTTCAAGTTGAAGTTTCAAGCATCTAGTTGTAACTGTTACAAATATTCATTTTTTGTGAAAATTGTAAAAGAATGGAACGGTTACCGCAGTGGGTTGTCGGGGTAGTAAATCTTGCATGTTTTAAGCGTTCTTTAGGATCATTTTTTAAATATATCGTGGTATTTTTATTCCTTATTGGTTTTATTTTTAACTACCTTTTTGGATGTACATTTTTAAGGTTACATTTTTAACATTACATTTTTAACAGTTATACAATATTTTTACGATTTTTCTTTAGATAATTTTTTACATAGGGCCAATCTCTTAAACTCGCTTTTCGAGGCATTTTTTGTATCTAGGTATGTATATATGTATAATCAACCTTGCCCATGCGCAGTGCATGCATTTATTAAGCACATGTTTCTCTGCGACCGAGCTTGTATTCATAGAGAGTCGGAGGATTATTAAAAACGAGTGTTTTGACCTAACGCGTATATTTTCAAGGGGGAGAAAGAATTAAGTTAATTCACTGTAAAAAATAGTTTTTTCGTTTACAGGGAGGAGAGAAAAGAAGATTGTTTTATTATAATTTTTCTCTGCAGATGATGACCGTGATGAAACGATTTAGCGGCTAAATAATTTAGAGCCGCCACCACACGAATGGCCTTACTGCAAATCATTGGCATATTAGATTTAATTTGCCGTTAATGTCACTGGGAATTTTTTATATTAATTCGTCTTTGCACGGTGTCTAAAAATTTCACGCGAATTTTCAGTTGTTAGGCTTTTTTTTACTGTAAGCCCTTGTTGAGGGTGATATTGAAGGGATGTACGACATGGGCGCCTTAGCGCCTGTTTGAACACAGAAGGTGTTACACGCTTTTTGGGGGTCCGAAAAATTTTGAAAAATGTAAGTTCTCTGAGATTTATTCTGGTGCCACTTGGGCTCTAAAATTTCTCAAGTGCTAAGACTGATTCCATAAATTAAAAAAAAAACCTTCTAAGATTTCCCAAGAAGATTAGAGGCTAGATGTCTTTTAATGACTGTTATCGAGCAAACAAACAACAAATATTGAGAAAACTCTAACGACTGGACACTGATAAAGGCAATTTTGCCCGTAAAAATGCATTGTCCTTAACCGGTAACAGGAAATAATAACGAAAAGCAAATTGCCAACATTCTTTGCGGCTTTCTTTGGTCTCTTCGTGGAATTGAAATTGGGCTCTTAGATGAAAGCTTTTACCTTTTTCTTTCAGATGTTGATGAGTGCAATGATGGTAGCCATGACTGTCACTCGGATGCCAACTGTAAAAACAACGCAGGCTACTTTACATGCCAGTGCAAACACGGATACAGCGGAGATGGACGCAACTGTAAAGGTAGAGATAATTTAGAGCTCGAATGCAGCTGAATTACTAAGGGAGCTCTTATTCTCTCTGACACACTGCTAACACAACTTTGAGTTATTCGTTTACAGGGGGAGAGAAAATTTCGTTAATTCACTGTAAGAAAATAGTTTTTTCGTTTACAGGGTAGAGAGGAAATTATTTTTAGTCGATGTAGAAAATGGCCTCATATTTTGCTCCGAAGATGATGGCCGTGATGAAATGATTTAGTGGCTAAATAATTTCGAGCCGCCACCACACGAATGCCCTTACTGCAAATTACTGGCATATCAGATTTGATTTGTCGCTGTTAACACTGGGGAAATTTTTTTTTTATCTTAATTCGTCTTTTTTGCATGGTGTCTAAAAATTTCGCACGAATTTTTAGATTTTAGGCTTTTTCTAACTGTAAGCCCTTGCAGAGGGTGATATTGAATGGAGGTACGTCCTGTTAGGGAAAGGAGAACAGAAGGTGTGACATACTTTTTAGGGCAGGGGTCCGGAAAAGTTTGAAAGTTTAAGTTCTCTGTGCTTACTTCTGATGCCATCTGGACGCTGAAATTTCGCAAAAGCTTGGAATGATTCCATATTGAAGAAGAATGAATTTTTTAAAAAAGGAAGCAAGCTGTTGTTGTGGTTGCCACCCACTCGTTGGAAATATACCTAAAAACTTGGTGGAGCTTAAAGAAATTCGGATGAGCTAGTCCTCTGTCGTTTTCAGCGCAAAATTCTCAAGTTACAACTTCTGCAGCAATGTCTCTTCTTACATGAATAATAGTAAAGCTTTTGGATAAAACGATGCAAAGTAATTATTCATGTTTTAGTTTGCATGTTAAGCGCAAAAAAATATTAACTCTCACTGTCTTTACCTGGTTGAAAAAACCAATATGGCGACCATGTTTGGTGACGTCACAGACCACCAGCAGCGCCACCAACCATAAAATATACCTCATCTTGGAGAGAAGATCAAAGGCTATCCACTCAAGGCAAAATCGTTTCGAAATACTGCAACATATCAAAAACTCAAGGGAGGGGTTCTATCAAACCCCCTCTGCTCTAACACCACGGTGGGGGTATGACGTTGAGTGTACGTCTGAGGGTTAATACAACTTTTCAAAAAAATAGTTATTATACAGTCCGAACGACTTGCAAGCCTGTGCTTATTTACTTAAAGGCAGGCACGAGCCTCGTTTTACACCGCTAACCGTTGCCCTCATAGGTTTTTGCTCTTTTTCTTTAACCTTTTCTCTTGTTCGCACCGACATTATGAAGAAGAAGGGACTGGCAAAGGGAGTAACACAGTTGACCTTATGGAAATAGAAAGGATACTAAGATTGTTTGAACCAAATGAATGTACCAGGTGGATGGCAAGAGTACCAACTGTGTTAGGAATCAAAGACCTACAGAATCGAGCAGAGGATAGAAACTACCGTCCGTTAGGGTGCCTACCTATGATGTGAAAGCTACTGCCTGGAATAATAACACAGAAAATTTATGCGTGTTTGGATCAGAATGATCTTGTTGACGATGAGTTAAACAGAAACGATGCAAAAGTCATCCTGGGGTACTAAAATCAGTTGCTGATCTGAAAAATTGTTTAAACGACTCACTAACCTGAGGAGGCCGCCCGGATACTTTATCGAATTTCGCATATATCGGGCCATATTCGTGGATTTAAAAGTATACCTGGAAGTATACCTGGAAGTGTACCTGAAAGTGTATGGAGATGGAAGGTGTTGCTGTGGTGGAATTTGCTAAGAGTTATCAGAAATTTATGCGAAACTGGCAAAGGCCCAGGCATTTTGTGGGAATAATGCAGGAAAAGTCAATATGAAAGAGTGGGATATTTTAAGGTGACGCTTTGGCGAAACACAATAAAGAAAAAAAATGTGACGATGAAAGAAAAGGGAAACAGGGGAAAAAAAACGAGAAGAGCAGTCTTCACCGAAGTATAATCGCAGCTGTCTACCCATCTGATTCCTAACCCCGCCCGTCAGAGCTTAACTTGACAATAGTCATTCACATCGAGTTTTGCGAGCATTAAGTTTGCTA
Source organism: Porites lutea (assembly GCF_958299795.1). Lineage (NCBI taxonomy): Eukaryota > Metazoa > Cnidaria > Anthozoa > Scleractinia > Poritidae > Porites > Porites lutea. The sequence goes on along the minus strand of NC_133201.1, from coordinate 51,846,623 downwards.
GACACGTATTTCTAACATAAGATCATACAATTATAACAGAATGAGCGATGCCCTTGAGGGTACATGTAATTGTTTGATCCATCGCCTCCGGTTGTTGAATTAGACTTCATGCCGTGAAGATCAGGTTTCGCACCCTCTCGCCGGCACTCGCTTTAACAGAATATTCATAGTGTAAAAAAATGAACACAACCAGGACTCCTGACGCAACAGAATTCCTACAGTCTAACAAAATTAACAGACTGTAGATATTTACCGATTGATACATACCCTATCAGATTACTGGTTTTTTGTGCAATACTGATTTTCAAAATAGCTCAAAAGATTGTTTCTCTATTTTCTAACAGATATCAATGAATGTGTACCCTCCAACTTACACAAGTGTCCGCCACATTCAAACTGTGTGAATGAGCCGGGTTCATTCCGTTGTGACTGCATTCCTGGGTTTACTCCACATATTTTACATGGCTGCCAAGGTTAGTAAATGGCCAAATGAATATTTTATTTCATTTCAATAAACTGCGCATATATCTTATGCTTTTAGTTACAGAAATGGTCAAATAGGAAACAAGCTAGCCCAAAAAATCAGAAAATCTAGAATAGAGGACCTTCTAGACAAGGTCATACATTCCACCTTCCTTTCTTGCCTAACACATCCATGTTTACATCCCAACCTCGTTCCCAGGGTCCTCTCCTACCCGTCTCTTGCTTCCCGTGACCGGGTGTGGGGCCACGGAACCCGCACCCCTCCCTCTGTGTAACTACAAAACCGTGCATAAACAAGGCGACCAAAATTACACAGAATGATTTACTCATCATTTACAACATTTTGGCACAGCTTCCTTGCTATAATGACGTAATCTGCCGTCATCGTGACGTCATTTTGTTGAATTTATTGGCAGAATCTAAATTCCTCTTAAAGTAGCTACAAAGCGAAAAATACTCCAATAGTAAGGTGTTTACTAAAATTTTAAAAGAAGTTGGACAACAAACTAAGAATCTTGAACAATATCAGTGTTGTCGTGATGACGTTATTTATCATTAAAAAAATTATACGGAACCCGTAGCGGTTTTGTATCCTTCATTTTTAGTTTAATTAGATGCTTCTCATTCCACCTAAAACCCAGTATAAATCGAGGAAGTCGTGAAAGAAAATTTGATCTGCGAATAAATTTAGGAACCCGAAAGGAAACTGCAACTAAAATTCTTAGGGGAGTCAACACTGCAGAAAATTGAACCCAGCAGTTTGAGCATTTGCCATTCGGGTGTGTGGTCATTTTACGCAGACGAGTTGTAACGGCTTTTTTCTTAAAAAAAATGCTTAAATGCGTTTAAGGTGGCTCCCTAGAGTAAATTGGCCGTGCGCAGCCTGGGCACTAGTATGGCGCGAGCTTTAAAATTCGCGCGACGTCCGCGCAAAAATTAGACAAACATGGCCCGTCAGTTTCGAAATATTCCCCCAAAAAACTTTATTAACTTTCTATTGAAGCTCATTCTTCAAAAAGTTTGGTTAGTTTAGGTCAAACATTTAAGAGAGGAGACAATGTTACACCGGTTACAAGTCACTATCGATCTCCATAAGAGTAAATTGTATGTATCATGATGTATAAACGAAGCAGAAATTTTCCAAAGACATCAATTCTTTCGCTTCAAAAGTAGACAAACGTAACATACTCGAAGTAAATGGTCAATGGAAACTTTACAAAGAAAGCACACTAATCCTGAAGGAAACAATGCTGCTGTTTCTAGCCTTTGGTTTATGGTCAGTGGAAAGATCTGAAAGATGAGCCACGTCCCGAACAAACACTGAAGAATGTTTTCAACGGCGGAGCTGAACTCCTAAGTCACTTTATTTCTCTCACATTTGAAATGGCCTTAAGGCAAGATTACAGACAGTGTAAATTTGTTTGGTTTTGCCAACTCTATCACATTGTTTAAAAAACTTACCGGTATCACAAAAAGGGTTTCCTACTTAACCTGCATCCTGATCGAAGGAACCTTTCCATCAACGAACCAACATCCTCGTGCATTTTCTTGTTTTAAAAGTCCTTCAACGCACAAAATGAACTAGAAAATGTTTTTGCACAACGAAAAATAGTTTTTGAGTCACAGATGGACCCTTGACGAAGGTAATAGAGGATGTTAGCATCAACAACGAGTACGAGTAAGAGAACGACTTCAAGCCGTACTCGTACTCGAAGTCGTTTTCTCAGCTTTCTATGTTAGCGATGACACCGAGTTCGAGTTTATAGAAAATAAAATTATGGGATTCCGCATGACTGGGCGCCAAATTTGAGTCGAGGTAGCGCTTCCACAACAATTTCGAAAACAAAAAATGACTCTTAAAAATTTAACCTAGGTTAAAAGCGATTTTTCGAGGTAACTCGAAGGATGGTTAGTCGCGGTCTTAAAACACGTTAAAACCCATCAAATTCAACACAACAACCACACTGGATAAAGAAGTAAGTGTTCTTTATTGATATCTTCGACTGTTGGGATATTTTCGACCAAATAATGGCAATTTTAGGAGTTATTTCGTGAGCCTGTGAGGCCTGTGGAGAGACATGAAACTTTCCCGGGTAAATGCAAATTTACTCTGTGTAGGAAATATCGCGTTCGGTTGCTTTTTCTCGACTTCAAAAGCAGTATTTTACATAAAACATGGTATAAGGAAGGTTCAAGATGATAAAGAGAGGCAAGAAACGAAAAGAAACTGCATTAAACGATCGGAATTTACCTTTGAAAACCAGCTCTTCCAAGTCGTTCTACCCACTTCGAGTTTTTGGTCAGAACTCGTCGCAGTGCAACTTGACAGGACGACTTGAAAACGTGGAGATGCGCAGAACGGATGCGCAGTGAGCAAAATCGCTGATGTCGTTCTAGAACTCGTACTCGTTGTCGATGCTAACATCCTCTAATAGTTGTCCGTAGAGAACTACAGTCTTGTACGTGCAGCTGACGACGTGATGTACGTTTTCAGATCGGCGTCATCTTTTACAGCAGACTTTTAAAGAACTTCGCCGTCAAAATTATCCCTAAAGTAGAACAAGGTTGAAAGAGAATCCGGAAGTGGGCTGACATTTGAAGATCTGCAAACAGTCGGTACAGCAGATTAGGAAATGAAGGGCTTATTGTGATCCTTGCACAACCACCGTTTTCATCTCCGATGATCGCCATCTGCACAAGTGACTGCCACGGCTTGAATTTTGGCTACAATGGTCAAGTACTTCGAAGAAAACATCCAGTCTTAGGTTTAATATTGAACCCGCTATCTCTCCTTTTTCAACTGGCGAGATATCACCGTAATAATACTAATAAACAGCTTTAAGAATGGCTTTCGTACTTTTCTAAGAAACCAGTAGCTATGTGCGTTACGTGCATGCGGGCGTGATGGCTCGCGCGCGTATTTTGCTCATACGACCCAGAACCACGCGTGTTTTAAAAATCGCCTCATTTCTTAACAGTTGCAGTACCTTTATATCGTCTTTTTCTTGTTAAAATCTGTAAGAGCTAAATTCTGCTATTAAGAAAAATTGCAAATTTCAAAATATTAGCATACCGTCTTAACGACCCCATGTTTTTTCCACTTTAAAATGTTAAGGAATATCGTTAATGTAGAGTGGCAAAGTTTAAAGACATTTCACCGAGGGAAATAAGAAATATTAAGAAAAAATGACAAATTTACTGCCTGTCGAAGGATGCGATGTTGCCATGGCAACGGCTTAAAACCAGAAAATGAAACTTGATAGAGGAGCCTTCTTACATGGGTAACCTTAGTGGTGAATCTCGTGAACAAAATCGCAAAGATAAAGTATCTACATTTCCTTCTGTAACGTATGCTAGATAGCTAGAGTCGTTAGTAAATACTCTAGGGAGCCACCTTGATAATTAAGTTCGGTTTTCTACCGACGGCTGGATCAGCTTTAAACGGGGTTTCCATGAGAAACGGGCACCTAGCTAATGATTGCTCCTGAATACTTGAAAACACTTTCCAGGCCATCCAGAGTATACTTTTAAATCTCTAGAAATGTAATGTAGCGTCGCTCTAAAATTTGTACCTGTTCGGTCATCCTGAGGGTTCCTGAGTCTTTTCGAAACCTATTTTCCCAAAAATTTTATATGCAATTAAACGTATTACGAAAGTGGAATTAAAGTTTTTCCGATGTCGATTCCTCTCTCCATCACATTTTTGAATGCGAATTTAGGCTTCCCTTCTCGTACGAAAAATAACGTCACTTGGGTAGTGAAATGTGAAAATATAATTGCAGAAAAATTACGTAGGGAATTTATTAGATAAGCTTCGAAAATTGTACATGAATGTAACGGTCATCTCGAAATTCTTAGCCGTCCTCGAGTACTTTAAAATTCTACGCTATATTTGCTTCTCTGAACAGATATTTTACAAATTCGTTTGGTGCTCCTTTAAACGAATTATTTTCAGTCACAACTATATTTGTAACCTCGCGTAGTTTAGTTTAGTGGCAAAGGTTATTCTCACCCAACAGAATGTGCTGGGATAGATTCTCCGGAAAGCTCTATCCTATTTTTGTTTTTTGACTTGTTTCTTTTCTTGTTTCAGTTTGTTTGTATGTTTATTTGTTTGTTTGTTTTTTCATATATATATTTCTAGCCATTTAAAGCCTCTGCTTTTCGAACTGCTCTGCGATTCACGTATTTCTAGTTGAGTTATTATATTTCAGGCTTAAGTCACTTTCTTTCTTCCATTTTTGGTTTTATTTTGAAGCTAATATAATGGTCCAAATAACGTTATAAAAGTAGGGAAAAGTTCCATACGTAATCAACCCATGTCACAGATTCTCGTCGTCCTCCTTCCCTATATCTTTCCCTTTCGTCACTTCTTCAGTCCCCTACACTGCACCAACGTATTTTTACCAAGAGCAGAATAAAACGTAATAGATTTAACTTATTGAATTCAAATTACGTCGAAATTGATTTCAGAGAACTGGAAGAAGATAAATATTGAGCCAGTCTGCTTTGGAGCAAAGGATGACTCATACGGGACATTTAACATCACAGAGAGTGGGGTCATCTATACGTTTAAATTGGTTCATCTGAGCGGCTCAGTTAGCTGCACCCCCAAACACTCATTTTCCTACTGGGGATGTGACCATCCGGCTTTTAAGGAAGAGAAATTACTTACTGTCATAACGTTTCAGAACAAGTCTGCTCTTTTGCTCGCAAATTACAAAAAAACCCAGGGCGATGGCTGTAGATATTATTCTTACAAGATAGAAGGTATAGGTGTTAACGAGACCGAACTTCGGTTTAACATCCTTCCCTCTCCAATATCCGTGTCCGTTGGTCAAGAGTTTCAACTTTGGTATGGGGAAGACTTAAAGGACTGTTACGAATCCAATAACAGCGGTCAGACATGTGCTGATGTTTATGCGTTCTACGCGTGAATGAAAACAGTACCTGGCGCAAAACAAACCGCATGCAAATACTATTGACTTAGATAGATAGATAGATAGATAGATAGATAGATAGATAGATAGATAGATAGATAGATAGATAGATAGATAGATAGATAGATAGATAGCCTTTATTTTAAAACGATGAGTATTAAAGCTACATGAGCTTGTGGGGTCGTTTGCAATTAACTAATTACAAGTAAACTAAAAAAACTAAAAACTAGGGGTATATACAGACAAAACGTTTGAACTAAATTAGCGTTTACAAATATGAAATTGTGAACATAAATTTAAGTAGATACAAAGTCATCTTTTCTAAAATTACAAGTGGATGCAGACGTTATCTTGAAGCTGAATTCATTAAAATTAGCTTGAGATTTAAGCTTTAGCCTGAGATCACGATAAGGAATGTTTTTTGTCAGGGCACTATAGCTGTTGGTCACTGCATTCCACAGGACTGAGCCTCTAAACGCGACAGAGTCTTTCATGTAACGCGTGTTGAAGCGTGGAACAATTAAAGAAGCGCAAGTCCGGGTTGAATAGTTTGTGACCCGTTTCTTAGAAATCAGGTCGATTAATGTGACAGGTAACCTATCGTGGAAAGCTTTATGAAGACAGATAAAAATGGCTAATTTATAATAAATAGACAGAGTCGGCCATTGGGCCCGTTGTAGGACATCAGCAGATGCCATGTCTTTCGGCAAATGAAAGATAAGTCTCGCAGCCATGCAGTGAAGTCTTTCCAGGGACTGAAGTAAGTCGGAATTGCAGCAAGATCCCCATAGTCTAAGACCATAGGTCACTGAAGGCAAGATGACCTTAAAATGGAGATCCTGACGAACGTTTCTAGGGAGAAATCTCGACTTCTTAAGTAATCCTAGTTTTTTAGCAAATGATTTTTTGAGTTCCAGCATATGCTGATTCCAGGTCAGTTACTCATCGACGGTCATTTCCAGTAATCGTGATTTCGATACCCATTCAATCGTAGAGTTTCCAATAAAGATCGGGGGAATGTTAACCGGGGGATTTCTTCTAGAGATTAGCATGGCCTCACTTTTACTTGGGTGGGGTGTTAATCTGTTAATGAGGCACCACTCGTTTAATTCACGAAGTGCAGAATTTAACTTGGCAATACTTTTTTCTGCCGTGTCACTTATGCAGTAAACCGTTGTGTCGTCGGCAAACATATGGACGGATCCGGAAGATACTGAGGACGGAAGATCGTTCGTGAAAAGAGTGAAAAGTGTCGGCCTCAAGACAGACCCTTGAGGAATTCCAAAAGAGACCGGTATCATCTCTGAAGTTGATCCATTAACAGCTGTGTATTGCTGTCTTTCCTTTAAGTAACTTTTAAGCCACAATTCAAATATTTCATGATTTTAGAGACTTTTATGCCTTTCAACGCAAAGGCTTTGTTTTGTTCTTTTGTGGTTTTTTTTAGTTGTTTGTCTTTTTTTCTTTTTGAGCGAACGTTGAACTCAGCATGATGCAAAGAATTAGGGGGGATAATAAATGTGCTGATATTTATGCGTGGTATGAGTGAATCAAAACATACTTGAAAACGACGCCGCGAAGCAACATGCATCTAGTGTTAAATTTGTTACAAATATTTCATGGTTTTAGTGACTAGGATGCCTTTCAACACAAAGGTTATGTTTTGTTTAAATTGCTGAATAGCACTTTTTCGAAAGTCTTTGCCACAACGCAACACAAAGGTTTTGTTTTCTTATAGTTTGTTTGTTTGTTCGGTTATTTTTTTTCTTTTCGCGCAAAGATTGACCTCTGCATGAGTCAGTGAAGAAGGGGTTTCTAACTATACCTTGTTTTATACGTTATTAGAATTAGACAATTAGATTCGTTTTCTGATACATTAACACCGACTTGTTAAATCTACCTTTCCGCGTATAAGATACCATAAACACTATTGTATGGGCAGGCACCGTCACTAAAATTATCCTGTGCTCTGCAGACCAGGTTTCATTACACCTGTGAAATGTACGTGGGAACTGGTCTTTTGAGCCGACTATTTTCTAAATTAAAAATCTCTAAGTGAGGGGAGATTTTTAACTACCGTTATAGAAAGAGTAGAAAATTTGGGAAACATATTTAGAAGGTAAGCTCGATTTCCAGCCTTTTAAGGTAGTCCAGTATTCACGCTGGTGTTCGTTTCTCGAAAGATCCCGTAAATTTTCCGGACTGAACTGAGCATTTTCTAGACCCTTTTCGGCGGACTTTTCGAGTCCAAAGAGTTTTCGGAACTTTCAATTGCCGGAAACGCACCCCTGGGCTCACAAATCGGTTGATAATTTGGCGTTAAAAATAACATAAGAACGGGACTTTCTGAGAACCCCTATTGTGGACCAAATTTCTCTTTTTGTGGCCCGAGTTGTTCAAAAGGTGGGGAACGCTATCCACCAGGATAAATCCTGGTCAAAACGTTTGGGACACTTTGTGTTTCAGGCGAGGAAAATGTAATTCAAGTTGAACCCCCACTTTTACATATCTTGTACACTTTAAGCTACTTTAAGAATCTCAACTTTGTTTAGGGGGCGGGGGGGGGGGGGGGGATCTTGCTAAGGCCGTTAGCTGTAAATTCCATCCAAAAACACTTGAAAAAGGGGAGGTGTCCCAAAACCTTTTGGCCAGGATTGCAGTAGATAACGCTATTGGTTAGTCCTAATTCTAATCCACTGAACAGTGGCGCTATCCAACGTTTGAACAACGGGGACCTGAGATATAAAATTAACAGTTTTATTAGTTAGGTTTCACGGTGCATATACATGTACTTTTAAATGGGATGGGCATATTTAACTTAGCTTAGTCTTACAAAATGTCACATACCTATTACCTATATTTTGCACTACTGTAGTTAAATCACTGCTTGCTAGGGATTCCACATGATTGTGGCTCCAGAGATGGGGACAATTTAACTACATTCCATCCTGTTTTTGAAAGGGACGTCTTAGCATACAACTGAAAAGTTATTTGGTTTTCACATGACGTCACTAAAATTCTAACTAAAAAGCTACAGATCCTGCTGAGATTTTACTTTTGTCACGTATTAGAGCAGCCGAAAAATAATTTTCATACAAATTTTCGCTTCGGAAGGGTTCTTGGTTTTGTGATAGAGTACGCTTGAATTTCTAAGCTTTTACGTGACGCAGCATTTACATGACAGCCGAGAGAGCTGTCCTGTAGGTAAGAAAGTGACTTATTTCAAGGAATTTTCCTATCTAAACAGTTCAAGTATTAGAAGAAGTATTACTTTAATGTTCATGAGTTCCTCGACGAATAAATTCGCGCTTTGTAGCAAAACTCGGTAACAGATGTTTGTTTCCGTCCGCCATTTTGGTGCCCATCCGGATGGGCACTAGCATGGCATCTCCATACAAATCTTTATAAATTTGGGCAAAAAAATTTCCTCGGACATCTCGAATACGAAATATTCCTCAGATCTGAATCTTGGCGAGAGTATTTGTATATTAACCTCCTTTCATTTTCCAGATACTGGACTTTATCTATTGGACGGTTTTGATTTTTATTTTGATCTATTTTTAATGGCGTGACACTGAAAACCGGCAATTTAGCGAAAAAGAAAGATTACAGGAAATAAATTAAATGCACTGATTCAGAAGATCAACAACAACAATCTCTCCAGAACGATACTTTGTCTTAATATCTTAATAGGGGAGCAGAGATGGCGTAGTGGTGAGAGCACTCACCTTCCACCAATGTGGCCCGGGTTCGATTCCCGGACTCGACGTCATATGTGGGTTGAGTTTGTTGTTGGTTCTCTTCTCTGCTCCGAGAGGTTTTTCTCCGGGTACTCCGGTTTTCCCCTCTCCGCAAAAACCAACATTTCTAAATTCCAATTCGATCCGGAATGCTCGAGCGTTTAATGCATGATCCCCGGGCTCGGGAGATTGGGCAACCACTCCTCACGCTATCGAGCTGAAATAAAATTAATTTAATTTTAATTTTAATTTAATTTAATATCGAGATACTGCATAGAATACTTAAAGTGCACCTAACCCTTTAATTTGTTTCCTTTTGGTAGATTTCCGCATCTTTCAAGAACTCATTTTCGAAAAAATATTTCAGAAATATTGAATCCTTTTTTTTACGAGCGCTAAAAGTTACTGAAATTTTTAAATTTTTCCGCGCTATAAGCCCTGCTGGACAAATTCTTGTCTCGTGGGCTCATTTGGGACAAGCCAATGAGGAGCGTCCAATATTTGACACTTTTTGTAGCTGTGACGTAAGAAAAGGACACCATTCCAAAGCACGAAGCATTGAAAGTATAATGCGATCGAAGATTATTTGTTAAGCTTACAATTGGTATGAAAATATGTCCTTTTCCTCCAAAAACCACATATTTTTCAACCATTTTCTCTGTTTAACAATAAAGCATTACCGCGAATCTTCGCATATGTTTGTTTTTCTTGCGTCACGCTCCATATTTGGACACATTTGGCCGAGTGGGGGCTTAATGCGAACGAAAGGTGAAAATATCGACAAGACTGCGTTCACTTTTAGCGCTCGTAAAAAAGAAGGATTCAATATTTCTGGAATTTTTTTTCGCAAATGAATTCTTGAAAGATATGGAAATCTACCAAAAGAAAACAAATTGAAGGGTTAGGGGCACTTTAATAGTAATTTTTTTTATAAAATATTATTTATGAATCTATAAGTTGCAATGTGTGACACATTTGCATGTACCGATCAACACAAACTCAAGCCCTTAGTACTTGTAAAAAGGAAATCGGTTTTAGAGCGGAACGCTGGTTTGGTAGCCAAAAACAATAAGGTACGGATCTGTAAATTTTTGCTGTAAGCTAAGCGTAATTAATACAAATAGAGTATAGAGTTGCTTTCTTTACAAGTTCCTTTCTTTCTCTTTACTCTGTTAGTCAGGACAATGGATGGACTTGAGCTTACTGACCGTTACACTCCTGGCCAAAGCAGAAAATTCACATGAATTGTAAGAAGTGAATAGTGCTTTTTCAAAAGTCCTGACAAAAGATGTTATTTGAATGGCAGCACAATGCACAGGATTTCATCCAAAGATTTCTAAAAAGTTAAATCGACAAATTATCACGTCCTAGTTAGCTGGTCTTAGAGTGAAAGGGTTGATTTAGCTCCAATTTCTGCATTTATTAAAAGTCAGATATTACTACACTCGAAATCATGACCTAAACATAATTAGCAATTACCGAGAACTTTACAATTTAATGTACGCGTCATCAAGCTGTGTATTTTTAAATGTTTAAAAAGGTTTAAAGGCTTGTTCATAGTGGAAAGTGCACTAATCCAGCTATTGTAGTTTACAGGCACTACACTCAGATACTTAGAAACAAATAATTTAAGCATAACATAACAGGATTAAAGACCCCAACTGGCAGGAGGCAACCAGTTGGCTATTTGCAAGCGTGACCGGGGATATGAACTCGGGACGACCAGGAACAAATCTAGCAAGTGGCCAGAGCGGGACTCGAACCCGGGACCACCGGAGGCGAGTCCAACGAGCTGACCACTCGGTCACACTGCCTCCTTATTTCTTTAGTTTAAATAATGCGAAATTACTTGTATTTGCCCAGAATATTAAAAAAAAAAAAAACATTTTTTTTAGGTATTTTATTTATTTAGGTGCTTAAAAGTTTGGCTACTATACTGTACTGTTTTTTGTTTTGGTACATGTTTTTGTGTTTTTGCGGGTTCGATTGTTCTTCATAAGCTATAAAGTTAATAACAGGTTAACTTGCAGACTGCCGGCCGCGGCCCACCTCTTCAACATAACTGAAATGTAACCACCTATTTATTGACCTTGTATTCTGATAGCATCATGGAGCGTGTGATGTTACTAAGCATCATAGGGGACTAATATCTTTCTGTTATGGTCATAGTTATTAAAGTGGAATGGTTCGGAACCCGTTAGTCTCTTTTGTTATATGTCTTTGTCAGCTTGTTTGGTCCTGACCGTGCACAACGTTCAATAGTATTCCTATCATTTTGAACTTGCTGACCAATAGAAACATTGCATTAAATTATTCAGTCAGAATTTGTGAACAACAACAACAAAAAAAAGGATTGTCCACGGTCAGAGAGCTCAGTTTAAACATAAACTGCAGCATCTTTGTTTTCAACTTCGATGGTTGCCGCATTTCCTAACCACTTTCCTCTACTAACTATGGTTAGGTACTAAACGTTCAATTTTAAGTTCTTTTTTAGCTATGGTTAATGGTGTAACGTCATTAGAAAGGGTCTTCCGGTTGTCCTTTTGGTGCTGAATTTGTTTGTACTATAAATGTAGTTGTTTAGACTAAATTTTTGCTATCATATCATCACCTTACCAGATAAATATAGTTGCAAGGATTACTTTAAAACATTAATTAACGTTGCTTTTTAATGAACATTAGCACGGAGATGTCAGAATTTTTCCTTTAATAGTGTAGTCATCTGATCGATCTAAAGTGCGTCTTGATCTATGATTTAAAGTCAGACAGTAATTTTCTTTTGTGTAACATGGCCTCATGTAAGGGAATCCAGGAAAATTTTGGAATCTGGATTCCACGTGACGGATTCCGGATTCCAGGAACTGGATTCTGATTCTGTGTCAGTGGAACTTGGATTTCGGGTTTCAATCGCTTTTGGGATTCCGGATTCCAAAGCCCAGGATTCCCGGACGCTAGTTTCTTAATTAGTTTGCTTATTGTGCATGCCGGTTGATTCGTTGGTTATTTTACATTTACATGTACAGATATTTAACAGCTGGTCAGAAGAAGTTTGCTTCCAGAGGAGCAGGTCGATTAGTTTCTACTATGTCATAACGCTCAGCGATTAAAGGGCTAAGGCTTGTTTGAACAGGGTAAAAGATAATTTGTTATAATTTTGTTAATGAACAGTTTCAAAATGAGTAATAAATCGTGGCTGTTTACCTTTATACTCGTATTGTACATATATTCTCCTTTTTTTATATTGAGCTTTTTCTCTGTTCAAGTCATGTAACTTTATTTGCTCACGACAGGAGCCCATCCTACTCACGGATAATCCTTCATTTAATTACGAATAATTACTAAATAAACCCCTTCCTGCGGCTCGTATGTCGAAGGATAATACCCACGGCTGAGAGATTGTCCGAATAATAAACATTTGGCCGAGAAGCGAAGCTTCGGGCAAATGTGAAATTTTGAGGACAATCTCTCAGCCAAGGGCATTATATTCCGATATACCAGCGAGCCAGAAAGGGGTTATTTATTTTATAATCCTCTGATTAATTTTTTCATCTCCAACATGTTGGGAGAGAAAGAAAAACAAAAACAAGAGGTGAGCGCGCTTTCGAATGACGCAAACAAGCAAATTGACTGGTTGATTTTATTATTATTATTATTATTATTATTATTATTATTATTATTATTGAAACTGTGATTGAACCAGGGCTTGACAGGCTGTCTTGTCAAATGAACTTGCGCAACGCCCCATAGATCAAAACTCGAAAAAGGAGCGCTTTTAGTTTATATTTTACCGATACACTGTCTTAAAACTACTCAAAAAACCTTTTCTAATAGATAAGTAAAGAGAATCCTACCATTTCAATAACTGCCGCTGTAAGGGCTAGAAAAGTAATTACAACTATGAAACACAGAAACTGAATAATCTGGAGCAGTTGAAGAATTTAAGACGGAATCCATCTGGAAATTGGGTAATTTCATAAAAACCTGTTACCAGAATAATTTAAACAATACCGCATTCTTTTTTACATTTTTCAATGGCTTAACCATAGATATAATTTATTGTCTGTAATAACACCAAAGGCTATTTCTCATGGGAGCCGAGAAACTAAATGTCAAATTTCACAAGAATTGTGGAACCACAGGCAGAATTCTGAAAATTTCATGTGTAAGATGTCATTTTGTGAAATTTCTCGGGCTCCCATAAGACATTTTTGTTGGTGTTGTTACAGATAACTAATTACATCTGTAGCCCTTGAAAAATGTAAAAAGGAATGCGATATTGTTTAAATTATTCTGTTACAAGGTTTTTGTCCACTGAAAATTAAAATATCTCAATTTCCTGATGGATTCCATCCAAAGTTTTACGTTAGTGGGCTGTTGGCAAAACCTGGACTTGTTTTTGTGGATGGTGGAAGCTGAGAAAGTCAGAAAGAAGAGATAAAAGAAAGAATGAAGCCCATCTGTAAGAACAGGTTGAACTGACCGGATTTTAGTTGAGTTAAACTTGTAAATCGCCTGATAATCGAAGATGACTCGGATATTAGTTGGTTGCGCACTTTACGACTCGATCAATTTATCGCTTTCATGGCCTACTACGCTTTTTTCTCTCTTGTCTAAATGCTGAAAGTAACAAAAAAGCTTATTTTCGTTAACAATTTGAAGTATTATTTTCCATAGGTGACAGCTATGACAGCGTAAAAAACTGTATTCAAGAAGCATGAACGAATTTCAATGCAATCAATGCTGTAGTTAACCTAAAATGCCATTACTAAAGCGTGCGCGCAAAGCAGCACGCGTCAATGTTCAGCGCTGAATGTTTACGTGACTATTTGTTGTTTTAACCCGTAATTATGTTTTCACAGGTTCAAGTTGAGAGAGGGTTTACAGAGGTCGCTTAAGAAAACATTCAAAAAGGTTTAATAGTCCATTATAAGATGGAAAACTATTAATTCGCCGCAAAATTCCTTTTGAACGAAAAAAGCTATGCAAAGAATGATTTGTGCACGCCATGGCCCGCACAGATGACAACAACAACCCTGACAACGCTCACCTCATTCCTCTACTATCTGTTAATTAACAAAGTCAAAATTGTTTCGCTTTATTTTAAATCATAAAACACATTGTTAGAAAATGAGAAATGCTAGCGGCCACAGAGGTGAAACTGAGCAGCAGTAAAAAAAGCGAACAGGAACACATACGACAATTCCTCTATAAAACGTATAACTAAGTTTCACCCCATAGTCGTGCAAAACAAAGGCAAAGAAATGTACAAAAAGGTGTGCTGCACGTGAAAAGTGTTTTTTTGGGGAGAGCTGACCTGAAGCTACAGTAATAAAAAAAAATAAATAAATAAATAAATAAACTTGCAACTTGTTTTTCAACATTGGTGCAAAAAAGTTCATTATTAGCGATGTTGAGAGTTTTACCACCGACGTTCAAACCTATCTGTTGCAAGGCGGTGAAAGGGGCAACATCGCTATTCAACTCGTTTTGCAGCAATGTTGCAAAAAAATAATACACGTTTTTTGTTGCCCGTTTTACCGTACCTATTGATCTTTTGCCGTCGCCGTCGCCGTTTAACATTACACAATTTCATTTTATTATTATTTTTAACTACAGTTATAGAGAGCTTCCCCTTTAGCCGTAGCTATATCTATATGGTAGGTCTTCCTTGGGGCAAGGAGAGCAACACATGGAATTTTGGTTCAATAATTGACCAAAATTGTATTAGTCCATGTGTATTATTTTCCTTCATCATGGAATTATTTCAAGTCTTTTCTGTCCCTCATCAAAAGAGTCATTCAAAGAGATTGGCTGTTAGCAGGGTAAGCATCAAAAGAATCTACCAATCAATATATCGCGTCATTTCTAGGGTTGCATTATTACCAAGTGAACGTTTTATTATTTTCATCCATTGCGTTTTTGTTCTTGGAATTATACCTCAGCCTACAAGTTTTGGAATATCATATGTTAGTTCTGGTTAGGTTATTTTTGAAGATTCATGTTATCTCCGGGCGTTTGTGAAAAGTTCAAAGTGGATGTTTTCATGAAAGTTATCATGTTGATTTGACTGTTACTGTAATATCACTGTCCTTCTTGGACTGCTGCTAATGGCTTCTGGACTTCTCTGTTGTTTTTGCCAGTTAGTTTTTATAACGTTTCTTGTTTTGAAATTTTGGGGTCTACCCGGGCCTTAGCCTGTGTACGTACAGACGTCCCCTCTCCGTCGTCTCTAGCTCTTCTCTTGATTTTTTCTGTGGGAGGGGAGACGTTTGTACATGGATCTCTGGTTATAGTTCCGTTATAGTTTTCCTGTTACAAGGGGAACTGAGGGGATCAACTAGTAGCAGATCGATCTCCCGGGATCCCGGTAATATTTATCAGGTACCTCGAATGCTACGCTCATCTACAAATCTTTAAGTTAATTATCGACTATTATGCTTTAAGACATTAAAACAGTGATGGGTCATCAGCCTTGGCGTTCTAGAACCTTTTAAAACTCACGGGGGGCGTTGATAGTTACTACAACAAATCCTCCAAAGAAGTGAAGATTGAAGAAAATGACAAACGAAGCTCTCAAAAATAAAAGATTTATTGAACAATAAATCATTGCCTACAACATTAAGTAAACGGCTTTCATAAAAATCAACTGAGGCCAAGAGCGTCCATAAAGATGATTCAAGACACAAAATTATTAAAAAAACTTGCTTTTGTAAATCCCTTTTAATTGGCGAATGTCGTTTTCACTGGCTGGCGTCGCCATGGTGGTTTCAGGTAAGGTCACTTTCTCGTTCCTAGAGCCAGTCGACGGACAGCGGCGCGAGAACGTCACTAAGAAAGAGAGTTTGCGCTGTTTCAAACTTCATCGATTTTAATCCATCTTATTCAATTTGTCAAAAGTAGGTGAATTTTTCTTGAGAGAAATTCTTATAGGCAGCATCCAGGTATAAAAGAGTACAAGAAAATCGTCGTCTTGTCTTTATGACCTCAGTAAAACCTGAAGTTAGGTAATTTCACGTCATAGTCGGCAATGGAAATATACCATAATAAGCTAAAGTAAAGTGCAATACACGTTCAGAATTGTAGCTGTTTGATTTGAAACCTATTACGGTAAACAACCTCGAATAGAACCTAGTGGATTAAGAACCTCCTGGAAGAATTTGGCCACGCTGATACCAAAAAGAAACAAGAACTGTTTAGCCAAGTAACACAAGTAATAGCAAACACGTTCTTATATGTGGGCTACTGTTAAATTTTGCGTTTACGACGTCGTTCCCTTCACTTTTCAATCGCATATTTAGTTTGATGTTTTATAACAAACCAATTGCGCGACTGACAAGCGACGCGAACGTACAAACCTTTGCTTGCAGGATGTATTTCTAAGAGCAAAAAACCAAGTTTATTGAGTTTTCTTCCCTAAAAATTAAGATCCTAATTAAGAAACTACTTAGCCTTAATTGCTAATAAGTACCCCAAAAATACATGCACCTATTTTGCCAGACTTATTTACTCTAATTGCTTTTTTGACGTTCTTGCTGCCATTGCCGTCGCCCTCGTGGCTGCTCGCGCGTCATATGCAATAACGATTTCCCACTGTTCTCGAACAAATAGGCAGCAGTTTGCACAGTTAAGGAAAAGGTAACCTCCGTCACAGCCCTTGGCTCGTAGTCACGTATAGTTCCCCCGGTGTTCCCAAGCGTGGGGACGGGGAGTTTTGAATTTGTTTGCGTGGGCTGCAAAGGAACGAGACCATGGAAAAAGAAGATCCTGGTTTTATGTAAAACTAAAATGAAAAACCTTCCGGAGAAAACTTTTTAGTGAAGATATGTTATGGTAGTTTGACTGGTAACCTCGTTTGCACTTTTGTTAGAGGAGGTTATTCTAAAAGTCGGGTGATAATGTTAAACAGGTAGATGTTTACTGATTGTCACAGATGAACATAAAAAGGGAACAATGTCCATGGATCTGACACTAAAAAAATAGATATAGGACTCTTCTGTCAATAAAATAGGAATACCTGTTTTAACCCAAACTGCTAACCAATATGAATGCGGGTGGATGGAAATAAGTGGATAGATCAAATTTCGTATTAAGAGCTTAAATTGGAAAGGAACCGAACTGATCACTAAATTAATAATACCAGAAAGAAATGGTAAAACAGAAATTGGTGTAAAGAACGTTATTAAAAAAACGTTAAGTATACGATAATGATATTGATATAAGATATTAAGATGCACCCCACGAATTTGATTCCTAATCTGATTTAAAAATGCGGCTTTTTAATGATTCATCTCAGCGTTTAATTAGGAAAACAGGAACATGTTATGGTAAACTGAATTTTAGTCTCTCGTCAGGGAATCAGAAGAAGAGTTGGAGTCTTATAGCAACAGCTTTCATGGATTCCATTAAGTTGCTCGTTTTTATTGCGTGGATTTCTTATGGTCTGTGTGCTCTGGTGTACGCTGGTACGTGTTAGTTGTTAGAAGCATTCGGTCAGCCACTAAAGCTCATTGAGATCGTATAAGTTGCTTTCTATAAGAGGCTAATTATTTACCTCATGTTAACTTGGGATGCATAGCAACGCCAGTGGCCAGCATTCTGATGAAATATCCATTGTCAAGATAAGAGAATGTCTAAATTTTTCGAGTTTTATTAAAGAAATGATCTGAATAATGTTGTAAGTCAGATCAGCCCGTAAGTTAAAAATACTAGTGTCATTACCATGTGAACCTCTCGTCGTGAGAACTTCTACCTTTTTCTTTCTTAATTGATTCCTATATGGGTATGGCAAAGCTTTAAAATTAAATCTAGGAACATTTCGGTCGCCAGACGGAAAAAAGTGAATAGCATTCGGGTTCAACGGCAATTAGTATACATAATTGTTGAAAACTGTATTCTGATCCATCGACGGGGAAAGCGCCAAGTGGATTTTTGCCTAATTTGTAGTAACATGAACTCAAAGGTAGTATCCAGGACGAATTAAGGCTTTGACGGTAAAAAGCCGAGTTTAAACGCCCTTCTGACAAACTTGCATAACCCGCGACCTAAGCAAACTCGACAGTGAGACTTCTACTTATTTTGAGACTACTGGTCCAAATTGCTCATTCCCTTTAAAATACTGTCGCCGTCAAAATGTATCACTTGAAGCATTTCTTGGTCGCCAAAGCGGTCGCAAAAACAGGCAAAACAAAGGACTAGTTTAAACAAAGATATCATCATCGCAGTGGTATAATTACAGTTTAAGCAATTGCACATTATTAGAACTCATGTCATGACCTCTGCGTTAGCGCTGCAATGCTCTACCAACCGAAGTATGAAGACGCATACATTAGGAGCAGGCCAATCTGTTGAGTGAAAGGAATGAAACATAGAATGAACTAGATGGTGTGAATGAACTTTGAACTAAGTTTGTCGCTTGTAGTTAGGCCTCACTGTGGACGCACGGTTCACCAAAGGATATACAAATACTTTGAAACATATATGGGGCAGCTGGGTTTGCAGGCCGCTACAATCCACGCGCAATCAGTGCGTGCTGCGCTTGCGACAAATTTATAAACTTCGGCATCGCGAGGAAAAATTGAAGCAGCGAGGAACTATCGCTCGATTTGATCTCTTTGGGACTCGATTAACATGATCTTCTAATGACTTAACGATTTCTAAGGACTAGTTAGGCATAATGTAAATGGAGGTTGCGACATCATCACCTAGCGGCCACCTGGGATTTTCGACAGTTGAAATAGTGTCCTCTCTCAGCTTTCAGCCGTTGTCTCCTGCAGACCTTCATTACCCCTTTGACGTTTAATTTAAATGCACTGATTATTCGTTCTGAGCTCTTCCAAATTCGTCAAGTAAATTACACGTATACTAGCAACAGTTCTCGAAACAATAATAATACTGTAATTTTGTTACTATCAAATCTTTCCCACTTTGTTTTCGTAGTTCTCACGACAGAATACAACCGGGTCATAATATTTAAAGGACCAATGGCAAACAAACGACTTCCTGGTCACGTGATAAGAACTGAAAGTGTAGCCAATGAAGGTGGATGTAGAGTGAGGTGTTTTCTTGAACCAAACTGTGTGTCCATCAACGTGGGTACTGCAGTAGGAGGGAAAAGATCTTGCGAACTCAACAATGCTACTGATGAGTCTGCTCTGAAGGGAGATAGTGATTATATTCACTATGCTGTTGAGGTAATACGATAATAGAGAAACTTACAGTCACTTCGTTTATGACAAACGTGAATTTTTTACCACGCGGCCAATTTTTCCCTTAAGGTGTTTCGATACAGTTTTTCAGAGGCCATACCGATATTTTTCAATCGCCTTAAAAGTGTTTTTTTCCTTGTGTGATCGCTATACAATTTTCACCAATGACTGACTATAGATTGAAATTTGTGAAAATGTAGTTTTTCAGTAAAATCGAAATAAACAAAAAACTTTGAAATTGATAAAAGCCGAATTTTGAGCGATCTAGACCAACTACTGAAAATCCAACACTAGGAACTTAAAGTTTGGCGTTAGTATTTTTCCAAAATAATGCGCACTATACATACCTCCATTTAAATTTAGCGAATCTTTTGAATGTAAAACATTGACAATACTCACACTGAAATGTCCTGGTTATGGATATATGTATTGTCCGCATTAATTTGGAAAAATTAGCATAACATCAAAACAGTGAATGCGGTAGCGCGGATTTTTGACTGGTTCGTAGGACAGGTTTGCCTTGAAATTTCAAGGTGTTGCATTAAAGCAATCTTAATGAAAGTTCCAGACATTATTATATACGTTATGAAGATTATGTAAAGAGATATACCAAAAAGCACTAAAAATCCAAATTTTGAATCAAGTTGTACTTAGACAGGTGATTAGAAAAGGGGTAAGTTTTTAAGATCGCAAGAAGAAAACACACCAAAATTTCCTAACTTTGAAACATGGTATTAAGCAGCATTCTGACGGTACTTAAGAATAATTCGAGTCATTTATAACGTTTTTTATTAAATAATCTATCAGGGCTATTGAAAATTTAAGGTTTGAGATATATTTTCGTTTTAGTCGAATTCAAACATACAGAATTTTTTACTTCTAAGTGCGGAGATTGTTTGCTAAACACCAAACTTTAAGCTCCTGGTGTTGGATTTTCAGTAGCTGGTCTAGGTCACACAAAATTCGCCTTTTATTAATTTCAAAGTTTTTTGTTTATTGTTGTCATAGTAATATCGATTTCACTAAAACCTACATTTTCACAAATTTCAATCTATAGTCAATCATTGGCGAAAATTTTATGGCGACCAGACGAGTATAAAATCACTTTTAAAGCGATTGAAAAATATCGGTATGGCCTCTGAAAAACTATATCGAAACTTTTGTTACACCTTAACTCACGCTTTAATGTTCATTTTCTCTACCCCAAAATGAAAATTAGTAGCTCAATGTTAGTTTTGTCCAAAAAGTTGTTTTGACCTGCTTTAGCTGCATGTTTTCTATTTTGAGAAATTCTAAAGGGCACTCTCAATCTGTCTATTAGTATGAACAAATTAATGCGCGGCCAGTATTGCACATACTTACATACTGTAATTACAGCTTACCTGTTTTTAAACATCTGATATTAATACTTAAAATTAATGAATATGTTTCTTACCACTTAGAAGCCTCACATGTTAATAACCAGCAATAATTGACATATCAAGTTTCTAATAAATAAGACGGTAGCAGTTTTTGCGCGTTTTGATTGACACTCGTAACTCAGAATATCCTTTGCTACTCACGGTTTTGAGATGGAAGTTCAAAATGGCGTCTTCTTTCGCCAATTTTTAGGAAGCTTTGCACCCACCGAGAACAAATTATTAACCTTCTCTACCTGTTCATCCTGAAGACAGCTGATTTTTTTCCTTTTCTTTTCTTGCATTTATTCGCATCTCTTTACATGTGGACGCATTCAAACGTCGGTCGACCTTTAATTTGTAATCATCCTGCCACGATCAGTTTTCTCTTGGATGTGTTCTTACTTAGGTGCTAATGATATCTAATGATGATGATAACGACAATGACAATGATAATGGTAATTAAAATCATCAGTAAAAATATCTCCAAATAAAACTCGCAATTGCAATTTTTTCTTGCAATTTTTACTTATAAACGGTACTGCATCACCAAAGACACATCTTCCTGTTAAAACTGAAATTATACGTTTTAACCATTCAGTCCGTGTTTTAATACACTGCATAGAATACAGAAACCTTTAGGAGAAAGTCCACATTTTGTAAGTTTGAATATACCGTTCTTAGTACAAAGAAAGTCAGTTTTATAAGCTTTATACGGTGATTGTAGCGAATGTCAGCCATACACTGATCAATTGTACTTGCAAAAGTCGAGTTGGTTTCTCTTTACTTCCGTTTACTTTGATACCACAGTATCTTAAAAGGTTCAATTGATCAATACAGTAAAATCCACTCACCTTTGGCTTGTTCTCATTGGCTTCACATTGATAGGTGCATAATGATAACGATAACGCTGATAATAACGATATTGATGATGATGACTACTACTACTACTACTACTACCACTACCACTACCACTACCACTACCACTACCACTACCACTACCACTACCACTACCACTACCACTACCACTACCACTACCACTACCACTACCACTACCACTACCACTACCACTACTACTACTGCTACTGCTACTGCTACTGCTACTGCTACTGCTACTGCTACTGCTACTGCAACTGCTAATGACAATAATAATATAAAAATAAAATCACCGAAACATAATATTAAAAAAAATTGGCTTTCGTTCAGAATGTTTGTAAAACGAACGGAGATCCTTGTCCTGGAGAGAACAATTTGTGTCAGGTGGGATTCACGGACAAACGCTACAGATGTGTCTGCCGTGATGGATACAAACATAGAGGACGTGCCACTGATCAATGTGAAGGTAAGGTGACAATAAATAACTCATTGTTTGGGAAATCTGTTTCCCCAAGCAAAAACTGCGTGTTTGTTATTGTGTAAAGCCGTCAGTCAAGTAAGCAGTGTCATGGGATACCCGATGAATCAAAAATGAGCGACGTTGAGTTTATTGAGGGTCCTGGGTGGTGGTCGGGTTTGGTGCAAAGGGCGTGGTCAGTCGAATTTCGCTGTGCCATTTTTCAGTTTTTAATCCCATTTCTACTAACAGAATTCAATGAATCGCACGGTTAAACATATCAGCTGTTTTCTCAGAGATGGCTCACAGTCTAGACGTTTTCAGCATGTTTTAAACACATTAACTTTGATCTTTTAGTTCGATCGAGGTATTTTTTCCGGGGGCTCCGAGAAAGATTGTTAATTTATTAAAAACTGGCAACTTCAATCGCTGTTGCAAGCTATCAGATCTTTTGCTGCTGACGGGCGCTTCAAAACAAGAATTATTGTTTTCATTGAAGAACCTTTAATAACTGTCGGCTGAATGCTTTTTTCATGGCTAACGCGATAGTTACAATAATTGTCATAGACACATGAAAAAACGTCCGGTCAGCCTAGCTGTTGAATTATTGCACCTTTGTGGTATTCACCGTAACAGCGTTCAACTTTATCTTCTTGAATAATTGCAGATATTGATGAATGCAAAGAAGGTATCCATAACTGTCAACAAGGTATTAGCTAAGAGCAAGAGAAAAACGTGTGAATTATCTTGGCCTAACATTACTCTATAGTAATTTCTAAATTGGATTCAAAATTTCAAATTAGGGAAAATTTAATTTTGAGTTTTTTAAAGGTGGAAAACCGCTATTTTTTTTAATTTTATTTCATTCATTTGTTTGTTTATTTATTTATTTATTTATTTATTTATATATTAGCATGAATTTACTCATTTATTTATGAAAAATAGTTGAATCAAAATAAGTATCACTAGAATTATTTCAGTTCTCAGGTTGAAACCAGTAAAAGAAAAAAAAAATGCCACAGTTGCAGTATTCTCTCTCGCACTTAATACTGGTATACAGTTTTCATATTAGAATCCTAGTGGAGGAAGCTTTGTTGTTAGGCGCATTGACAACTACAGCGAAGTCGGCTAATTTTCCGTCAAAGGAGCAGCTTTACAACTAATCACAAGGAGTCGACAAAGGTAGCGTTCGATGACCAAAGAAGGGTTGAAAAGAATTCTAAGATGAGGGTGAAAGCTTAGAAAAATGGGTAGTAATGTGCTTCTTGCATGGCTCATGCCAAGTTGCAAACAAACGTTATAACATATTAGCAACACTACAGCCTTAATTTTTTTTTTCCTTCACTGTCAGACGAAAACTCAGAATGTAAGAACGAGGGTGGTTCGTTCCGGTGTGACTGTAAAACCGGGTTTCAAAAAGTTGGAGGTACATGTAAAGGTAAGCATCGAGATTAAAAACAAAGTGGTTGGTAATTTCTTACAATAAACAATACCTTAGCTTAATATTCTTTGAAACTGTTCTTAAAAACTGTTTCCTTTATTTCTCACGAGATGTTGATGAATGCCAATCCGATGATCCGCGGCAGTGTAGTCATAAATCAAACATGGAGTGCATCAATACACCTGGATCATTCCACTGTGAGTGCTTTCGTGGGTTTGCTCGACATGGTAAAGATTGCCAGTGTAAAGGTTAGTAAAAGGAGAATTTTATTTTACATGTCTTCATAACAAGGCAAGCCTCATCTTTCCCGGAACCCCGATGAAAGACACAAAAACATATAAAATGGAACTACAACCTGTTGCAAAAATGTTGAGACACTCCCACGAAAAACGATCTTTCTTGTTTCTAATCGTTCCTGGTCACAGGTCTGTGAGATATAATACTGACCTCCCTCCTCCTTCCCATTCAAAGTTGTTCCTCCAAGTTTTGAGCATGGTCTTGTATTGCTAGAAACTTTGATAAGGGGTGGAGGGGGGATCACAAGCACAACATCATGGACAGGCCATTTATGCCAAAATACGGTACAGTGTCTCAAGTACTTCTGCAACTGGTTGTTGCTTATAGCTTACTGTTGAGCCTCTTAGAGGAAAGTATTAAAAGTGTGAGACTTGTTATGTGGCTATAAGTTTTTTAGGTATATCCACTGGCATTGGTCTCCTGACTATAAGCTACAGTCTCGGACAAAAATAGTTCGGACGCATCCAGCCAACGCTGTTTTTTTTACTTCTGGCCCGTGTCCTCGTCCTCCCAATGTTGTTTAATAGCCGTTAACTCATCAAATCTTGCACATAAACATAGGGAGGGCAAGAAGACAGTTAAGTGTCCCAACAAGTTTGACTGAGACACTACAGCTCCAGTTCTCCATGCACCCTCATCAACTTAGGAGACTCTGGATGGAGGGAGAAGGGCTAAATGTCAGTTGTCAGTTAAAAAATAAGCAAATTATCAGTTGTCAGTGGTTACTACTGTCAGTTTTAAGCTATTTTTAAGTTATCAATACAAAAAAGATACCAAAAAAACTTGTTCTCATTAAACAGTCAAGCTAATAAACATGCGTAATAAGGAAATTATTAATAGCCTGCGAAAACAGCCGTTCCTCCTCGCTCCTCGCCGCTGGGGGCGTTTGGCCAGGAGGAACGTCTGCGACTCAGCGACAGAAATTCCATACTGATGACGTAAATCAATGTTATATAATAAATCCAGTAGTCATGGGGTTCCAAATGCAAATTTGTTCAATTCTTCGTTTCTCCTAGTCGATTTTGGTAAAGCGTTGTGTTCATCTTCGGTCGAGCTCCAGAAAAACTCAAATTCTTCTTTTAGAGAAGAATATATTCCACAAATATTGAATGTGTTGTTATAGATTCATCGCGTTTACATTTGACCCTTGTGGCCTCTTATCTTTTGTCTTTCATTCGGAAACAATAGTTAAAACAATTTAACTACTCCGTCGTCCAATCAGCGCTTCTGACCTGATTCCGGACAGATTTTACGTCATCAGTATAGAATTTCTGTCGCTGAGTCGCAGACGTTCTACCTCGCGAAACATCCCAAGCGGCGATGAGCGAGGACAAACGGCCCTTTTTGCAGGCTAAGTTATTAATTGTCCTGCGATCTTCACTTTAAAAGGTTCAAGAAAATAAGAACGCAACGTTTCGAGTGCATATTGCATTGCTAGTATTCCTGGAGATGAGGTCCACTGGATACACCCGTAACCTTATAAAGCATAGCACAATACCTTGCTATAATTGGTTGGTTTAAATTTGATTAGCCGTGATAAGCGCATTTCGATCCCCTCTTTTTTGGCGAGTGATTCCCTCGGTGGTCCTTTGTAGTACGACACTTCTGATAGTGCAGTTTTTTTTTTTTTTTTGGTTTGGAGTTTCTTTCGCTGAGGAGCAGACTCCGGTGAAAGGCTGCTACTTCACTGGGGTTGTATGTTGCTGGATTTCCCCCATGATCAGTTGCGAGGGATTCTTTCGTACAGTTTGGTTGAAACTGATGGCGATAGAGTTTCTGATCTGTTCTGTCCTCAGCTGTATGAATAGGAAACGTCCTTTGCCTAAAATGACGATTACTCATACTTATCTTCGAGAACTTTCATAGGCCTTTCTTTCATAGTGCCGACTGGTGCAATCGAAAGACGCCGCATGAACCTACAACTTGCAAATCCAAGCCGCTTGTCTGTGGAGCAGGATGATAGGACTTCATGTGCGTGAAACGCTCCGCTCCCCTTTTCGAGGACTACAATATAGATCAAATCAATCAATAATCTTTATTTATTCTCGAATTGAAAGAGAGCCGATGATACTACTGAGATGCTAATATCTCCCAGGATAAACAGCAAAAATAAATACCTAGATAAATAATTTGCCATCAATCCAAAATCTCGGGTATATGAATACTGCAAGGCGCAGCGAACGTTTCATGCTCAAAATGAGACAGCACTTGGACACTGATCATAGAGATTCTCCACAACTTCCGCGAGTAAAGCCCACTGTTTTTTGTTATCTAAATTACCGCTGTTCAGAGCGAGTGATTCCGCATTGCCCTGTTTTACGTGTTAAAGGCAATAAAGAGCTGAGAAAATAGTTTGTGACCGTCTGAATGACCACAATTCAGACCCTCTAACAGTAGAACAAAATTAAGGTTAATGTCACATATTTTGTGTTAGGACATCTTTTTCTCTCGCTATTAGTAAAAAATATTCCTCTTCGGCTATCGAGATCTACTATTGACATTTGAATGTACATAGGATATATTTTGCTGAGTCTTCATTGTATTCATGGAACTTGCCCTTCTGTGAAAACTTTAGAATGCCAATATGCTCTGGGTATGGAAAGCGGCAACATTTCTGATGGACAGATAAGTGCCTCTTCTGAGTGGAATACCAGTCATCATGCGGACCAGTGCCGGGTTGCTACTACCTATTACGCCGATCAGTGGGGTGCCACCCACTATGCCCACCACGGCAGACTGCAGTTCAAAGCAGACGGAGCCAGAGGGGGCGCTTGGTCAGCAGCCGAAAATGACGTTAATCCATGGCTCCAGGTTGACCTGGTCAGTAATTTTACCAGAGTAACCGGTTTAGCTACCCAAGGACGAGATGACTATGACTGGTGGGTCATAGAATACAATCTACTGTACAGTAGTTACCAAAATTCAAACTTCAAAAACTACAAAGAAGGAGGACAGACAATGGCGAAGGTAAGAACTCCTTTTTTTATTTTTCCTTAGCACTAGGGTCATGGATTAACTCTGTCAAAATCCAGATATAAGAAGATGTTTTAAATGTACCCTAGTTTATTTTTTACCATTTCTCTTTAAAATTAATTCAACAAGCTGAACGTCTAGTCTAGTTGGTGTTAGGTGTGGGACGGGGGTAGGAGTGGGTACCAAAAACTGGTCAGAAGTGGCAACCATGATAAATTTAATTCATTTCATACGAGTATTAACGAAAATAACAATAGTACTTGCTGTCTTCGTACCGTACGCAAATGAGAGAGGGGCTTATTTTAGATAATTATTTTAGAGACAATGCTTAAAAGAGGTGTGGGAGCTTCTTAGAAATCTTACCGTGTACCGAACGTTATAACGCAAAAGCACAGTTTACACAACAGCAATGCTTTTACGCCTCTGATACAATCCAAGTGGTTAAGGGTTGGGCTACCAGCTTAATACAAGAAAAAGGAACATTAAGTTAACCTTGACAAATAGCCTTAAACCATTTCGGTGGGCAATACGACCTATTTATAAAGTTTTAGTTAATTTTGCAATTTGTTGACAAGTAATTAATAAGGGGCACTTGTCATCTGTTTTCTATGCTGGTTGAAAATACAAAGTATACTTCCAAAATGGAAAAATCACCGCCAACGTTTTCCAAAACCAGCTAATTATAATGCAGGCAGAAACTAGAACAACGTTAAAAAAGGTTTTATTCAGAGACTTCAAGGAAGGCAGCCATTAATATAAACACTTCAACCTTCTGTAAGGTAATCTAAGACAGTCTTGGATTCTGGATTCCAAGTTGGGGATTCCGGATTCCAGGTACTCAACTGCGGACGTTTTGTTAGCGGAACTTGGATTCCGAATTCCAATCGTTAGCGGGATTCCGGATTCCTTTAGCTGAATTCCCACAAATATAATATATACCACTAGAATAATGAACCTCTCTCTGATATCATGGATCTTATTTATTTGCAGGTATTTGCTGGAAACAATGACCGTAACACTGCTGTTCGTCATAACCTGACCAAGCTTATTACGAGTCGTTACATTCGTTTGAAGCCGACAAAATGGCACAACCACATATCAGTGAGACTAGAGCTGTATGGTTGTTATGGTAAGAATGCATCTTGTCATTGCTAATATTTAACGTGATATTTTCACTAGGGCACGGTTGCATAAAACCTACGAATCCCTTATGGGTACACTTACGGGTGTTGCATGGAACGTACTTAGCACTCTCGTAAGTTTCTGTTTTAAGTGGTAACTTACGGGCTCACTTAAAGGCACACGTAACTTTGATATAGTACTTCCTTAATGACTCACACTTTTTTTTTTAAAGCTAACCATCGGTGAGTGTAAAGAAAGTCTTAAGTCGTTTCGAACACTTTTATAAGCCTCTCAAAAAAATGAAATTTGCATGCAGACGTTATTTTTCTTCAATATCAACTGAAAATGATAGTTCTTCTTTTTTCACAACGTCGGCTTTAAAGCGTACATCAGAGGTTAACAAAGCGCATTAGAACGAATAACGTGAAGAAAAATACTTTTTTTGACTTCTCAGTAAAAGATCTCGTTAAGTTTAGTAAAAACAGTAACGATACGGGACCTACATAGGTCCCGTAAATTTACGTGCTATTTTTCCCGTAAAAAAAGGTTTTATGCAACACCCGCAATTTCTGTTGCCAACACAACAAAATTAAAGAGTGCTCGATGTTAGGCAAGGGAGTCACCTTAAAGAATTAAAAACACGATCTAAGATTAAAGGCTGCGGATGTTATTTAATGATTATTATCAAGCAAACAAACAACAATTATTGAGAAAATTCTAGCAACTGGTCACTGATAAGGACAATTTTGCCCGGCCGTAACAATGCATTGCTTTAACCGGAGGCAGGAAATAATAACGAAAGGCAAATTGTCAAAATTCTTTGCGGCTTTCTTTGGTCTCTTCGTGAAATTGAAGTTGGGCTCTTAGGTGAAAGTCTATGTTACCGTTTTCTTTCAGATGTTGATGAGTGCAATGATGGTGGCCATGACTGTCACTCGAAAGCTACCTGTAAAAACACTGCTGGGTACTTTACATGCAATTGCAAAGACGGATACAGAGGAGATGGACGCAACTGTGAAGGTACAGATCAGTTAAAGCTCGAATGCAGGAAATAATAACGAAAGACAAATTGTCAAAATTCTTTGCGGCTTTCTTTGGTCTCTTTGTGAAATTGAAGTTGGGCTCATAGGTGAACGTCTATGTTACCTCTTTTTCTTTCAGATGTTGATGAGTGCAATGATGGTGGCCATGACTGTCACTCGAAAGCTACCTGTAAAAACACTGCTGGGTACTTTACATGCAATTGCAAAGACGGATACAGAGGAGATGGACGCAACTGTGAAGGTACAGATCAGTTAAAGCTCGAATGCAGGAAATAATAACAAAAGACAAATTGTCAAAATTCTTTGCGGCTTTCTTTGGTCTCTTTGTGAAATTGAAGTTGGGCTCATAGGTGAAAGTCTATGTTACCTCTTTTTCTTTCAGATGTTGATGAGTGCAATGATGGTGGCCATGACTGTCACTCGAAAGCTACCTGTAAAAACACTGCTGGGTACTTTACATGCAATTGCAAAGACGGATACAGAGGAGATGGACGCAACTGTGAAGGTACAGATCAGTTAAAGCTCGAATGCAGGAAATAATAAAGAAAGACAAATTGTCAAAATTCTTTGCGGCTTTCTTTGGTCTCTTTGTGAAATTGAAGTTGGGCTCATAGGTGAAAGTCTATGTTACCTCTTTTTCTTTCAGATGTTGATGAGTGCAATGATGGTAGCCATGACTGTCACTCGAAAGCCACCTGTAAAAACACTGCTGGGTACTTTACATGCAATTGCAAAGACGGATACAGAGGAGATGGACGCAACTGTGAAGGTACAGATCAGTTAAGCTCGAATACAGCTGTTAAACTCCTAAAGAAGTTCTTATTCTCTCTGACACACTGCTAACACAACTTTGATTTTTGTGGGGTAATTCATAATCAACCTTGCGCATGCGTAATGCATACACTGAAGCACATGTTTCTCTACGATCGAGCCAGTATTAATAGAGTCGGAGACTTATTAAAAACAAGTGTTTTGACCTAATGCGTATATTTTCATGGTGACAGAAGCGGGATTAGAAAAAAGCTAAGAAGATATTAAAATGAAAACTCTCTGTTTGACAATCTAATTGGAGACTGGTGCAAGTCTGCCAACTTCAGTGAAGGAACGCGTGAGTGACACAACAAACAAAATAATGAATCCCTCATTCATCGACAAGGGGCCTTCAATAGGCTGGAGTTATCGACATATTTACCCACGGGCCGATAGCGAATTAGTTGAAGAAGAAATCAGATGCAAGCATCTATTATGCTGGTCGGGAGAACACGGAATCGAACTGTTGAACAGCTGGAACATGTTCGCGGAAGAACAAAAATAGCTGGCAAATTACTGGATGAGATTCGAAAATTTTGGCAAGCCACACTCCAATGAGTTAATAGCAGTGTGGGAGCCTCACAACCTTCGACAAGGTACCCTCTCTCTGAAGGAATTTATCGCAAAACTGAGAATCCTTGTGAAGAAAGCCAACTATCCGGTCGAGCACAATAAAGCTAAACCTGCCCCTAAGTGCTTGGAACTGTGTGATGTACGTGACAAACCGCACCCTTTTCAATTGAAAAAAAATATCTCCTGAACGAATATCAAGATGTGTTTACCTGTGTTGGATGCTTCCCAAGTCACCTATACCACATACAAACCAACCCGAACAAAGTTTTCCAGTACAACACCGCCCGGGGCAATGCAAGTCCCAGTCCAATTGCAAGATGCCTCGCTACCAACGACTTCGGCAAGTAGATATCCCTGAACAAGTGCACAATAAATACACACCATGGGTTAGGTTTACTCTACTGCGGTTACAAGAAAGCTAAATGGCACAATTCGCCTTTGCCTGGTCCACCCCCGTGACCTGAACAAAGGAATTCAACGCAACCCCAAATATGTGAGAGTCATAGATGATGTCATACCAAAAGTCAGCGATGCCTCCCACTTTTAGCATCGTTGACGGCGGAGCGGGTTTTGGCAAGTAAAACTTGACGACGAAAGCAACAAACTCTGCACCTTCAGGACCCCATGGACAAAGTACAGATGGAGAAGGCTACCATTTGGACTTACCTATAACGGAGATGTGTCCCAAGAGTGAACGGATACTGCATTCGGAAAGCTTGATGGTCTGAGTGGAATTGCAGATGATCCTTTCATTTATAGCAAAAGTGAACAAGAGCATGATCAGCACATACTCAACGTCCTTGACACAGCACGGGACAATAACTTACGGTTCAACCCAGACAAGTTCCAGTTTAAAGTCGGGTAAGATGGCGACCATTGTTGGTGACGTCACAGGCCTCCACCAGCGCGAACTTCGAAACCTGAATCAAGACGAGCAAATAGTCGTGTTCCAGCGAAAAAAACAAGACATGGACTCCACCACAGGTGAAGGAAGAGGCGAGTGGGCCGTGGTCCTACAATGTTAAGACAGCTGATGGGTCTAAGCAAAGGCAGGACCCATATTGATAGCAGTTTTTATAACTGAAATGGTCATCCTGTTTAAACATGTTATTATTATTATTATTATTATTATTAAAGGCGGAATAGGGTACAGCTGAAGACTTATGAGCCTCTACCTTTAGAACTCTTCTGGCATGTTAAAGGTACAGAGACACATATGAACAGTATTGTTTACCACTTTATTTATTAGTTGTTTTGCTGTTTTTCATTGTTTTTTTAACCCTTGGACGTACACGCAAATTCATACCCCCACCGTGGTAAAAGGAAGGCGGGGGGTAGATGAAACCCCTTCCCGGAGTTTCTGATATGTTGAAGTATTTTGAAAGGATTTTGCCTTTAGTGGAAAGCCCTTGATCTTCTTAACAAGATGAGGTATATTTTACGGGTGGTGACGCTGCTGGAGGCCTGTGACGTCACCAACAATGGTCGTCATCTCTGCCGCCATCTTGAATTTTACCAAGAATTAGAAATCAAGTTAAAACCGCGAGAAATGGTAATTTTTTTGTACTTGAAAAGAATAATAACGCATAAATAACCACTTTGCGTGATTTTAAACACAAGATTCACTTTTATTCTTGAAAGAAAATGAAAAAACATGTATTTTCACCCAAAATTGGCTTGAGTTATGCTACTTATGACGTCATATCTCGTAACCATAGCAACTGACCAACACTAAACCTGTCCCAAAATCTTCGTGAGGTATGAACGAACAGCTACTGAAAACGTCAGGTGCTGCTGTTTTATCCTGTATCAAAAAACTCAGAAAAACCTTATGGGTGGATGGCATCCACCCCACCACCTCTCCCCCACCCCCCCCCCCCCCCCCCTTATACGTCCGGAGGTTAATGTATTTTTGCTGTTAATTAGTTCATGTTTGACAGTTTCGCTTTCCGGCTGGCTCATATTAGAGTGGATGTGTTTTAACGACTGGGCAAAATCTCATTACAGGAGAAATCTTACTTACATAATTCTCTTGGACTTTCTCCAAAGCGTTTTGACAGTCTTGCACAGAGACGTCTGCTTCATAAATTAGAAAGATGCGGTATTTACGGCCCTCTTCTCAACTGGTTGTATAATTGTAAATGTATAATTGCCTTCAGTCATGGCAGTGTTCCATGTTATGTTGAAACTTTATGTGTA
The DNA here is from genome assembly GCF_958299795.1 of Porites lutea. Classification (NCBI taxonomy): domain Eukaryota; kingdom Metazoa; phylum Cnidaria; class Anthozoa; order Scleractinia; family Poritidae; genus Porites; species Porites lutea. The sequence continues at coordinate 51,814,067 of NC_133201.1, read as the reverse complement.
ATTTAGCTGAGATTCAAACTGATATGTTAACCCTAATTATTTAGCGAAGGAACATAGCATTATTTTCAATCCCGACCTTGGAACATGACACGTTTTTTGCATCAAATGGAAACTCGGTCCGAGCCCCAGATAGAAGTCGAACCCATCGTTATCCATTTGGATGCTCTAACCATTGATCATGAGCTACTTGGAATCTCGACGTTGAGCAAGGCTGAAATGTTGGTCTTTTACTGTTCAGCTGCATTGCACTTTTCGATTACATACCAGGAATAGAACATATTTTTGTAAAATGGCGTTGACAGGCCTACACGACTCCCCAGTGCGGGTTTAAAATAGCCTTTTTCATAGTTTAAAAGGGTCATTTGCCACGTAGCCTGTTCCAGGCTCTAAGATAGTGTCAGAACGCAAAAGTGAAAGGTACGCGAAAAGGGGACCTAGGCGGGAAAAAGGAAATGAGCCTGTAATCATTTCAAAGTATGATACCATCAACTGACGTGATACAGCTCACTTTGACTCCGAAGACGAGTACTGCACAGGTTGTCGAATCGTCAGTCACTGTCAACAACAACAGTCCTATTCAGGACTACCGTTTACCCGGACGATCAAACTCAACCTACTTATGTAAAGTTCTATTGCGGCTAGACTGGAGGGTTTTAGGTTGTTTAATTTTCTCCATATTGCCTTCTGGATCTGAATAACTAAAAGGCGATTTTCTTTCGTCCGTGAATGTGATAGTTTCTTGCAATGTTTTTTCATGCTGAGTCCAGCTCGTTAGATGTTTTAAACTTCTCATGAACAGTGATTTACAAATCTAAATTCCTAAGAGTGGATTGCAACTTAAACTGAGGCTTTATCAACTATGGAGAATTGTGTTGTGACTCAGTCATGACTGCTCATTAAGCTATGATTTTTAAACGCCAGCTTGTTTTCTAAATGTAATGCGAGTCTTTCCAAATGTGGACCGCTAAAAAAATCAAGCTTTTGCCGAAGCTGTTCGCGATCGGCAGGATTGCAAAAAGCACCTTTTCCACTAGCCAAGTTCACAAGGCAGGTCTTCTGTTCCTTTCTCAACACTCCTATGTGAGGGAAATCTCGTAAATAACGTTCGTTGAACATAGAGGTTATCGTGGATTTGCACGCCACCTCTCTGAGTGATAGAAACGACCCGCATTAAGAATTGTTGATGTAACGTGTCAATCTGACCAAAAAGAGGGTATACCTTGAGCTGGTATACCAGCTCCGCCGCCCTTTCTGTCCCAGTTTTTTCCCGTTTTATTTTCATGTTCGCGCTCTCTCAATCTCCGCGGACCCGACTAACTCGGAGCCTGGAACAGGCTATTTACAACGGTAAATGTGAACCCGTATAACCGCAACTTATATAAACTTCAGTGAAATATCAGTTAAGCCTTCGCACGAAAAAATGATATCTTCACACGTGAAAAGATCACCGTTGCTATGGCTGCATAATAAATCGCGCCTTTCGCATGAAAAAAAGTTAAAGTGGAATGGCTTTGTATTTCATTGGTGTTTATATCATAAGTCCCATATGGGCACTTGCGGATACTAAATTTCTCTTCCAAGTTGAATTTTTCAACGCTGGAAGAGAAATTTATTATCTCCAAGTAACCATGCAATATCTTGTATATCCGAGGTCGAAATACATTCTAAACTCGATCCCTATCATGAAAAACCCCAGATTCTATGACCACCTTCATCTCTTTCCCCTGAGCCTTGTCCTCTTAATTACTCTACGTGTTCAGCTTTAAGTTTAAATATTTCGCATCCAAATGTTTTTCAGAGAAGTGGAAGAAGATCAATACTGGCCAAGTCTGCTTTGGAGCTCGAGATAACTCATATGGGGCTTTCAACATCAGAGAGAGTGGGGTCATTTATACCTTTAAACTCGTTCATCTGAGTGGGTCAATTAGATGTAACGACAAACACCCACCCTCTTATTGGGGATGTGACAATCCCCGGTATAAAGAAAAGAGACTCCTAACCGTCATAACGTTCAAGAACACATCCGCTCTTTTGTTGGCAGATTACACAAAAATTTGTGACTATTCATATAAGATCGAAGGTGTAGGTGTTAATGACAAGGAACTTCGATTTAACAATCTTCCCACTCCAATATCTGTGTCTGTTGGAGATGAGTTTCAAATTTGGTACGGACAAGACTTAAATAACTGTTCAGAAGAAAACAACAGCGGTCAGACATGTGCTGATGTTTATGCGTGGTACGCGTGAATTAAAGAATAAACAATATGCACCAGGAAAACCTTTAAAATGCAAATGTATTTCAATCTAATGGATTAAATGATGGCTGACTTTTATGTTCTGTAAGCCTTGTTTCAAAAGTGTTCTCTGTTCATGGAAGTAAGCTCACAGCAAGGGCTATTGAAACTAGAGAACCGTACATTTTTGGCGATTAATCAAGTAGAAAGAAAATCTTTAATAAGTAAATCCAATAAAGGCAGCTACACAGGAACCTCGATATAACGAAGTCCTCAGTATTACGAACGATTTGTTTTTTTTTTTAATTGATGAAGTTTTGAATTTTATAGAGCTCTTGCTTATAGCTTTATACCGGGCATAAATTATTAGAACAAGCAACCTCGTTTCCAGTGTTTTCTCTCATACCTTGAGAAAGAACCCTAGTTGCTGCTAGTCACGTGGCTCCCACGGTGGTTTTGCCTCAAGGACCTCAAGGGTGGGGTAGTACGTATACTCCGTTTCCTATCAGGTCCGCCGAGATGACTGACGACAGCGAAAAACGAAAACATCAGTTAACTTTTGAACTTCAGAGTTCGCTTGTTTTTAAAAACCCTACCCCGATGAGGAGTCCATTATCACAGAAAGTCACATGACCAGCTGCAACCAGAGTTCTTTCTCGAGGCAAGAGAGAACCCTGGGAACGAGATTATAGAAGAATCAAATTTCTCAGACGTTCCCGTTGAGCAACCGCAAAAGAAACGTAGCAGGTATGAAATGAGAAATGGTTATGAAGCCTGTCAGATCTCTTTGTTATATGTTTTTCTTATCCTTTTCGGACATGACGGTGTACAACATTCAATGACTTTCCTATCATTTTGCTTTTGTTTTTGTTTGTTTGTTTGTTGTTGTTTTTTTTTTACAACGTTGCATTAATTTATTCAATCAATTTCTTAACAATTTTTTAAGCTTCCAACTTAATCAAGATAAACTGCGGCACCGTTGAATTGATCTTTTAAGTTTGCCGGCTTTCATAACCAGTTTCCCCTACTAAGGCTGCAAATATGATGGGACATGATGGTATATGCCCCATTTCGCATATTCTTTACAGATGTATTCTGGTACAAAGAGCACACTATTTACTTAAATAGTGGATCTCTTTTGGCCAGTAGTTTATTTTAAGCTGTTTTCGTATGTTAGCTATTTTGTCCCTTTTCTTTAGGCTTACAGTAATCAAAAAATGTATAAATGTAACAGAAATTGTCCATAACAGATTTGCTCACAAAGTAATGAGCCAGAGGGTATTGTAAATGTTTAGAATGCACAGTATGTATGCAGAATTCCAGGACCAGTTATAAGTGTCTCAGGTAAACTGAAAACTGTAATCTCTCAATCTTTGATCGCACGTTTATATTTGTGTAATAAATTATGACTGTCTTACTATAAACTCTTTCCTGGCTTCGTTATTTGTAGGCCCAGAAATCGTTTTTGCATGGATAAAGTTTAAAACGTACACCGTTGTATTCACAGTTAAATTTCCTAGATTTTCTACGTCTGAATATACAGGTGATTTTACCCTCGAAAACTCATCCCTTGTTCTTACTGGGATTTGGTTCTCAGTTCCCGGTTTTCCTGTGTTGTCGAGTCCATTCGTAAAAAGGAACAATATCAGCAAAGTTGTTTTGAAAACATAAGTGCCATTTATGACTATGCTGCCTTTGATTGTTAAAAAGTCAGTAATTTTTAGATGTTGGCTCAACAAAAGAAACCGCTAAAGGTGGATTAACTTCGTCTCGCGAAACATCAGGACTCTCGAGAAAACAAAACTAACCGTTTCCCTCGGGATCTGAGATTAAGTGTATAATATTCTTCGTCCTCTTCGACTTCGTGTCGGGAAACATCAGGACTCGAGGGAAAACAAAACTAACTGGTCTTCCCGAGGGTCCTGACATTAAATGTTTTGTTATATCTCTAGACTTTCACTTCAACAGCATCAAAAGAATAACCGGATCGTGTTGAAGGGATTTCCTCTCCCTCTATCGGTCTACAGGCGCACGCCCAGATTTTATGTGGTGACGATATCCATTTGTAGTTGAATGAATAAATATAGCGTTAATTCTAAACATTTCATACCGAAAAGTCTGTATATGTAGGGATTTCCTCTCGCTCTAACGGACCTCAGGCGGCACGCCCAGACTTCTTGATGAAATCTATTTGAGCCAGAAGTACAACACGCTGTAAAGATTGCGCTTAAAACTATGCTTTCAAGCAAGAAAAGTTTGTATTCATTAGGCATAAATTCCATTTGAAACAGTTGTCTTAACTTCCGCTATCCACTCCCGATATTGGCTAAATAATGCGAATGATACCGAGAAAGCCTATTTAAAGGTTATGAGAGAAAGATTAGGTAAGATTTAATAAGATGTTTGTCCTTTGTGACTTATCGTTGAGATGATACTCCATATATGCCAGGAAGCTGAGCTTTTTCAATACGGCGGGAGCCTTTGCTTCTCTAGTTCTCAAGCGTCAAACGAAACAAATTTTATATGACCTGTTGACCGGTTTTCACTGAGAAATTTTAGCTTTATAAAGGCGAAAGAGTCCGGAAATGCTGTGAAAATAGCGGTAGTCTTGTGTTTAGCGAGTTAACAATGCAAAATGATTTTCTCTCCTCTATGACCGGAGACTCACACCAAGTTATTCTGCCTCAAGAGATGATAAAAATATTAATTTTGTTGTTTTTCTCCCGGTTTTCTGTTTTACTTGCCTACGAGCAAGCTATTCTGTTTCGTCATTGGTCATTGGTCGCTACGCAGTCACGTGAGAAAGCGCACGAGCCCGGGAAGATCAGTTGTGTGCGATCCTTCGGGAAGGTCCGACGTTTGTCGTTTTGCTCGCTCAGTATTGAGCGAGCACCGAGAAAATCGCTGTATGGCTGCCGAAAATATCAGTGAAAGGGACCCCCTTTCACCGGCAGAAGAAGATAATTTACTTTCTGAAGAAAATGAGTCAGCGAATCACTCGCACCAAGGGACAGACAAAGTGTTGGCTCACGTGTTGTCGGCCATGACCCAAATGAGTTCCACTCACCAATGAGTTTTAGCTGACGCACCAGCAGACCATGCTACACCACCGAAAAGGAGAAGACAACCTCCTGCACCTAGTACAATGAGCGATAGCGGAGATTCAGACCCTGAACAGTCAGATTCCGAGGCACTCAATTTCCCGCCCAACGGCGAACCGCCAAAACCGGGCAACTCCGTCACAGAGGACGCATTGCTCAATGAAATTGCTTAAGACTTTGAGTCGGACGAGCAAACTGACCCGAAAGTCGCTCAGAAATTGGCGGATATCGTCAATAAGCGATGGGGCTCTAAGTTGGAGGAAGCCAAATTAAAAGAAAAATTGGCGAAATACAATCGACCCGATAATTGTGAGAAATTAACTGTGTTAAAAGTCAACCCCGAGATATGGAATAAGCTGAAGCACGGGACCAAGAGCGCGGATTTACGTTTTGCAAACATGCAGAAAGTACTTGACTTCAGCGTTGGCTCTCATTGAGAAATTGGGGAAATTAGTCACGTATAACGCTGACGCTCTGGCATTGTTAGGCCATGTAAACATTGAGCTGTCTTACCGTCGACGCGACGCTATCAAACCAAACTTAAATGGCGAATATTCCGCGTTGTGTGGCTCTCAAGTACCCATCACGGGCTTGTTATTTGGCGATGAGTTGCACTCTCAGCTTAACAACATCAAAGCGACCAACAAAATTGGTCATACGACCACTGCCAAGTCAAAAATATCGAAACCACAGCGAGGGCTGGAAGGGCAAATCTTCTCACTCTAGTGGAAAGTCTTTTTAAGGGAAGAGGGGCCGGTCTTACCGGCCACACAACAATTTCCACAAACCATGGGAAACCGCGAAGAAGTCCAGCCAGTGAAACGATCTGATATTCCTACAGATAAGATAAATATGTTACAGTATCTTGAGCACAAAGTTCACTGCTTTAAAGCAGGGGGGCTGAGAGAATATTACAGTCAGTGGCAGGCCTTAACCTCAGACCCTGAGATACTGCAAATGATATTAGGCCAGCCAATTGAATTTACTAGGACTCCTTATCAGAGAGTTGTTCCCAAAGAAAAGAAAATCCTTGATTTGTATGAACAGTATGTCATTGATACCGAAATAGATAAACTACTTGCTAAAGGTGTTCTTACCCCAAGTAGTCACGAAGAAGGGGAATATATCTCTCCTTTTTTCACTAGGGCCAAAAAGGATGGCTCCTTCAGAGTTATTTTAAATCTCAAGTGCCTAAACACTCATGTGCAATATCACCATTTTAAATTATAAAATAACTGAGATAGTACGCGCGCTCTGATTGGCCGAGAGGAGTGTTTGCATGAGAGTATGTAAACATGGTTGTGGCGTCAAGTTGTTTGGCTTTTCGCGCGCTAATCACGCAAGCACGAATTTGAAAGTTTTCGAGTTCAAAACTCGACAAGTTTACTTTATTTACCCATTCCTTCGTCGGCTGAAACATGGAAAATCGTTACAAAGAAGGTGAGTCAATTTTTCTTCGCTTAAGTTGACATTTTAAGCGAGAAAAATCAGTATTTTGCAAATCATCTTTTTGCAAAACAAGAACTGATTACGCGTTCAAGACTTCGTGGACAAGATTTTGTGACTGGTAAGAATTTCTCTTTTAATCAGTGCCATACAGAGAGTTTTGCGTTTTCTTCTCGGGAAAGTTATTGTATAAAAGCAATAGAAAACTTTTTCCTGTGTTTGCATAGCCTGATATAAACACTCGAGGCGTTGGGAGAATTCTCGACGGTTATGCAAACCCTCGACTTCGTCTGTCTCGAATTCTCCCAACTCCTCTCGTGTTTATATCAGGCTACGCAAACAAGGAAAACGTTTTCTATTGCTTAAATGGACTCACTTAATACTGTTTTACATATGGTAAAACCTGGGTGCTTTATGGCATCAATAGACTTAAAGGATGCTTATTATTCTGTACCTATCGCCACTGCAGACCAAAAATACCTGAAGTTTCAGTGGCGAGGAAAACTGTATAAGTATGTTTGCTTTCCAAATGGATTGGCATTTTGCCCCAGGAAGTTTACTAAATTATTAAAGCCAGTATATTCACATTTAAGACAACTGGGTCACCTTTCAGCAAGTCATATTGATGACTCATATCTCCAGGGTGATGACTATGATGACTGTGAAAGAAATGTTTGGGATACTGTCAACTTATTTGATTCCCTTGGGTTTAGTGGACACCCTGAAAATCATCCTTTGTTCCGCAACAGCGAATCACCTTTATGGGCTTTATTATAGACTCAATTACAATGACAGTCTATCCAACTTCTGAGAAGATCGAGAAGATATTTCATACCTGTCAAGGCCTGTTGCAGTGTCCACACCCCACAATAAGAGAGGTGGCATCCACTCTTGGGTTGCTCATATCAAATTTTCCGGCAGCACAGCTGGGGCCCTTGCATTTTAGGTCACTTGGCATGGACAAAACAGAGGCCTTGCGCTTAAACAAGGGTAACTTTGATGCATTTATGCAACGGTCTGAGTTGTCTTGCAGTGATTTGCAGTGGTGGGTAAACTCAGCAAGGTCACTGCATAAACCTATAAGCCTTCCCCAGCCAGAGATCACTTTATACACAGATGCAAGTAAAGGAGGCTGGGGAGGAGTACTCAATAATGTCAAGATTGGGGAACATTAGACCCCTGAAGAAGCTTCTAATCACATTAATTATCTTGAAATGCTTGCAGTGTTGCTTTCTCTCAAAGCATTTCATAAAGAACTATCAGGGAAGCATGTCCTTGTGCGAATTGATAACATGACTGCTGTGTCAGATTTAGGTAAAATGGGCACAAGCCATTCCAAAAAGCGAAATCATTTAACCCGTACGCTCTAGGAATGGTGCCTTGACAATAACATGTGGTTAACCACAAGTCATATCCCGGGTAAAGAGAATACTCTAGCTGATGAAGAGTCCAGGAAATCTAGGAAAGAAACTGAACGGACCTTAGACAGAGGAATTTTCCACGAGGCTGTTAAGAAACTTGATGTAAAGCCTCAGATTGACCTATTTGCCTCTCGGCTTAATTACCAGTTAAGGCCATTTGTCGCCTACCAACCTGATCCTGAAGCAATTGCTATTAATGCCTTTTCAATCTCTTGGAAACCTTACATTTTTTACGCTTTTCCTCCTTTTAGTATCATCCCAAAAGTGTTACAGAAAATCCAAGCAGAGGAGGCCACAGGACTGTTGGTTGTGCCATGCTGGCCGACTCAGCCATGGTGGCCATCGGTAATGAGACTGCTGGTTCAGAAACCCCTTGTGCTTCCCAAAAAGAAACACACTTTATTTCTACCTCAACAGCCAGACTTGGTGCATCCACTACACCAGAAACTCACCCTGCTGATATGCCACTTGTCCAGAAATCACTTGAAGGCAGAGGCCTTTCGGAATCAGCTACCTCACTCATCCTGCAGTCCTGGAGAAAGGGCACTAAACAACAATATAAACCATTCATCGCTAAATGGGAACAGTACTGTAGTCAAAGGCAGATTAATCCCTTTTCAGCCACTATAGAACATGGGATTAATTTCCTGGCAGAACTCTACCAAACAGGGATTGGATATAGTGCTCTCAATACAGCCCGGTGTGCTTTATCTACTGTTTGTTTTACATCAGAGCATTACACTTTTGGACAGCATCCCTTAGTCTGTCGTTTCATCAAGGGAATCTTCGAATGCAGACCCTCTCTACCAAGGTATCAAGAAACTTGGGATGTGACGGTGGTATTAGCCTACCTAGCTAAACTGGGCCCACCTGAGAAACTTTTTTCAATTTTTTTTTCAATCTCTTGGAAACCTTACATTTTTTACGCTTTTCCTCCTTTTAGTATCATCCCAAAAGTGTTACAGAAAATCCAAGCAGAGGAGGCCACAGGACTGTTGGTTGTGCCATGCTGGCCGACTCAGCCATGGTGGCCATCGGTAATGAGACTGCTGGTTCAGAAACCCCTTGTGCTTCCCAAAAAGAAACACACTTTATTTCTACCTCAACAGCCAGACTTGGTGCATCCACTACACCAGAAACTCACCCTGCTGATATGCCACTTGTCCAGAAATCACTTGAAGGCAGAGGCCTTTCGGAATCAGCTACCTCACTCATCCTGCAGTCCTGGAGAAAGGGCACTAAACAACAATATAAACCATTCATCGCTAAATGGGAACAGTACTGTAGTCAAAGGCAGATTAATCCCTTTTCAGCCACTATAGAACATGGGATTAATTTCCTGGCAGAACTCTACCAAACAGGGATTGGATATAGTGCTCTCAATACAGCCCGGTGTGCTTTATCTACTGTTTGTTTTACATCAGAGCATTACACTTTTGGACAGCATCCCTTAGTCTGTCGTTTCATCAAGGGAATCTTCGAATGCAGACCCTCTCTACCAAGGTATCAAGAAACTTGGGATGTGACGGTGGTATTAGCCTACCTAGCTAAACTGGGCCCACCTGAGAAACTTAGTCTGAAGAACTTGACTTTGAAAGTGATAAGGTTGATGGCATTGCTTTCAGGACAGCGTCGCCAGACTCTGCACACATTATCAATTGATTGTATGCAAATAAGTGCTGATAAGTGTGTGTTTTCCATTAACTCATTGTTGAAAACTTCGAGACCTGGTAAACATTTAGCTTGTATTGAGTTTCAGGCCTATGCACCAGATGTTAGTCTTTGTATTATAAAGTATATTCAGCACTATCTGGAGCGTACAGATATTCTTCGAGGTAATGTGAAGCAGCTTTTTATAAGTTACACTAAGCCTCACAAAGCTCTTTCCCCTGATACAGTAAGCCGGTGGATTAAGACTACATTGGTTGATGCTGGAATTGACACTTCAAAGTACAGTGCACACAGCACCAGATCAGCATCTACATCTGCAGCAAAGGGGAACAACATTTCTATTGCCACAATTATGAAAGGTGCTGGGTGGTCCCAGGAGTCCACATTTACAAAGTTTTATGACAAACCAGTGGCCCCTCGAGAGAATTTTGGGGCTGAACTCCTTAAAGCTGTATGTGGGGACAACTACCACCCACCCATGCTTGGGTGTAAGTGCTCACATCTGTTAAAGACTGATCTTCCCGGGCTCGTGCGCTTTCTCACATGACTCCTTCGATCCCGACCAATGACTCACAGAACCCAAATCAAACTTCACCTTACAGGTAATTCTCGTTTAACTTTGGTATTTTACTGTTAGATCGATTGATACGATTAAATGGTTTCTTCCCATTTCCATCATCTTTGCATACATTTTCCGCTTCTCCTTTCTCAGTGAGAATCATTAAAGAACTGACTCAAAGCTCTTTGTCTTTCCTCGTCTCCCACTATTTTTGAATGTGGCGCGCTTTTTTAACACGACTCCTCGATTAAATAGAATTATTGGACTGTATTAAAAAAAACGAGCACCAAGAAAGAAGTTTTATTAGTTAAACTGACCAAGTGAAATGTGACCCTCCACAGGATTTTAATGCTAAAGGTGAAAGCACGCGCACGACACGCTTTCACTTTAAAACAAAATAATTTATTTTAACACGCTTTAGCACGCTTGCAATCTTGCCTCATTAGCAATTTCTTTTGTTTCAGAGGAAACGCTTGAGACAATTAAGCGTGAGCAAGTCGAACAAAAGAGCGTGTTAAAGTTTTCAAACAAAAGCTCCGTGCGAAAAAGCACAACACGCTTTCAGTGTGCGCAAAAGCACACAAGGCGTGTTATCTATAGGCTAAATAAATTTCCTCTACAAAAAGGAACCGTAAATGATTATGAACGGCACCTTTTTTTGGTAACTATCGAGAAAGAAAAAGTTATACCTCAGCGATCGCAGTGATAGTATCTGATTGAAAAAACGTTGTCGCTTGAAAAGTATAAACAGTGAACGGTGGGACCTACTGGATTTATGGGTAGAACTTTATTAGCACTGCAAAATCAAAGTTCTTTCCGGAAATGTTTACTGACAAAGCTGCGCAAAGGTTATCTTAACTTTCCTTAAGCTTCTCGAAGCCGAGAGTTTCTGCCGTGTTGGCGTTGCCAATTCTCTCTCTGAAAATAATACTGATTGTTTTACCGCTTTTTGAATAGTAAACAAAATATGTTAAATTGGTGCTTCTTGTTTGATTCTTTGAACGGCTTGGAAACTAAAATTTCGAGGACGTTTTTGGACTTTTTACATTTAGGGCATGAATTTTTCGTCATTTCACGCCACGGAACCTAAAAATGAGCCTGGCTAGCTGTAAAAAGGGGCAATACGGAGGCAGCACGTCCTAGCCGGCATGATCACATGCTGTTTACGAAAAATTCCCTCATCCATGTCAGGGCATTCTGTATTTTAAAGCCTCCCCTAGGGCATGACTCAGCAACTGAGGACATTTCTGCCACGTTTTCAATGTTGGTTGGCATGCAAGGATTTTTCCCATGCCTATCGTCAATGATTTGCTCACTGGTAATAGAGGGGGTGGCCTCAGAGTGGTTTTGCATTGAAATTGGCATGTAACAGAATTTCGCATGCCCTGTAAGCATAATTTGAGGTTCCGTGACCTTCTCACCCAGGCCGCGAGGAACCTAGGTTCTAGCTATAAGTAATTAATACCCAGCAAAATCTCCGGCATGCCAGGCATGCCAAATTTTCTGGCATGTCCGGCATGCCAAATTCTCTGACATGCCGGGCGTGCCATTATCTGGGTCATGCTGGGCATGCCAAAATTGGTCTCTGGCATGCTCTCAACGCACAGGTTATAATTCCTTGAATCTACAGATATTTTAAGCCTGGCTAAAAAAAATAATAAACAGATCACCGTGCTTATCTTTTGATGTACGGTTACACGATGACGTCATTGCTATTCCTTTCATTTTCATAGATTTGGTTGTCCCAGCAAAGTTTAAATAACAAAAGCTCTAATTTTCACAAGAAAGTAAAACCCTGAGGGATTCTACCGTAGTAATAAAACAGCCTCATCGTGGAGATGACCTGTTGGGGGATTGTAGAAACTCCTCAACCCTTTTAATGAGTCTTTAATAGGATTCCCATTTTACATTGCGAATAAAATGGAAATGACTGAAATATGTAAAAAGAGAGACAGACACTATTTTCATTGTATAATAAAATGCATCTATGTTCCATGAAAGCTTTTAAAAATACAAGGTTATAGAATATCTTTCAAAGTTCATTACAAACTGAGCTAGAGCCCCAAAATCACTGTTCATCATTCTCTAAATTATGATGTTTGGCAATGCAATGTGCTTGAATATAACGTTGCAATTACAAATCTCTCTAACGCAATTTTCCCTACGTTAGAAAAGCTGTTTTTATCTTGTTTCACATTTTGATAAGGAGTCTGAGTTCCTCTTTCTTGTTTTGTACGCTTGCCAGGGATTAGTGTTTTTGTGTCATTACCAGTGTCTGTGTTCTTTGTTTTTAACTCAAAGGAAGTCAGTAATAACTGACAGTATCAAAGAATTGCTCTCTAGAAAAGTAATTATCTCCTCGTCATGTCTGGAAGTTACCTGTAACAAAAAAGAAATGGAATGTTAACACATGCAAGGGCAATATAAAAAAAAATAGAACATGTAGACTCAGCTTCTCTTAACATATTTTCATACTGGCTTGTTTCATACTGGCTTGTTGAGTCTGGTCGCAACTAATTGTCTGAGGCTAATTTCACAAGAGTGTGCAATTGAGATAAATGCATGGTAAATAAAGTGAAAGAAACGTGGCTTCACATTAGCCAATTTACATTGCGTTGTTCGATGATGTTTACATGCTCTTCTACTACAAAATAAACCTTTGCATTTGGATTTGCAAGTCAAGATTATCCCGAGTTTGACTGACACTTAAACAACAGATTCATTTTTAAGCAGGTAAGGCGTACACCCATATAAAGCCGGAATATGTAAAGGAAACTCAGCGAAAAATTTTTCGCATCTTTTTGTGGCGATATTGTCTTATGGCCCGTCAGCTGATTAGGGGTTTTGAAGAAAAAGTACATTAGGACCAAAGGTTAAAGCTTATCCTGTTACATCATTTCACATGTTACCTAGAGTTCTAATAAATAGGTCATAAAATAGGATTTAACGAGAGCGAATTTGTTTCTCAATCGGTGTATAAAAAAGTGAAGCTATCAAATGAGAAGTTTATAAAGTATCAAAATTATTAAATTAAAAGCTCATATAATTAGGAAAATTCCTACACGAAAACAATGCTAGTGACATTAAATTGATCAAATAAAATTCTCACAAAATATGTCGAATAAAAGCCTCATTGTTTGCTTTTGTTTTTGCGTAAAGGTAAATTTTTCGAGCCACAAAGCAAAGTTGAAAAAACGACTAAATCTTAATTTTTTATATTGAACATGTTTATTAGCTTAGTTTTCGTCCGTTTTGAAAGCTTTATAACCCAATCATTATTTTCGAGTTAAAATAGTACAAAATCATTTCAAAAACCATTTTCATTTAAAGTAGAGCCGGCAAACGTGAACATTTTGTAATTCAAAAGTCGGACCCAGCCAGGTTGTTTAAGCTTACTAAATAGATATTTTTTGCATTTTAGCGTCCTATAAATTTACCAGAATCACCTGTCAGAGGCTTACTGTAGCAAAGCATTTTGTAGTACACTCGTAGACAAGCAATGTAAGCCTTAAGTCTTTGATTGGATGAGATGTCCAAAAGAAAAATTAATTTTGTGGACCTAAACGCACATTCACAGACTGCTTATATTGAGTTGTTTACAACTTTGCATTGACACCTGCAGCATGTTCATTTTTTTAAAGCGAAATCCAAATCTGATTTTGGCATTTGATTTACGGATATTTTATTTTGTCTCCAAAAGTGATTGTAATATCCGTTTGATTGTCTTTTAAACAACAGTCAAACTATGAAGCAAAAATAAGTAACTTTACCAGTACAGTGAAAAAATATGACCGTAGGTGCCAAAAATAATTATGCTCGAGCTATAAAATTAGATCTGACTTTTTTAGCTTTGGTTTCTATATTTTTGAAGTTTTCTCTAGTCTTCTTAGCAGCAGAAGAAGATTACAAGACGTACAAACAGAAACAATCCGAAGTGAACGAGTTGACAACCACTTATACCCCAGTTCGTAGGCATGCTCAACAGCAAGATAAACTGAATGCCAAAAAGCTAATTCACGGGATTTGTTCGATATTCAGGCTTTTTCTTTACAAATTAATACTAAATTTGTACTTACAGTCTCTCACAGATCCATTTCTTGTCCAGCATTCACCAACATCTCAACCACGCACCGCGGAAAAAAAAGACAAAACAAGTGCGAAGAGACATGACGACATCGTGACGCCACAACTGCCACGCTACAACAAACTTGATTCATCGTCATCCGAAAACACTTCTGCGGAAATTCGGCCTATTTCGTGCGTGCTCGGGGTATCTTCGGATGAAGCAGATGAAGTTACTCAAAGGACTGTCGTCAGCAAGGAGTAAAACAGTTTGCGAGATTCGCATAGCCGACAAGGAGCGCACTGAAAACCTAAGCAAAATCTACCTGAGAAGGCAGTCCAAATTCACCAAATCAGAACGTCTTTGCAGTATTAACATCGTACTCTCGTACTGACTTGAACGACCTGGTAAGCTTAATTTTCACCAGTCTTTTAATGCTGTTGACAGGGAAACATTCCGACGCGATAAAACTTAGCATGGATAAGTTTTTACTGAGAAGATTTGTTATCTTATTGTTTAAAACGTTTTCCGCGATCAAATTTAAATCTGGATCCAGAAATGTCAGTATCGGTTTGAAATAAAAGGATTAATCTTTGATTGCAAGTGAAGTATTCTATTTTATGCATGAATAATGTTGTTTTGTTGTGCTTTTTATTTGCAAATCCAGGCTTCTGTCTTCAGTTTTGCCAGTCGATCCCGTGACACACATTGTGACAAACATGACTTTTTTTGTCATAATCTGCATTTATTGCCAGGCATGAAACCTGTAACTTCAAGGTCCCTAAGATATATTTAGCGATTATATGTGATTCTCAGGATATGATGCTGAAGCGAACATGAAAATGAGTATCGCTGGGCATGCCAATTTCATGCCCGGCATGCCGGGCTTGCCTAACCAACTGGCTTCACGATCGGCATGCCCCGCATGCCAAACCAGAGGAGCAAAAACTGGGAATGAATTATCAACCTGGCGAGAGATCTGGGACCTAATTTTAGCTGGGTCAATTTTGGGCTGCGAGGGCATGAACCCATTTTTTCCATGCCTATGAGATGTTATTTCTAAGTACCAATGTTCCCTTGAATTTTGTCATGCCTAAATATATAAAATTTCCCCTCTCTCGTTAATCCTCAGACTGGATGCGATTTTTACGCTCGCTAGGCATGTTCAACTGAAAATCATGCCCATACCCTCATTCAAAACAAAATGCCATCAAATTTTAGTTGCCAAGCCGTTTTTGTTTTTGCCACGATAATACGGCGTGTTTAGAGTAGTAAAGCTCGATCCGAGAATTAAATCTCTGTCAGTCACACGCTGAGAAAAGAGAAAAAGAACTAAATTAAAAGTAATCCCAGTGAAATTCTTGAAGGCAATCATTTGTTCGATAAAGTTCGGTCATTGAATTAATTCATCGAGCTCGATCTAAAGCGGTGACGGTCAAGCTGCTCGAAAGTCATGTCGTTTGAAGTTACGTCGTACTAAAATCTGATAATATGAGTTTTGTCGCCCAAAATTCACAGAAAAGTCGCCCGGAATCCTAACTCATGAGGCCTGAAATTTCACCATGCTCAATATCCAACATGTCCTAGCATTGTATTACCTGAAACTAATGGCGCTTTTTCGTCTCATCAAAGTTAAAAGAAAAACGAAATATTCTATAGTGCTACTGAATTATCATTCTTTTTTCGTCTGTTATGAACGCAGCGACGGAAACATGGAAAACCGGGCTTACCATGATGTACCCGCTGACGGAAACACGTTTGCCTCTGCGTTTCTCGCAACGGAGTCTAGTATTCTACAGTGTTTTTAGTTTACAGATTCTTGTTTTTTCCGTTCTGTGAAGAATGAGATATAGTACTTGTTTACAGCGCTTGATTCGCCTTAGCATAGCGTAACGAGATATCGTCACATAAATTATGATTGATAGCGCTTCGTTCGTCAGGGGCACCTAACAGCGACTTCCTCCTAAATGCATTCTAGCATCCTAGGACAACTTCAGTCTTTTCGAAATTACCAGG